>NC_138369.1:14301413-14314817 GCF_054177405.1 Leptonychotes weddellii
CTTCTCCCTCTACCTCTGTGATCTGTCTCACTCTCTCTCTCAAATAAATAAAATCTTAAAAAAAAAAAAAAAAGAGACAACTGGGGGAAATAGTGGTGTTACGGACATTTGATATTATGAATTGGTGTGTGTGTGTGTATGTGTGTGTGTGTAAATGGTACTATAATTATGTTTTTATATTTATTTTTAAAGATTTTATTTATTTGATAGAGACAGAGAGCACAGGAACACAAGCAGGGGGAATGGGAGAGGGAGAAGCAGGCTTCCCGTGGAGCAGGGAGCCCGATGCGGGGCTCGATCCCAGGACCCCGGGATCATGACCTGAGCCGAAGGCAGACACTTAACGACTGAGCCACCCAGGCGCACCCCTATAATTATGTTTTTAAAAGGAACCATTTTTGGGGCGCCTGGGTGGCTCAGTCAGTTAAGTGTCTGCCTTCGGCTCCAGGTCCTGGGATAAAGCCCTGTGTCGGGCTTTCTGCTCAGTGGGGAGTCTGCTTCTCCGTCTCCCTCTGCCTCTTCTCCTGCTTGCGCTCTCTCTGTCTCTCTCTCTCTCTCTCCCTCTCTCAAATGAACAAAATAAAAAAGAAAGGAATCATTATTTAGAGATAGAGACTGATTTAAAGATATAATGATACGATGTCTGAGATTTGCTTCAAAGAATGTTTAGGGATGGATGGAGGGAGTGAGTATGAGATAGATGAAATAAGACTGCTGAGGGAAAAATCCAATAAAGAGTTTGCCTCTAGGGGCGCCTAGGTGGCTCAGTTGGTTAAGCGACTGCCTTCGGCTCAGGTCATGATCCTGGAGTCTCGGGATCGAGTCCCGCATCGGGCTCCCTGCTCGGCGAGGAGCCTGCTTCTCCCTCTAACCCTCCCCCCTCTCATGTACTCTCTCTCTCTCATTCTCGCTCTCTCAAATAAATAAATAAATCTTTAAAAAAAAAAAAAAAGAGTTTGCCTCTAGTCGCTCATCTTCTTTTTTTTTCCCCCAGATTTTATTTATTTGACAGAGAGAGAGAGAGAGCACAAGCAGGGGGAGCAGCAATCAGAGGGAGAGGGAGAAGCAGGCTCCCCGCCGAGCAGGGAGCCCGACGCGGGGCTCAATCCCAGGACCCTGGGATCATGACCTAAGCCGAAGGCAGATGCTTAACAGACTGAGCCACCCAGGTGCCCCTCTAGCCTCTCTCTTAACATAAAACTTGTTTATATTATTCTCTGGTTTAAAATTCTTCAATGCTTCCTTGAAACCTAGAGATTGAAGGGTAAATTTGTCTCACACAAGATTCTGTGCAAACCAGTCTCAATGTTTCAACATCATTAATCGTCCCATTAATCGTCCAGTCCACCTCATGCACCCCACTTCCCAGCTAACCATACTATTCCTTCCTCACATCCCTCTACCATTTTATGTAAGCTACTCTATTCATCTAGAATACTTTCTTTAGCTCCCCCCACAGTCACCCGCCCAAGGCTTACTCATCCATCCTTTCAGGGTCACCCTCTAGGAAGTATCTCCATGTACCACCCCCTCTTATAAATTCAAGGACCTCTCTCATTGCAACCTGTGTGCACACGTAAACCCCTGAATACAAACTTGGTCCATGGTTAGCCACATGAGGTTAAGGACTATGCCTCCCCACTCAGTTTTCCCAGCACCATGTACTATGCTTGACAGCTAGACGGTGCACAAAAATGGTTTTGTTGAATGAACAAATGATTGCAATTTGCAGGGAAAAAAATTATCTGGAGATAAAAATACTGGTACTCTGCTGGGTTTTTCTTAAAGATACAACTTACAAATTAAGAGTCTACTTTTTGTAACACCTTTGTTCCACTTAATTTTATTGTTTTTATATTTTTGCTGAATATCAAAATATTATAATCAGTGGATAATTTCCTTTTTCTAAATATTCAGGCCATTAAACAATAGAAATTACATTAAACTAAATCGGCTCATTCAAAAACTTAAATCTGCCTGGTCAGAGTAGGCCAAGACAGTTGAGAGTAAAAGGAGCAACTAGTAATAATTAGGTCAGAGCAACAGGCATAATTAACCATGACTGTCATACACCTATGACATGATAATATAGCATCCCCAATTAGAGGGATATAAAAACTAGGCTCTTCAGACAAAATAATTTGCTTAAAATGTCAATAAATTACAATGAATCCCATCTCTATTTCACATTCTGTTAAACCAGTTATATGTATGTATTTAAATTATGGCAGATGTTAACAAGATTTTAGTTTAAAGAAAAAAAAGATTTACAAGTATCCATATTCAAAATTCAACTGTGGTAGACATCACACGTGAACATTAAACTGCATTCATGTCCACACCCATATTTCACTGCCTTCTACTCATTCAGCCAATTTCTTCCAGACAACTATGGATAACTTGACATTCCAGTTCTAAACCGAAGATGAAAAACCACTTTCCCAAGTAGGGCAAATTATTCATGGATACTTACTCTTCTCATTAGAGAATATTATTTGGAACACTAAAACACAAATGAATCAAAGAGGAAATCAATGTCCAAACATACTATTCTCTTACAGTTTCTCATTCCCTCAGATTCTGAAGGATTTTTTCACTCTGATAAGTTTGTCGGCAGAAAAGGTCTGTGGGAGGGTTTGGTTTCCCATTGCTTTTGCACCCCTTCCTTCTCCTCACAGCTGGACATGTGGTGAGATCTTCCACCCCGAGGCAGCACAAAGAGGCATTCACTCAGGGAGAAGTTTAGGTTTCAAACCCTGGTCCTCTCACTCAAAACACAACCATAGGCACATTTGCTTCCTACTTTGCCTCACATACTGTTACCATCCAACAACGGATGCCAAATGAAATGATCTTCCAGAATCCTCCTAGAACTGACAAATCTCTAATTCCTTGGTTTACTAATGCCTAGTAAAAGGGTATCACTGCAAGCCACCTGATGCCATAGCTTTGTTTTTACTCCACAAATGGAATAAAAACATAAGTGTTGTCCTTCGCAGTTACTGAGCATGACCACCGCCCACTATTTAGAAAAGTATTAACAGTGTATGTGAACACATACCAAGTCTTCAGAAAAGGTGTCCTTTGGTGCCCTAAAAGGCAATCAATTTTCTTTAAACCAAATGAAGTATCCTTTTAACTCAGTCATTCAGAATTTTACATTTATCCACTTCAGTTGGTTGACCAGGTCGAATTGCTGGGTTCTGTGTTTTTTTGTTTGTTTGTTTTTTTAACTAAGTTGAATGAATCAAACATAACAAAGATACTGACAATTTTATGCTATCGTTGAGCTGGACTTTAAGCTTATTCATTCAAATAAAAAGTTAAGTACCTATACAATGCGCCAAGTTCCAGTTATTTTATCTCTTCTCGATCCTGTGGTGTTCAAGTGGTATGTGAGACACCCAATGGTGCTCACACCCACAAGTTTCAGTGGCACCCCACACGTGGCTTTATGTGAGTTTCACTGTCACCCCAGCTAGCTTCTTAGTACATCCATCCAGGGCTGCTTTCTACAGAGTTTTGTTGGTTGCCCAGAAAGTGGCATTCCTACTTGCCAGCCTCAGCGTGTGGCATCTCAGGACCTTCTCCACACTCCAGTGGACTACAGCTGTACCCTCTTCAAAGAGGTCTGAATCTTGGGTGCCTGGGTGGCTCAGTTGGTTAAGCGACTGCCTTCAGCTCAGGTCATGATCCTGGAGTCCCGGGATCGAGTCCCATATCAGGCTCCTTGCTCAGCAGGGGGTCTGCTTCTCCCTCTGACCGTCCCCTCTCTCATGTGCTCTCTCTCTCTCATTCTCTCTCTCAAATAAATAAATAAAATCTTAAAAAAAAAAAAAAGAGGTCTGAATCTCAACCTTGGGAGGGCTCTCTTCCAAATTCATCCCTTTCTTGTATAGTCTCTGTCAGGTACAAAAAGTAGTAACTATTACTCTGTATCTGCTATTTCTATATTCTTCAGAGCTCTTTCTACCCCTTAAATTTCTTACTAGTTACTAATTCTTTATTTTAACTTTCCCTTATTCAAACTACTGTGTTTCTGTTTCTTGACTGGACCCTGACACAGAATTGATACCAAGAGTCAGGCAATCCCAGAAGATAAACTTCCAAACATGGGATATGACGATTGGTTTGGTCAGGCCTTTGGGTTTAAGTGCAGAGCTAATAAGAACCTTGTCAATGGGGAACAGGATGCTAGGGACCCATGGCCTGTCGCTGCAACACAAGTAGCTGAGCTATCTGTGATTGCTGAAGTGCAAAAGGAAGCAAGTGGCCTGGGAGCCCAAGTATGTTCAGGCAATAATGCAGACTACAACAACTGCAGTAAGAACAGGTTCCCTCTATGGAACACACTGTGTGCTTACTGAAACACAATGACAAACTCAGGTCTCTCAAGCTCTTAGAGTCAGTCTGAGAACCAGAGAGTTTATATCACAGACTCAAAGAATCTCTTGTTTCCTATTAGCCAAGGCTACTATTGTTAAGAAAATCAAACAAAAAAGTTCAACACGAAGTCTGTGGAACTCACAGTCTCACCAAGCGTCTTGTGTGTAGTCAGGACATTGACTGGAAAAGAACAGAACAATGACACTTCGAATGGAGACATCTGATTATATCTAGATGAGAGTGACCATCCTGAAACCCCAGGTCACTCTAAGCCTTGCTTTCTAGCGAAGGAGCCTGCCCTCTGGTGCTCAAGGATACTAGTCTTCCTGATTCAAAACCCCAAGAAAAGTTCACCTGGGGCAGATGCCTTGAAAGGGAATGCTCATTTTCCTCATGGTCTACCACAACTACCCTCTGTTGCCTCTGGGCCCGTAACTATGGTCAAATCTCAACATGCTCTTGGGTAGGGTTTGGCAAGCTACAGTCCATGGGCCAAATCTCCCCTACCATCTGTTTTCGTACATGGCCTATGAATAATTTTTACATTTTAAAAAAACAGAACTTTATTAGTTTTAGGTTCCCAGCAAAACTGAACAGAAAATACTGAGCTTTCCCATAAATCCCTCCTGCATACAGCAACCCCCCCCCCTCACCCCCTGCCGCCCCAATCAACATCCCCCTGAGCCTGGTACATTTGCTACAATCAGTGAATCTACACTGACACATCATTATCACCCAAAGTCCATGCGGTTTTACATTTTTTAAAAGGTTTAAAAAAGTAAAAAGAAGAAAATTTTCTGACATGTGAAAATTATGTGAAATTCACATTTCAGCGTCCATAAATACAGTTTTACTGGAACATGGCCTGCTCACTTGTTTATGTATTATCTACGGCTGCTTTTGTGCTACAATGGCAGAGCTGAGTATTTGTGACAGAAGACTGTCTGGCCTGCAAAAACCTAAAATATTTATTTTTTTTTTAAAGATTTTATTTATTTATTTGAGAGAGAGATAATGAGAGACAGAGAGCATGAGAGGGAGGAGGGTCAGAGGGAGAAGCAGACTCCCTGCCAAGCAGGGAGCCCGATGCGGGACTCGATCCCGGGACTCCAGGATCATGACCTGAGCCGAAGGCAGTTGCTTAACCAACTGAGCCACCCAGGCGCCCAAAAACCTAAAATATTTAAATGCGGATCTTTGCAGATAAAAGTATACCAACCCAGATCAAGGAGGACAAGTATACACTATGATCCTGAAGAAAACAATCTGTGCACAAAAAAAAAAAAAAAGATTCTGGTAATAAAACCAGGGGAACATGTATAAGAATAGATTCTAAGGATGTCTGACCACAGGAAGTAGGATATAATTCTATATTGGGCCTAATATATTGGTACGGGTTCACTCACTAGAGTCCAAATTTAATGTGTTAGCTTATGCAGCTCAAAGTAGCTATAAGCAGCTCATTCAATTGGTTGACTGAAATTTGGACTCAAAAGTGAACTACATTTAATGAGGTAGAGATGCCAAAGCTTCCCCGGCAAGATGTAAAAGAGGGAATCCAAAGGCTTAGGGAGATAGAAGTGTTGGAATAGATTTTTCATGCATAATAGATTTTTCCTAAGCTGCACAAGAAGGCCCAGAAGAAACTCCTTTTAACTAAGGAATTAAGAAATATATTAGTGGGGGTGCCTGGGTGGCTCAGTCAGTTAAACGTCTGCCTTTGGCTCAGGTCATGATCAGGGGTGGGGGGTGTCCTGGGATCGAGCTCCATGTGGGGTTCCCTGCTCAGCGGGGAGTCTGCTTCTCCCTCTCCCTCTGCCCCCCACCCTGCTCAAGTTCGTGCGCTCTCTCAAATAAATAAAATCTTTTTTTTTTTTTAAGATTTTATTTATTTATCTGAGAGAGAGAATGGGAGACAGAGAGCATGAGAGGGCGAGGGTCAGAGGGAGAAGCAGACTCCCCGCTGAGCAGGGAGCCCGATGTGGGACTCGATCCCGGGACTCCAGGATCACGACCTGAGCCGAAGGCAGTCACTTAACCAACTGAGCCACCCAGGCGCCTGAAATAAATAAAATCTTAAAAAAAAATTCTCCCCCTCCCCGCTCACGTGCATGCACTCTCTCAAACAATAACAACAACAACAAACCAACAATTAAGAAAAACCCAAAACATTAGTGAAGGAACACCTGCATGCTTGAAAAGCTCTGTCCCCCTAGACCTGTGTCGGCACACTTTTATCTGTAAAGGGCCAGGTGTAAATACTCTATGCTTTGCAAGCCATACACTCTCTGTCACTACCCCTAGGTATGACTATGAAGGATGTCATCACTGAAGCGGGTTTCCTGATTTCAATAAGGAGTATGGGATCTTAGAATAGCAGAAGCCAAGTGGCAGTACTTACTAGACAAAGACAAAGTGGGTACACCTACCATAAAAGGCAGTAGGGTTATATTGGTAATCAGAATGCCTCGGTCCACCAGGATCTTTAGTGGTACTAAACTGATCACAGCATTCCATAGGCAGCCTATTAAAACATGGACTGATCTATATAAGAGGAAAAAACTCTACCTCAGGTAGTGAAAACCACTTTTGAAAACTCATGACCTCTCACCCAGTTCCCAGACCCAAGTCAATTCACAAACCCAGAAACCCTAAAGGAAGAATCCTGCAGTTTCCAAAAATACAAATTGTGAATCTTCCTCCGAGCTTCCTCAAAAGCCATTTACTAGAGTGACTGGATAAGAGAAAAGGAAATACCTAGACCTTTCAGGGATTACTAATTCCTGGGGACCCAAAATGCCACTTACCAGAAAAAGTGAGAGCTTCTGGTAGTCAGGCTATAGATGGAGTACTTAGCTCAAGTCCAACTCACAATGGACCCAGTTGTTCCACAGACCCATTTTGTAGTTATTTCCTTAGCTCCTGGATAAATAACTGGGAACAGACATACTTGGCAACTGGCAGAACTCCCACACTGGCTTCCTCCACACACACACATTACCAGTTGGCTAACCCAACTGACAAGAGTCATAATAGGAAAGGCTAAGTGGGGGGCACCTGGGTGGCTCAGTCGGTTAAGTGACTGCCTTCAGCTCAGGTCATGATCCCGGGGTCCTGGGATCGAGCCCCGCATCGGGCTCCCTGCTCTGCGGGAGGCCTGCTTCTCCCTCTCCCACTCCCCCTGCTTGTGTTCCTGCTCTCACTCTCTCTCTCTCTGTCAAATAAATAAATAAAATCTTAAAAAAAAAAAAAAATTAAAAAAAAAAAGTAAGGGCTAAGTGGGAATCCCCTAGAACTTCTCTTCTGTACCATGATACTAAACCAGAAGCAACACCACCCTCGCCCCCTGCCCGAGAGAATTAAAGACATTAATGCCACTATCAAAGACTTGAAAAAAACAAAGGCGGTGATATCTATCACATCCACAATTAACTCACCAGTTTGGCCTGGGTAGAAATCAGATGGATCTTGTAGAATGACTGAACTCTAGCCTAAACTTTTTTTTAGATTTTATTTATTTATTTGAGAGAGAGAGAGCACAAGCAGGGGGAAGGGCAGAGGGAGAGGGAGAAGCAGGCTCCCCGCTGAGCAGGGAGCCCGACGCGGGACTTGATTCCAGGACCCTGGGATCATGACCTGAGCCAAAGGTAGCTGCTTAACCCACTGAGCCACCCAGGCGCCCCGAACTCTATCCTAAACTTAATTAGGAGGTTACTCCATCCGGCAGCTGATGCCCCTGATGTAGCATCTTTAGTGGAGCAAGTCAACATGGTCCTGGTACTTGGTACACAGCTATTGACCTGGTTAATGTCTTTTTTCCAATACCAACTTGCAAGGACCACCAGAAGCACTTGGCTTTTACCTGCCTTTTACATGCCTATGAGCTTTGCCACAGAGCTACATCAATTCTACCTTAATACAGCCCAGAGACACTGAACCTCAAGGCATTCCAAAAAATATCACCCTAACCCACTATACTGACATTATGCTAAATGGGTCTGATGTGTAGGAAGTAGCAAATATAGATGCTTTAGAAAGACATATGCAAACTAAGAGGACGGGAGATAAACCACAAAAATTCAAGGGCCCTTCACATAAGATTTCCCTTCCAAGGTAAACGAGTTGCAACAACTCACATCACTAACCATGAAAGAAGAGGTACACTGCTTAGTAGGTCTTTTTGGATTTTGTAGGCAACAAATACCAAATCTGAGTGTCCTTCTTTAATCCATCTACAAAGTACCTAAAAGGCTAACAGTTAAGAGTGAGGACCAGAGCAAGAGAAGGCTCTGCAGCAAGTCTGGACTGCAGTTCAAGCTGGTTTGCCATTTGCGTCTTATGATCCAGTAGATCCAAAGATATCTGAAGTGTCCATGGCAAATAGGGATACTGAATGGGGCCTCTAGCGAGCAAGAATAAGAGAATCACAGCCCAAACTTCTAGAATTTTTGAGAAAATCTATACTCTCTTCTGCAGACAACTATTCACCTTTTCAGAAATAGCTTCAGGCTTGCTATTGGGTGTTGGCAGAGACTAAATGCCTAAACATGGGCATAATGTGAACATGTAACCTGAGCTTCTCACCATGAACTGGATATTGTCTAACATACCTAGCCATCAAGTTGGCCATATGCGGTATCAATCTATCCTCAAGTGGAAATGATATGTAAGAGACTAAATTCAAGCAGGTCCAAAGATATGAGTAAGTTACATGAGCAGGTAGCTGAGACACCTGATTCAGCACTGATTCCTGTCACACTGCCTCCTAAGAGTTTCATTAAGATTAGCTGAATAAAGAAGAAAAACCAAAGTCTGGTTTATACATGGTCTGCAAAATAGGCTGGTACAGGTATAGCACACAAGCTCACTTAAAGCTAACCCTGAAGGACAGTGGTGAACAACAACCGTCCCAGTGGGCAGAACTTTGAGCAGTACATTGATTGTCCCCTCTGCCTGGAGTGAGATGGCCAGAGCACAGATTTACACTGTTTATATCCCATTATTAAGGATTTTGTGCCCCATGTGAGTATCACTAAAGAGCAGTCACTGTGGAGGAAGCTCTTCATAACCCCGGTCAACAAAATGACATACCTATGTATATCAGTCAACCTCCTTCCCCAGCCACCAAAGTGCTTCCTCAGTGGACCCATGAAAAGTGGCCATGGTGGCAGGGATGAAAGTTACACATGGGCTTAACAACATGGACTTCCCTTAAACAAGGCTGATCTGACTAAAGCTACTGCCAAGTGTGTAATCTGTCAATGGCAGAGGCCAACACTAAGCCTCCCAATATGGCACCATTCCCAGGGAAACTTGCTGCAACCTGGTGGCAAGCTGATTATACCAAACATCTTCCATCATGGAGAAGGGGAAGAGATTTGTCCTTACTTGAATAAACGTGTATTCTGGATATAGATTTGCCTTCTCTGCTTATAATGTTTCTGCCAGCACCACCACCTGTGGACTCACAAAATGCCTGATCCACCAACGTGACATTCCATAAGGATTGCCTCTGATCAAGAAAGTCATCTCATAGCAAAGTAAAAAAATGGGTTAATGCCCATGGAATTAACTGGTATTATTACACTCCATCACCCAGAATGGCTGGCCTAATTAAAAAATAGAATTGCTAACTGAAGACTCAGTTACACTTTTAGTTGAAAGACAACATCCTAAAAAAAAAATGGGGTATTACTCTGAATCCTTTAGATCAAAGACCATTATAGGCCAGATAATATGTGGGTCTGGGAATCAAGGGGAATCACTGTTATATCCAGTAACCAACTCATAAAAATTTTTGCTTCCACTCCTGACAACTTTGAGATGTCCTAATTTGAAGGTCTTAGTCTCCTAGGAGGGAATGTATCTACCAGCATACACACCAACAGTTCAATTAGTTAGAAAATGAGACTCCCACCTGGCCATTTGGGACTCCTTATTCCACTGAACCAAAAGGCAGAAAAGGGGGTTACTCCACTGGCTGGGATGACTGAGCCTGATTATCCAGGGGAAACTGGATTGCTGCTACACAATGAAAGGAAGGAAGACTATGGCTGGAACCCAGGGGATTCACTGAGATACCTCTAATACTTCTATGCTCATAATAAAGTTAATGGAAAACTAGAGCTACTCCAAAAAGGCCAAACTACTAAGCAAATGAAAGTTCCAAAGTTTGGGTCATTTCATGAGGTAAAGAACTTCAACCACCTGAGATTCTGGCTCAGTGCAAGGGAAACAGGAATAGAAGACATAGAGATCAGGTGCCTGGATGGTCAGTTGAACGTCCGACTTTTGGTTTCAGCTCAGGTCATGATCTCAGAGTTGTGGGACTGAGCCCAATGTCGAACTCCAAGCTCAGTGGGGGGTCTGCTTGAGATTCTCTCTCTCCCTCTCCCTCTCAAATGAAATAAATGGAATCTTTAAAAAAAAAGGCATTGATATCAATTATGGTCTCATGACAAATTACAAAATGATAACTGTGATGGCTTTGCATATTTTCTCTTTGTTCTATTTTGTGTTTTATTTGTTTAGTCTAACCATTTTTCTTCTACTCTTTTTTCTTCCCATTATAAGTTGCCAAAGCTTAACTTTGCAATCAGTCTCTTAACAACAGAATATTCAGTGACCTATGATTTGAGGGGTGAATAATATATCCAGCAATGGAGACAGTGACTATAGTGACTAAGCATCTTCTCATTTGGGAAAAGGATGAGAGCTTCTTCATCATATGAGAGTTTTATCTTGTTATGTGGAAATATAAGAGTTGTTCCATTGATATATGAGAGTTCAAATATATGTAGAAAAGTACAGATGGAAGCTAAGTAGCCAAGGGAGTAGACTGGGCCAGTTACCAATGTTCTGCTTCTTAGACTCGAATCTTCCCTTTATTGCATTACTTGTGATAATGGAGCTGGACCCTGTAAATGTTTCTCCTCTTATCAGTTAGCATATTAGCTAAGTAGAGGGTGCTGGAGGAAGGGGCTTCTTTTCCTGCTTCCTACGTGCTTTTCCATCTTCTTGCTCCCAAGGCGCTCCACTGGTGTTTCAGTGGGCACTCACATGAGCATCTTCCCAAGCAAGTTCCACAGTGACCCAAAGCTGGCTATCTCGTGATTCAGCAGTACCTCCATGTATAGCTTCCTGTTTGCCAACCTCAGCTTACATCAACTCAACAAACATCTTTACCATCCACTGAAGACGTCTAAAGTAAGAAACTAGCTTCGGGGGAAAAGAGCACTCTTCCAAATTTCTCTTTCCTTGCGTACTCTGCCTGAGTCCTGGAGGTAGTAACTGTTCGCTGTATCTGCTATTCCTGTATTCTTAGAGTCTTCTTTACCCTTTAAAAGTTAATTCCCTGTTTAAATTACTGTGTGGTTTGTCTCCTGACTAGACCCTGACTGATACGGATATTGAAAGAGTTAAAAAACTGTGAGATGGCTAGAAAAAAATGGGGAAAAGAACGGTATTTAAACCAAAGAAAATAAATCAGAAGGCACATGTTAATTTCTAATTAAAAGGCTATCATGTGCACGAAAGAACATACTGTATCTTTCTGTTCAGCACCGATAACAGCAGCAGCTGTTTCAACAACAGAACACCTCTTTATTTTCCACAGAAAAACTGAAGACCAGAAATATTAACTGTTATTAACCAGAAAGCAGAACTCTTTCATCAAGACCTGTAAAGGGTCGAACATCAGTACTTACATTTCCAATTTGCATGCTTGGAATCTTCTCATCTCATTTTAAATTGCTGAAAACCTGCCGGAAACCCAGCCATGCCAAGTTTTGGCAGTGACAAAGTCCTAAGTTAATTTTCTTATAAGAAACAAAACAAAAGCCCTTCCTTCAGTTTGCCTGGAATTCGTTTAAAGAGTCACCTTCAATTTTGTCCTCTAGAAATAGAGCGTCTCCAAAGACACAATAGACACCAGACATGTTCTAGTTACATCCAATTAAAATACTGTTATATAATCATTTAAATAGGAAAGGGGGCTGATGGCCAAACAGAGAGTGATTTATTGGCCAAACCATTTCCTGGGCTGGACCTGTAAGGACTTTCGGTGTGGACATTAATCATAATCCTCATATCATTTTACATTTATTAACCCCTTCCACCATGTTACAAAGCATCGAAATTATTTTCTCTCTGTTACCCCAAACAATTCTTTTATTACTAATTTGCCTTTTATAGAGGAGGAAACTTCAGCTTGAGGAGGGCAAATAACTTGCCCAAGAGATCCAAGCTTATAGGGGCTAGATCTATGCCTGTTCTTCCCACAGCTTTCTCAAATCTAAACAAATCACTAAGAGGGACTTGTTTCCAGAAAGACATGTACTGATACCGGACAAAAATTACTGAAATGTATGTGGCCTTGCTCTTAAATTTCTTTGCCCATGTGAAGCCTGAAACAGAGAGAACCACCTGCTCAGGGAAAGATGCTCATTAAAAGAAGGAAGCATGGGGGCGCCTGGGTGGCTCAGTTGGTTAAGCGACTGCCTTCGTCTCAGGTCATGATCCTGGAGTCCCGGGATCGAGTCCCGCATCGGGCTCCCTGCTCGGCGGGGAGTCTGCTTCTCCCTCTCCCACTCCCCATTTGTGTTCCCTCTCTCGCTGTGTCTTTCTCTGTCAAATAAATAAATAAAATCTTTAAAAAAAAAAAAAAGAAGGAAGCATGCTATGCCAGCAAATTAGATAACCTGAAAGAAATGGATGCATTCCTAGAGATGTATCAACTACCAAAACTGAACCAGGAAGAAATGGAAAACCTGAACAGACCTATAACCACGAAGGAAATGGAAGCAGTCATCAAAAACCTCCCAAAAAACAAAAGCCCAGGGCCAGATGGCTTCCCAGGGGAATTCTACCAAACATTTAAAGAAGAATTAATACCTATTCTTCTGAAACTGTTCCAAAAAATAGAAATGGAAGGAAAACTTCCGAACTCATTTTATGAGGCCACCATTACCTTGATCCCAAAACCAGACAAAGACCCCATCAAAAAGGAGAACTACAGAC
>NC_138369.1:14315317-14331083 GCF_054177405.1 Leptonychotes weddellii
GGGTGAGCCTGGTGAGGGGTATTGAGGAGGGCACGTTCTGCATGGAGCACTGGGTGTTATGCACAAACAATGAATCATGGAACACTACATCTAAAATTAATGATGTAATGTATAGGGATTAACATAACAATAAAAAATTAAAAAAAAACGAAGGAAGCATGATCAAACTGCTGATGGCACATCACAATATAAAAAATATAAGTCAGATCATCATTCTGTTTATACACAAAAGAGCAAGGGGGCCCGGTGGTCTTCTCAACATTAAACACAACAGCCATTACGGTCTAGACAGAAACTTGTGATTTTTTCAATAGCCTAGAGAGCTCACAGCACAAGGCTTTATTATTACAAGTATTTTTTTCAACCTCGGTGACAATGTTTTAGCCGTGAAAATGTATTAGGTAAAGAAGAAGGTGGAAGGTCGTTGTAAACATGACGTTTTTGGGATCTGGGAGTAACACCAGGGCAAATGGGCTAAATAACACATACGTGGGCTTTGCCTCAATAGACAGGAGAGGATACATCTGTATCCTGGATAAATTAAAAACTGCCTGCTACATCTCTTACATGCTACAGAAACACAGCAAGGGATTCTACAGGGCGAAGGCCTGATATCCTTTAGAATGAGCAGGAAATGTGCAATGACAGAAACACCCCTCTGCTCCAGAGAGAGCTCTTCTCTCTGCTTTCATCAGTGCCTCGATGGGTGCACCCTCCCCATACGCCCTTCACCTACTTTACGTCCTTTCACCCCTTTCATCTTAGTACAAATATCGTTGCCAACTTAGGACAGACTTTCTCAGAGCCACATTTCTTTCCTTCAGGATTTTTTCTTTTTTAAAAATTACACATTCAACAAGATGATTCATTCAATAGCTACTGAGCATATACTATGGTGCCAAACACTGTTCTAGGTGCTGGGCCATGGCAGTGACCAAAACAGAAACTCTATCCCTATCATAGTATTTATCCTCTAGTGGGGAAAGTCAGACAATAAGCAAGATAAATCATTAAACCGTACAAATTATAAAGTGACAAGTACCGTGGGGAAAATGAAAGCAGAGAAGTTGGGAGAGAAAAATAGAAGGGGTGTAATTTTAGACAGAATAGGAAGGCCTCACTGAAAAGCTATAGCGTGAACCACGAGTATATCTTATATAAGAAGGAAGAACAATCCAGAGAAAACAGCCAGGGCTCAGAGCCCAAGGTAAGGGCCCACCTGGCTTGTTCAGTAACAGCGCAAGAACACCAAGGAAGCAAAGCTCGCAAAGGGGACAGTTAAAGGGGTATTAAACAGCCCTGTGGCCACTGGTAAAGACTTTGGTTTCTAGTTTGAGATGGGAAACCAGTGGCAGGGTTTTAAGGAAAAGAGCAACATGATCTATATACAGGACCACTCTGGATGCTGTTGAGAATACACTGTAGGGAGCAAACAAATGGAGGTGGGAGACTAGTTTGGGAGGTTATTACAGTAGTCAAGGTGAGAGGAGGTAGGTCCAATCAGGGAAAGAGCAGTGGGGGTGGTGAGAAGTGGTCAGGTTGTAGGTCGACTTTTCTAACAAATTAGATGTGGGGTACAAAATAAGGACATAGGGGAAGCCAAATGTTTAGGCTGAGCAACTAGCATTCTATTTCCATTTAATGAATGGAGAAGCAGGGTTTTGTTTTTGTTTTGTTTTGATTTGGGAGTGGGGGGGTGTGGTGGAATCACTTCAGTTTAGGACACTTTAAGTTTGAGATGTCAACTTTATATCCAAATGGAGATTTCAAGTTCTAATTTCAAATTTCCCTAGTTCTCATCCAACCTCCTCATGGAACTTAACTACTATTATACATCTGTTCTTACCAAATGTTCCTTATAACTCTTTAGCATTTAAGTAATGTTTACATATTTGTGTATTTCTCTCTGCAACTGGACAAACTAGAACAAATCCACAAGACAGCTAATATATAAAGCATTACTTTAATTCTAAAGAGGTCTGTCATGTACATGATGGTTAATTTGAAAATCATCTTTTTTACTGAGCTAGCCTATTTATTTTTACCATTTTTAAGTGTACGGTTCAGTAGCATTAAGTACATTCACAATGTTATGCAAGCATCACTGCCGTCCATCTCCAGAATGTTTTTTGTCTTACAAAACTTAAAACTCTGTCCCCAACTTTCTGTCTCTATGAAGTTGACTATTTATATATGTAACCTCATATAAGAGTAATCCTATAAGTGGAATCAGTATCTGTTCTTTTGTAACTGGCTTATTTCACTTAGTATGTCTTCAGGGTGCATCCACGTTGGAGCATGTATTAGAATTTTCTTCCTTTTTTAAGGCTGAATATCACTCCTTTTTATGTCTATACCACATTTTATTTATCTATCCATCCATTAGTGGGCATATGGGTTGCTTCCACCTTTTGGCTATTGTAAATAATACTGCTGCGAACACAGCTGTATAAATATGTTCAAGTCTCTGCTTTCAATTCTTTGGGGTATATACCCAGAAGTGGGAGTGCTGGATCATTCAGTAATTCTATTTCTAATTTTGTGTAAAACTACCAATCCACTTCCTATAGTGGTTGCACCATTTTACATTCCCACCAATCATGTACAACGGTTCCAGTTTCTCCTCATCCTTACCAACACTTGTTATTTTCTGTTTGTTTGGAGTTTTTGGATAATAGCCATCCTCATGGATGTGAAGTGATATCTCATTGTGGTTTTGATTTGGATTTCCCTAATGATTAGTGATGTTAAGCATCTTTTCATGTGCTTATTGCTCTTTGCAGATCTTCTCTGGGGAACTGTCTATTCAAGTCTCTTGCACATTTTTAATCTAGTTGTTTGTTTTTATGTTGTTGACTGTAGGAGTGTTTTATATATTCTGGATATTAATCCCTTGAGACATGTTTTGTGAATATTTTCTCCCATTCTGTGGGTTGCCTTCTACTGATAGTGTCCTCTGATACACAAAAGTTTTTAATTTTTATGTGGTCCAGTTTATCTATTTTAATTTGTGGCCTGTGTTTTGGTGTCATATCCAAGAAATTATTGCCAAATCCAATGTCATGAAGCTTTTGCCCTATGTTTTCTTCTAAAAGTTTTATAGTTTTGGCTCTTACGTTTAGGTCTTTGATCCCTTTTGACTTATTTTTTGCATATGGTGTAAAGTAAGGGTCCAATGTCACTCTTTTGTGTGTGGATATGCAGCTGTCCTAACACCATTTGTTGAAAAGACTATCTTTTCCCCCACTGAATGGTCTTAGCACTCTTGTCTAAAATCATTTGATCGTATTTGCAAGGGTCTAAAATCATCTGACCATATTTGCAAGGATTTATTTCTGGGCTCTATATTCTATTCCTTGGTCTATATGTCTATCTTTATCTTAGAACCACACCATTTTGATTACTGTAGTAGCACTGCAATTAAGTTCTGAAATCAGGAAGTGTGAAACCTCCAACTTCATTCTTTTTCAATATTGTTTTGGCTATTTAGGGTCCTTTGAGATTCTATATGAATTTTAGGATAGATTTTCCTATTTCTACCAAAAAAACAAAGAAAGTGGTTGGATTTTGAAAGAAAAAATCATCTTTTCAAAAAGCATTTTAAATCTTCCTACCAGTGACTGACATTTTGCTGCTGCTTTGGAAGCTCCTAGAAGCTCACAGTTGTAGTATTCACTTATTTACATCCTTTTATTCAAACCCTAGAATTTTTCAAAAGGAATGAATCTGTGAGCAATGTAAAAACCATGTAAGAGTTAATTACATTATTCAAATTTCTCCTTTAAGACATTAGAGCTCTAAAATACATGAATAAAAAACTAACCAAACTGAGAAATAAGACAGTTCAACAATGATTATTGGAGACTTCAATACCCCACCTTCAGTAATTAATAGGACTAGAGAGAATATCAATAAGGAATAGAGGACCTAAATGACATTATAAACCAACTAGACCTAACAAACATTTTACAGAACATTCCATGCAACAACAGCAGAATATGCATTCTTCTCAAATACACATGGAACATTTTCTAGGACAGACCACATGTTAGGCCATAAAACAAGCCTGAATATATTTAAAAGGACTGAAATCATACACAGTATGTTCTACAACAACAATGGAATGAAATTAGGAAATGACAACAGAAGATAGTTTGTGAAATTCACAAATACGTGGAAATTAACAACAAACTCCTAAATTACCAATAGATCAAAGAAATCACAAGGAAATTAGAAAATACTTTAAGATGAATGAAAATGAAAACATAACACACCCAAACTTACGAGATGCAGCTAACGCAGTGCTTAGAAGGAAATTTATAGCTGTAAATCCCTACATTAAAGGGGGGTAAAAAACAAAAATCACAAATCAATGACATAACTTTCCACCTTAAGAAACCAGAAGAAGAGCAAACTAAACCCAAAGCAAGCAGAAGAAAGGAAATGATAAAATGAAAGTAAAAATAAATGAAGTAGAAAAGAGAAAAATAGAGAATACTCAACAAAACCAAATTTGACAAACCTTTAACTGGACTGATCAGGAAAAAGAGACAGGACTCAAATTACTAAACTCAGAAATGCAAGAGGAGATGTCAACACCAATCTTACAGAAATAAAAGGCTTTATAAGAGAAAATTAGAAACAACAGTATGTCAACAAATTAAAAGATGAAATGGGCAAATTCCTAAAAAGGCAGGAACTACTGAAACTGATTCAAGAAGAAAAATATTAGGATGGGAAATTCCAGAACTAACTTTTGTGATTAGTTCTATAGTTTCTAATAATTAGGCTTTGGAAATTAGTTCTGTGATATGTAGAATTCCTTCAAATTCTCTTGGTAGAATGCAAGAACCTCATTCCTTATAATAAGGCATAAGCAGACGAATTTTTTGTTGAATTAACCTCTTGGTTAATTGGACACCTCTTGTGCCCAATCCTTCTTAAAAGCCCATCTTTCACTCCACCTATAACATATGCGGCATCCAGCTGCATGTAGGTGTGATTTGACTGTTTTCTGCCACACGCCATCCCTGATACCAGAGATGAGATATCTGCAGTCCAGCATTGCAAAAGTGCAAACCCAGAAGCACAACCGTTAGCCAAGAGATGGCTCAGGATTAAGGCCACTTTGTCCACAGAAGTAACTAAGTAATACCTCATCGTACTGGCTTTTCCTCTTTCCAATTCCACTTTTCCTGGTCCCCTACTCTTTTTTTCATGGGATCACTTCTCAAAATAAACTACCTATGTACATATAAAGCCCTTGCCTTGGCCTGGATTTTCTCCCAGAAAGTAGTGCCTAGAAAAGGCTTTAAAGGTCTGTTCCTTCCAACTGCCTTTGTGACACTTGGTTAGCACTTAGAAGACCCACTGTGAAATGACATACTGTGGTAGAGACAGCACAGGGCTCATCAGCCTAGGTTCAATTTTGAGCTCTAGTATGAACCTAACTTCACCTTCTTCAAATGAAAAACGGATATACTGTTATACATTCCAAAACAGTTTACAAACTCTAATGGGTTATACAAATGACAGGTATCCCTATTATTCATAAGATATATCAGAAAAACCTGTTCAAGTCTACATTCAGGTAAAAATACAAGATCAATTTACAGAAGCTCTGTGTGAATATTAGTTCTTTGAATAAAACTCCTCTGGTCTCTAGAGTATGGCTATATTTATAATGCTTTAATTTTTTTTAGAAAGGAGAATGTATTCATATATTACTTAACGAAATTACAAATAAAAAAAATATTCTATACCTTCATATGCCTTTTGGCATAAGGTGGAGTTTCATTCCACAGAGAGAAGCAAATCATACAAAGTTATGGTTTAAAAAGTATATTGGGGGGGCGGCGCCTGGGTGGCTCAGTCATTAAGCTTCTGCCTTCGGCTCAGGTCATGATCCCAGGGTCCTGGGTTTATACCACAAATAATTTGTGGTTAAGTCTTGTTAAGCCTTCACTGTAATGGAAACAGCATCAATATAAAATTGAGGATAATCCACTCTTACACATTACTTAGAAATGAAGCTGATATTCTGTGCCCAACCGATCAGTACTGTGTCTTTGTCCAGAACCCTCTTTAGCCTCCCAGCTCCACCATATTATCAGGTTGACAAGGGGCCAGGTTTCACCTCTCTTTTTTTTAAAGATTTTATTTTTAGAGAGAGAGAGAGGGCAAGCAGGGGGAAGGGCAGAGGGAGAGAATCCTGAAGCAGACTCCCAGATGAATCAGATGCGGGGTCAGTCTCACAACCCATGAGGCCATGACCTAAGCTGAAACCGAGAGTTGGACGCGTTATTAACCAACTGAGCCAGCTAGGCACCCCTCATGTCGCTTTCATCAAAATGAATATACTAATAAGATCTGAGAATTGTCCCCATCCCACCAAAAGCCTTAATACTAGTGTACTTATAAGAAAGTTAGTGAGGTTTGTGAATTATTACTTATAGTATTTAAATTCTTGTGCTTTAAACCTAAGAAGAGATTGTGTTAAGCCCTCTTAGTAAAAGAAAACCTAAGAGGGTGGGCGCCTGGGTGGCTCAGTCGTTAAGCGTCTGCCTTCGGCTCAGGTCATGATCCCAGGGTCCTGGAATCGAGTCCCACATCGGGCTCCCTGCTCTGCGGGAAGCCTGCTTCTCCCTCTCCCGCTCCCCCTGCTTGTGTTCCTGCTCTTGCTATGTCTCTCTGTCAAAAAAATAAATAAAATCTTTAAAAAAAAAAAAAAGGAAAGAAAACCTAAGAGGGTGCCTGGCTTGCTCAGTTGGTGAAGCATGTGACTCGGTCTTGGGGTTGTGAGTTCAAGCCCCACGTTGGGTTTTCAAAAACAAAATCTTTAAAAAGACAACTTAGAACGTTAAATTGAGGTTTTTCAATAAAAAGAAATGTCTTGCCAAGCTAAAAAAGTTATTTATGCCATGCAAAATACCTTAGGCATAGAACCTTTTCAATGTCTTCAGTCAACATATTGCATTTGCAAATCTACCTACTGTAAGGAGACATTAATCCAGAATGGGTAGGGAACTGGGCATTCTGTTGAATTCTTCCCAGTTGCAGCATACTAGAGTTCATTAAATAATAAAGTTACAAAATTAAAATGTCATTGAATGTAACAGTTTCAATGGATAATTCAGAATGTATTTTAGGAAGATTATGAAAATGAATATTAACTAAACATACATGTAGTATTAGAAGGCATCTAACAATAATTGATATACCATGAAACTCTTTTGGGTTAACTGCATATTGCCACTCTGCCAACTGTTTTTCTCACCAGATGCTATAAAATATCAGTCATTTGGGCTTCTGGATAAAAAGGAGTTACTCTAAAGAATCAAAAACGACAACGTAAGTGAATGAAAATGCCTGGTAAAGTAAAAAAACCCATACAATTATGAAACTATTATGGGTGGGATCAGAAGTTTAGCTAGACCAAGAACTCATTCTTCAAGAGTCTTTATTTGCCAAACTCATGTCTTAGTCACGTTATACTTCAATAATTAAGACTCCAACCAAAATCCAGTCTGTAGGGTGTCAATGTAAGATTTTTATTATTTTATTAGTGTAATTTATTTAGCACAATGATCACATTAAAATGTCCCAATATACAAACTGTTGAAGTCTAAAGTCACAAAAAATATAAACTCAGGTGCATGAATGGGGTTATATAAAATATTATTTGTAAACAAAGTTCTACATCTTCAACATTGGGCCAAGAAAGGAAAAAAAAAAAAGAGAGAGAGAGAGAGAAAGATTACATATAAGAAACATCATATTTCAATAGAACAACCCTGACCAGTCTGGTAACCTCACACCTGTGTGTGACCACGATGGCAACACAGCATTTCTTTATAGAACTGGCTGCTTCATACAAAGCTATATGCAAAACAAAATGAAACATCCAAGTGAAACAGAGAGAGCTAACAATATACACCACATTTTAGCTGGCTAGTAGAAAATTTCAATTCTGTTTAAAAAAAAATTTTTTTTTTTGGAAAAAAAAAGTCAAACAAAAACACAGCAAAATGGAAAAAAAAGTGGAATAAATCAATGTAATAATGGAGTGTGTGTCCCTTTGACCACTGCCAGAGCCGAGCTGCACCCAGGCTTCTTCAAACACTTAAGACAAGCTGTAGAGACTGGTTAGCGGTGATAGAAAAATGTCAACCATGATCCTTAAAAAGTTAGCACTACCAGTTTTGAAAATTTCCCTAGCCAAAAAACCAAAGCCAAACCAACCAAACACACACAGAGAACCAAAAAACATAGTGAACAACTGCACACCGAAGGGAAAATGCTATGTTCTATTTGATGGGTGCTCTCCCATGGTAAGAGTTTTCATTAACAACTGCTTAGAAGGGAAGCATCAGCATTTCCCTCTAAAATGTGCCTCCTCTAAGTGTCTTCTCTCCAAGAACTCACAGGAGGAATTCTTGGCAATGTGGCCCCCGTCTGTGATCAGAAGAGGGAATGAATGCTTCCTAAATTCCAGAAGTCACAGAGACTCGGTTTAAACTTCCATCTCAAAAGCACTTTTATGTCAGAGGATCTAAAATAATGTACATCTCAAAATCTTCCTCAGAACATACTGCCAATTATTTATTTTAATTTGAAACAATCAATAGCTTGGTGATTATGATAACCTCCATAATCAGTAAGAGGATAGAAAATTAAAGAGTATTTCACATTCTGGATCTTAAACCAGAACTCCTCTAAGATTTCAAAACATGGCCCAGGTTTTATATTCTATTTCTCAAAGTCCAATCAAAGCTTATTATCTGAAAAGTTCCGCAGTACTTTTTCCAAGTTGTTCTTCCAGGTTTTTTAGCTCTTAGTGTGGGAAAGTGAGGAACGAGAATAAGAAAGTCCCACTGGGACAATCCTCAGAATACAAGGAGTATAAATGGTAATAATGTTCAGGGTAAAGGTCTTCACATGTGGTCCACCAATCCCACTGGCATGCTGCTCCAGAGATCAAAGGGATACTAGACACTACCTGAACAGAGTGTGAGTCCAATCTGATAACCATTTCATTAGAAAACTGATAAGCTGGTTGTGGTTCTTCAGTGTACTGCAATGTACTTTCGTTCCCATATTTTTACAGAAGCTGTTTTCTCTCTGTATCAACATCCTAACAAAACAGGGTTGCATTTTCTTTAACTTCTCAATTCTTGTTTTGATAGCTCATGATCATGTTATGAAAGTAACTTTAGTTATAAAATTTCATAAACAATAAAAGGTTGTCAGATTTTCAAGAGAATCTAAGCCTCTAGACAAATAAACCATAATTTCATCATAGAAACCATTTCAGCCCAACTTGCAAATAACAAAATATGGTTTAATTTGAGGAAATGCTTTTCAAAGTTTAATCTGAGCTACTCTAAACGAGAAAACTTTAAATTAAAACAGCTATAGTTATTCAGATTTTAGTAAGGCGGAGAGAAACATAGGTAGCCTGAAATATCACCCTTCCCTAAAAGCAAGCTCACAGAGAGAGGAGGGGGAGGGGAAGGGAGGGTCAATGCAGTACTGGTGGACTCAATCCCTTTATGAAAGCACACGTTTTCATTTGGTGTTACGAGATCCTGATTCATTTTGAAGATCTGAAAACCAAATGGAAAAGGCCAACTCAAAATGTTTAAAGAAAAGAAAAAACGTGAGACTGAATTAAATGATAAAATGAGTTTTAAAAGAGAACAAGAAATAAAAGACCTTAGATGACTTTTATAAAATACTAAAATTAAAAAGAATTCATCTTGCACTTTGTGCTCACAAAGGGAAAGGAGGTTCCATCAAGCCCTGCAGAGCACAAGAGGAAGCAGGTGGTTTGCTCAGGCATCAGCAGAAATAGGCCCCGAAGAACTACCCTCCGCTTCTTCTACACCATGTCCAGGAAGGAAAAGCAAAGCTCTGCAAAATGCTGAAGGTTTTAGAAGTGTAACGGTGCTTAGGAAAGATCACTGGTCTGGTGTTGCAGCAGCCCCAGTGTGGAGAGACACGCTAGGCTTCTAGGAGGAGAAAAATAGAAAGGGAGGAAGAAGTAGGAAGGGGAAGGAAAAGGCAGAAAAGCACAGGTCATTAGTAAACAGCAAGTTCAACATAGCAAGATGCTCATAAACCCTTTATACGCTATCAGTGGAACTGGTCTGCAATTAGGACTAGAGACAACATCCTGAACGAAACAGAAATGGGAATTTTCAAAATGGCACTGAGCTATGTGCTCTAGTTTAGTAATGGCCAAATTAGAATGAGGTCACAACATGCTCCAGAAACATGCACTCTCCGTCCCCTCCCTACTCCTCCTTCCCATCCCCAGTGAAACATGCATATTTTCAGGTGGTCAAACTCAGAATGCAAACATCTTCCCGTATGCAAACTATATTCTACCTGCTGCCATAATGTCATTGGGTAGTTCATAAATATTCGGATTCTTTTTTGCCACCAGGGAACTAAAAGTCTTGAAACAGTAAGGGCCAAGCTGTATGTTTTTCCTCTTCTTTTTTTCTGTGCTATTAAGAGTTGGCAATGGGAAGCAATTGCTACACAAAGTCTCTTCTGGTCACACTTGACATCTTGCTGGAGAACTCTCTCTAGTTTTGATAGCTGCTTCCTTTCTGGATGAAAATGGCATCCACTCTTTCAACTGGCTAATCAAGTCAATCCCCTCCAAGCCTTTCCTTTCCCTGGCACTGCCTCCTTGTTAAAGAAAGCTGAACTTACTCATTTTTTAAAAGTTCATGTTCAAGCTTCTCCTTTAATCACAGGGATATTGCCATAAATGTATCCTTAAAACTATACTACATAGATGACTTTGCTTTCAAAGTAGGCACAGAAACAGTCAATAATACAACAAAGATTATAAAAAAAAAAAAATTTAAAAAATTCAGTTCACAAAACTGGAAGATAAGGTGGCACTTCTGGATGTTTTTA
Organism: Leptonychotes weddellii; assembly: GCF_054177405.1. Taxonomy (NCBI): domain Eukaryota; kingdom Metazoa; phylum Chordata; class Mammalia; order Carnivora; family Phocidae; genus Leptonychotes; species Leptonychotes weddellii. Next base: position 14,326,250 of record NC_138369.1, read on the forward strand.
CCTTAAAGTAAAGAGTTTCTAAGTTATGAGCTGCTAATAAGGATGTTAATGTCACCGAGCAAAACTAACATTCACAACAAATGGAAACCAGCCATCAATAAATCTGAGGTACAAAGATATATACAACATTTCCAAAGGTCACAGAATAAAGAATAAATCCTAGAATAATTGCTGTTGCTAACAGAAGGAAGCCTTTAAAACCGAGAAATCGTACGGTGGCTCAAGGAAAACCTTCTCCAGGCTGAGGTAGGCATACAAGAGAAACACAGACACAATCCATGTCTAGTGCTTGCCTCCAGTACAGTAATGTCAATCAAATGTGATGCCCCAGTTAAGAGCATGCTCTGTTGCAAAGAATAATTTACTTGACCATTAAACATCTATTCATTTGGGTCAACAGTGTCAGCCTGATCACAACTGCAAAATAAGTGCAGTTATTTACAGAAATACAAGCTGACTCTCCTTATCAGCTACCTAAGAGAGCCCCACTACTGCTTAGAGAATTCTGCTCAATACAAATACACTGGGGATTGGGGGCTGGTGCTAGTTATGAGGTGGGAAGCCACAGGGGTTCAGGGCTAGCTGATGGAGTATCAAAGCCCTAGTTAATGGGCTAGGCATTAAAGTTAGAGACAGATTTCAAAAATAACAGTTAACAGGGGAAAAAGACTAAGAAAAAGACTGAGGGCAAAATCAAAAGGGAAGAACTTTTAATTTGCGGCTCACAGGTTTCCTAACATTGAGCCACGGAAAGCAAGCTAAGTACAGTGGAGAAGAGCCTGTATAAAGAGCTGTAGTGGCCAAATGCCTCCAATATAACATATTTTGATGATGATTAGTCTGCATCTATAAGCGTATTTTTAAGATTGATCCAGCTCTTGTGTGGTGTAATTACAACAAATAACTCAAGAAACATAAAGGAAATTCACTCTTTCCATTGTTGGAGATGTTATGTGGCAGAGGGCCCTGGACATGAATACACCAACAAGAACAACAATATCCTTAGAAATAGTTCATGTGATTCACTAAGAATCTTCCTCAAAGGAGCTCATCAAGGTGTTTACTGTGACTGTTTCAGCCCCACATTTGGGGAATCCTGGGAACCACTTACCCATAGTATCATTCCTTTCTATTCCGTGATCACCATTGGCTAGCCCTGTTGGTTTGGATGGAGTACCTGCAATAACCACAAAGAGTAATTACCCACGATGACAGACAGCAATATGAAAAACAGATTCAAAGCTATCTAACCAGGTAGACTTTTGTCACTCTTCACGGCATGAGCTTAAAGTAGATAAAAATCTGTCCAAAATGTAAAGATCCAATAAAAGGAAACCAAGAAACAGAACAGAGTCATTCAATTTTACGATACCCAAACACTACAGAAGAACCCTTCCTAATAAGCAAGCCGAAATCTTTTCTGTTTTGTAAACTGTCAAAGATCACCATTATATTCCATTCCAAAACCATTATGAAGCACCACAGGTTTTGCGTCTGTGATTCAAATCCAATGCTACAAGGGCCATTAAAACAATTCCCACATAAAAAGTCCAGGGCATCATCCTTGCTGCTCCTGAGGGTGAGAATTACATGGTCACCAATATCACTTCTGGGAGCAGAGAACTGTTTTTGTTTTCTTTTAATCTTAGTTATTCTAATATAGTTGTGTCTCATTCCCTAATGACTAAAGATGTTGAGCATCTTTGCATGTGTTTGTTTATTTGTCATCCTTTTCTTTAGTGAACTGAATGGTCAAATTTTTTTATCGTTTTTATTTGGGCTATTTGTTTTCTTATTACTGAATTTTGAGGATTCCTTATTTATTCTCAATACCAACCCTTTTATCAGATGAATTCTGCAAATATTTTCTCCCAGCCTATGACTTGCATTTTCATTCTCTTAACTGTGTCTTTTGAAGAGCAAAAGTTTAAATTTTGATGAACGCTAATTGTTCACTTTTTCCCTCATGCTTTCTTATGTTTTCAGTGAAGTAGCTAAGAAATCTTTGCTTAAGGGCGCCTGGGTGGCTCAGTCAGTTGTGTGATGACTCTTGATTTCCGCTCAGGTCTTGATCTAAGGGTTGTGAGTTTGAGCCGCACGTTCGCTCTGTGCTGAGTGTGGAGCCTACTTAAAAATTTTAAAACTTAAAAAAAAAAAAAAATCTTTGTCTAACCCAAGGTCACAGGACCTTCTCCTATGTTTTCCTCTAGAACTCATAGTTTTCAAATTTAGGTTTCATTTTGAGGCCTATGATACATGATTAATTTTGTATATGGTATAAAATATGGGTCTAGATTCATATTTTTGCATACGGACATCTCATCATTCCTGTATCATTTGTTGTAAAGACTATCCTTATTCCACTTAACTGCCTTTGCACCTCTGTTGAAAAATCGACTGACCATACTATGTGTGGATCTATTTCTGGACTCTATCTCTTCTATTCCACCAGCCTATAAGTCTCTTCATTTTTCCAGTACTATACCATCTTGATTATTGAATTTGTATAGTCTTTAAAAGAGGTCATGTGAGTCCTCTAAATTGGGTGTTTTCCAAAACTGTTTTGGTTGTTCTAGTTCTCTTGCTCTTCTATATCCTGAATGAAACTGCATTGACTACATAGATCAATATAAGGATGTACAACCTTTTCTTAAAGGCTTTGACTATAAAATTTCAGCAACCAGTCTAGCTCTGCCATCAACTTGCCAACCCAAGAGTTTCCCATGAGTCACTCTCAAGAACCTCACAGAGATATTTTTCGTAAGACAAGTAAAAATCTAGAATGTATGCTACAAAAATATAAAATGCAAGGTTTTACTTTGAAAGACAAGAAACTACACTACCCAATCTTCTGACTCCTACAAATCCAAGGCAGAAATCTTTCATATAAACTCACTGAAAAGTCTTTCATTCTGTTATCTCAGATAACAGAGGAACAACTACAGAGAACAACCTAAAGAACAAGGCAGACTGAAAGGAGACTATTAATTAACTGGAAGAAAAAGGAATAAAGGACTGAAAGAGAATAGACTTTTATTAAATACCCACTAGCACAAGGCACCATGCTAGGGCTTCATGTACTGTGTTTTACTTACCGAAGAGATACTAAACGTTCTATCCCATATTTATGCCAAATATGGGATAGAACATGTCTGGAATAAATTTGATTTTATGCCCACAAAATAAGCTTATAAAATTTATTCTTCCTAGCTCAAGAAAGAATACATATTTTTAAAATCTGCCTCATTTTAAAATGCAGATTGTAAGAAAATAAAATGCAGATTATAGGAAAATGCAAATTACAAAAAATACCAACTTCTGGTCATAAGAGTGATAAAATCTTTTTAAAATTTAATAACAGCCACTGTTGGCAACAGTGTAAGAAAACAGGTAATCTTGGGCGCCTGGGTGGCTCAGTTGGTTAAGCGACTGCCTTCGGCTCAGGTCATGATCCTGGAGTCCTGGGATCGAGTCCCGCATCGGGCTCCCGGCTCGGCGGGGAGCCTGCTTCTCCCTCTGACCCTATCCCTTCTCATGCTGTTTCTCTCTCTCTCTCTCTCAAATAAATAAATAAATAAAATCTTAAAAAAAAAAAAAAAGAGAGAACAGGTAATCTTATATACGACTGGAGGAATATAAATTGGAACATCCTTTTTATGAGACAATTTGGCAGCCTATCAAATTTTGAAATGCTTAACTTGACAATCCATTTTAGGTATGTAGTTCAGAGAAAGACATAAAAGTACAGAAAAATGAATGTTAATGAGATGTTTATTATGTCATTGTTTAAAAAGTAACAAATGCTCACCGACAGATTCGCTAAATTGTGAAGTAATAATGCAATTTTAAAAGAAATTAGGTAGCTTTTCATGTACTGAAATGGGAAGATGGCCAGGACACATTAAGAAAAAATAAAAGCAAATATGGCATAATAGCATTATAAAACACACAAACACAACGCACGCACATACAAATAATCAGGGAAAAAAAATGAAAGAATATATACCAAATGCCACTGATGGGGAACCAGAGATAGGGATAAAAAGGAAGACTTTCACAGACATAAAGTCCTATTTTAATTGAGCACCTTAAAGAATTTAAGAGTAGGGATGACTGACTGGCTCAGTTGGTAAAGCATGTGACTCAGTCATGAGTTGAAGCCCCACATTGGGTGTAGAGCTTCCTTAATAAAAATAATAAGGGCAGAGAAACGATTCCATTTACAATAGCACCAAAAACCATAAGATACCTCGGAATAAACCTAACCAAAGAGGTAAAGGATCTATACTCTAGGAACTACAGAACACTCATGAAAGAAATTGAAGAAGATACAAAAAGATGGAAAAATATTCCATGCTCATGGTCGGAAGAATAAACATTGTTCTAACAATCTATACCTTCAATGCCATCCCGATCAAAATTCCAGTGACATTTTTCAAAGTGCTGGAACAAACAATCCTAAAATTTGTATGGAATCAGAAAAGACCCGGAATCACCAAGGAAATGTTGAAAAAGAAAAACAAAGCTGGGGGCATCACATTGCCAGATTTCAAGCTATATTACAAAGCTGTAATCACCAAGACAGCATGATACTGGCACAAAAACAGACATATAGATCAATGGAACAGAATTGAGAACCCAGATATGGACCCTCAATTCTATGGTCAAATAATCTTTGACAAAGCAGGAAAAAACATGCAATGGAAAAAAGTCTCTTCAATAAATGGTGCTGGGAAAATTGGACAGCCACATGCAGAAGAATGAAACTCGACCATTCTCTAACACCATTCACAAAGATAAACTCAAAGTGGATGAAAGACCTCAATGTGAGACA
>NC_138369.1:14331583-14353074 GCF_054177405.1 Leptonychotes weddellii
ATCCCGGGACTCCAGGATCATGACCTGAGCCGAAGGCAGTCGCTTAACCAACTGAGCCACCCAGGCGCCCTGGATAATTCTTTTTATAAGTAAAGTGAGGTGACTTGTCAGAGACCTTGTATTTAGTTTATGGCTGAGGTAAAGAGAGGCCAGGTGATCTCTCAATGATGAATTTAAATCTGATTTGAGTTTTGTTTTTTTGTTTTTCTTTAAAGATTTTATTTATGTGACAGAGAGAGCACAAGCAGAGGTAGAGGGAGAGGGAGAAGCAGGCTCCTCGCTGAGCAGGGAGCCCGATGCGGGGCTCGATCCCAGGACCCTGGGATCATGACCTGATCTGAAGGCAGATGCTTTACCAACTGAGCCACCCAGGCGCCCCATTGACTTGAGTTGTTAAAAGCTTGGAGGTTTTTTTTTTTCCTTCTCCTGTATTAATAAAGGCATAATCAGAAGCTGTATATTTGGCCACAGGCCTAATGCCCAGTGCTCTAAATAGAAATGATAACAAATATCATTTTCACATGATATACTTAGATGGATAGTATAATACTTTTCAAATACTCCTTACAAAATGAGGGTAGTAGAATAGCAAATTATATCAAATTTTATGTAATTTATTGCTCTTTTGTGGTATATAAAGTTTTTAATAACTTCGGCCAAATTTTGCTGATGCAAGTCAGAATGTGAGAGATAGTGTCAATCATAGTATTTGGGATGGATGCCTCTGAGATTTTCATAAGCATTTTTGTAGAAATTTAAAGTCCCTCGTCGTCATATGAGAAATTGTCTATCTTGCTGCCTTTTTGTGGTCTTGTAACACATATTTGGATAATAATACTAATTCAGAATTTAGCATGGAAATCTTTTACTGGGTAAAAGTTCCTGTTGGAAAGTCAGGAGACATGGTATTCTACCAACTAGTATAATTTTTAGAAAGTTACTTTGTTCATCAGTTTCCTTATTTGTAAAATGAGGAGGTTAGATACGTAAGATCCCTGTATTACGGTAATTAATGCTCTCTGCTTTAACCTATCTAGCATTTCAGTGGCTTAATACAATAAAGGTTTATTTCTTGCTTCATGTGATGATTGAAGAATTCCATCTCCTTCCATCTGGTGTCTTGGAATCTTCCAGTGGATCCTTTGTATTCATTTGGTTGACAACAAAGAGCCCCAGCAAGGAGGATTTCGTTAATGTTTTTGTGGTAGAGCATATTACTTAAGCTGTCATTTCATTGACTAGAACCCAGTCATATGGTCTCAACTTGTAACTGTAAGGGTGGTAGGAAATGTTGTCTTGGTGAGTACCCAAGAAGAAGGAACAGTACCCAGGAAGAAGAAACAGGACTGAGGAGCACTGAGCACATCTCTGCCACACTCTTATTTAACTTATACGATCTTTAATTCTGTATTTCCTATTGCATGTCACTTTTTCTTTTTTAAGCGGAGGGGTGGGGGGTTGGGGGGGTGGCAGAGAGAGAGAGAGAGAATCTTTAAGCAGGCTCCATGGCCAGCACAGAGTCTGATTCGAGGCTCAATCTCAAAACCCTGAGATCATGACCTGAGCCGAAATCAAGAGTGGGATGCTTAACCGACTGAGCCACCAGGCGGGGCCCCTGCAGGTCACTTTTTGTACCTTTGATTACTCAGAATTTACTTCCAGATTTCTTGGAAGTTTGAAAGTCTTTGCAATTTTAGTTTGTAAACTCTTTGGTGCTTGTTATATTTAGAAAAGCTCCCCCCCAAGATGGTTATATCATGTTATTTTCTTTTTTAATTTCCTTTGTGGTTTAAACTTCTCTTATATCTCATTATGCCTTGCTTATTTTTTGAAGGATTAAAAATGCATCTATGGCAAAAATCTCCCAGTGTACAAGAAATACAGTAGAATATTGAATACAGCCAACATCAGAGCGACCAAGTCATTGTCCACCCATGTTCAGTCTATCAGCCCACTAGCAGAAGGGAGAACAGACAAACCTTACACTGTCTTTTAAAGGTCAGCACATGCAGACTTGCAGACCAATAGAGAAGCACATTCCAGCGAGGAGGCAAAGTTCTTTTTGACTTCTGCCCACTTAAGGTTCAGTTTGGAGAGTCAGCACAAGCCTTTCAGTTGGTTTCAGCTGCTGCTTTAGCGTTATCCCTGTCCATTCTCCCTCCGTTTTTCTTTCTGTGATACATTACATAGACCTTTTGTACCTAAGAATTAAACGTATCATTCTTCATGGACCCATCCTGTGTTAGTAAATCTGATGAGAATGTTCTAAACCTAAGTATTCATTCTTTTCTTAAAATAATTAGCTCAAAACAATGCCACAGCTCCATTTGCATTATATTTGAATCAATACTTTCTTGTATAGTCCCCCTGCAGTAATAGCCCCGCCTGTTTTTTTTTTAAAGATTTTTATTTTTAAGTAATCTCTATACGCAATGTGGGACTTGAACCCACAACGCTGAGATCGAGAACCGCATGCTGTTCTGCGTGAGCCAGCCAGGTGCCCATCCCTGCCTTTTTTAATTGCCTTTTTTTCCCCTTGTTGGCAGAAAAATATGCCATCTGTACCACATATTTAAGGTCGTTCAGCTTTTTAAAATTATACTGTTTGTGGAAAGGTTAATTTTGTACAGAGTTGTCTCTAGATCTAGTACATCACCATCATCCTAGAATTTTCATTTCTCTTACAGATTAATTGTACTGTTGGATACTGTGGCTTTCCTGTGATGCTGTGTTCATTTGTCATTTTCCTGGTGTCTGCATTGAAAGTTAATTTTCAGAAAGAGTATTTGAAAGATAAACTTTTTAGATTTATTGCATGTTTGAATTTTCCATTTTTGTCTTCACTTAATAGGTTGGGTATAAAACTAGGTTCAAAATAATTTCTCTCAGTTTTAGAGGCATCATTCCATTGCTTTCTAGTGTCACTATTAGAAATCAGAGGCCAATCTATTTCTTATAACTTGATAGGTACTGTTTGGGGAATTTTCTTTGTTTTTCTCTTTTCCCCCCCTCCCATCCTTGTCTCCCTGCTCCTTCCATCATCCCTGTCTCCCCTATCCTCCCCCATTTTTTTTGCTCTGATACTTTGTATCTTTCTCTATGTAAAACAGTATATATGTAAAATTTAAAGAATAAAAAGAATAAAATAAAATAAAGAATAAAAAGATAAACATCCATGAATCTACTAGCCAGCTTACAAAATTGGACTTTCCTAAGCCCCTTATTTGTCCCTTCCCTATTGAGTTTTTCTTCCCCTCAGAGAGTATCACTGTCCTGACATTTGTGCCTTTCCTTGTGTTTATTTTTTAAGATTTATTTATCTATTTTCGAGGGAGAGAGAGTATGAGTGGGAGGGCAGAGGGAGAGGGAGAGAGCATCTTAAGCAGACTCCACGCTGAGCATGGAGGCCTGATCTCACAACCCTGAGATCATGACCTGAGCTGAAACCAAGAGTGATGCTTAACTGATTGCGCCATGCAGACTCCCCTTGTGTTTATTTTAATAGTTTGAGTATAAATGTATGATTTTTTAAACACCGTGTTATTGAAATTCATCCATGTCTGTGTGTATATCTGTAGTTAATTCATTTTCAATGCTGTTATTTATTTCATTAATATAAAATTTAATCCATTCTCTGTTGATTTATCTTTGGGTTGTTTCTAGATTCTTCTTACGAATAATGCTGCTTTGACATTCTTATAAAGGTATGTAAAAGTTTATTAGAGATAACTAGAAATGGAAGGCCTGGGTCTGAGGATATGTACAAATTCTACCTTATAAACAATAACATACTATTGTCTACAATGAGTATATCAATCTATATGAGTGTATGAGAAGTCCAGTTGCTGCTCATCCTTCCTAACACTTGATATTGTCTGTCTTTTTCATTTTAGCAGTTCTGTTATTTGAATACCTATTTATTGGATCTCAGTGTAGTTTTAATTTGCCTTTCCCTGTGATTAGTAAAAGTAAGCACTTTTTCATATGTGTATTGGTTATTTGGATAGTCTCTTGTAAGAGGTGGCTTTTTTTTTTTTTTTTTAAGATTTTATCTATTAGAGAGTGCAAGCAGAGGGAAGGACAAAGGGAGAGGGAGAGAGAATCTCAAGCAGACTCCTCACTGAGCCCAGGGTCTGACACGGGGCTCGATCTCATGACCCCTAGATATGACTTGAGCTGAAATCAAGAGTTGGATGCTCAACCGACTGAGCCACCCAGGCGCCCCGGCCTTATCTTTTTTTTTTATTTGTAGGATTTCTTTATATATCCCATATGTGAGTTGTTTTTATGTATTGCAAGTATCTTCTTCAACCTGTGGTTTGCCTTTCACTCTCTTAATGGAATATTTGGATGGACACAAATTCTTACCTTTAATGTAGTCTAATTTATCATTTTTATGGTTATGGTTAGTGATCTGTGTGACCTGTTTAAGAAATCGTGGCTTACTCCCACGATCATGAAGATACTCTCCCTGTTATCTTCTAGAAGCTTCATTGTTTTATCATTTAGGCCTCTTATCTACCTGGAATTGATTTTGGTGCGTTGTGTGGGATAGAACTCAGGATATATCTTCCCCTATAATTGGATATCCAGTTGACCCAGCACCATTTATTGAAAAAAGGGTTCTTTACCTACTGCTCTGCAAGTGTCACATTTGTGATAAATTAAGTTACCATATGTAGTGGTTTTATTTTGAAACTGTTCACTTGTATTGGCCTCTTTCTTGGTGGTTGTCCCACTACCTTAATGTCTTCAATTCAATGTTTTTTTGTTTGTTTGTTTGTTTTTAAAGATTTTATTTATTTATTTGAGAGAGAGAGAGAGAAACAGCATGAGAGGGGAGAGGGTCAGAGGGAGAAGCAGGCTCCCCGCTGAGCCGGGAGCCCGATGTGGGACTCGATCCCAGGACTCCGGGACCATGACCTGAGCCGAAGTCAGTCACTTAACCAACTGAGCCACCCAGGCGCCCCAATGTTTATTTATATTAGTTGAAACATATGAAATCGTCATATTTGTAGGTCATCACTTTTTAACAATTTCATATGGTTTAATCCAGCAGTGAGTTTTGATATCTAGTAGCTTAAGGTCTTCCAAGTTCTTTTTTTAATATTTGATTTATTTATTTGAGAGAGAAGTGAGCAAGTGAGAGAGAGCACAACAGGGTGAAGGGCAGAGGGAGAAGCGGACTCCCCATTGAGCAGGGAGCCTGATGTGAGACTCGATCCCAGGACTCTGGGATTATGACCTGAGCCACCCAGGCGCCCCAGGTCTTCTAAGTTCTCTAAGACTGTCTTAGCTGTTTGCATTTTTGTAAAAATTTAGAATCAGCTTTTCAGTTTGAATTAAAAGAAAACCTACTGGGATTTTGCTTGTAAAGGTTCAATCTGCAAATCAGTTTGGGGATAATTGACATCTTTAAAATTTGAGTCTTCTAGTCCATAGTACATGATCATGATATATCCTGTCTTTATTTAAATGTTTAATTTCTCTCAATTTTTTGTTTTCTGTGTAGGAGTCCAAGATATGTATTTTTTATTTTTATTTTTTAGAAGATTTTATTAACTTGAGAGAGAAAGAGAGAGATCAGGAGCAGGCGAGAAGAGTAGAGGGAGAAGCAGACTCCTCGCTAAGCAGGGAGCCCAATGTGGGACTCGATCCCAGGGTCCTGGGATCATGACCTGAGCCGAAGGTAGACGCTTAACCCACTGAGCCACCCAGGTGCCCTCAAGATGTCTTTCATTAAAGTTATTCTTAGAAATTTTGCAGAAAAATGCCACTGTAAGTGATATTAAAAAAAGTATCTTCCAATTGTTTTTGCTAGTATGTGGAAATACAGCTGTGTTTTAATAATTTGCCTGGAGTTCAACGACCTTGCTAAATTCATTTACTAATTTTATTTATTTATTTAAAGATTTTTATTTATTTATTTGACAGAGAGAGACACAGCGAGAGAGGGAACACAAGCAGGGGTCGTGGGAGAGGGAGAAGCAGGCTTCCCGCGGAGCAGGGAGCCCGAAGGGCTCGATCCCAGGATGCTGGGATCATGACCTGAGCCGAAGGCAGACGCTTAACGACTGAGCCACCCAGGCGCCCTTCATTTATTAATTTTAATAGTTTATTTATTTCCTCTGTGTATAGTTGTTTCCTGCAAACAATGACTGTTGTTATTATTTCTTTATAATCCTTATGCTCTTAGTTTTTTTCCTTGGCTCATTGTACAGTACTGGCTAGTAGCCGCAATAGCAGGCATTCTTATTTCTGTCCTATCTCAAGAGAATTATGCTTGTGGCAGGTTTGGTTTTCTTTTATAGATAACCTTTGTCAGATAAAGGATCCTCCCATCCTGATTTGTTAGGAGTTGTTGTTTTTTTTTCCCCAGAGGCTTTTTTGATTCTATTGAGAGATGAGCTTTTAGTTTCCCTACTTAATCTGTTTTGATGTAGTGAATACATTGATAGATTCTTCTAAGGTTTTATTAGCCAGCTTGGTTCAAGATGTATCTTTTCTACATTACTTGATTTGATTTGCTAATGTTTATTTTAGGATTTTTTTTCACTTAAGTTAGGAGTCAGCAAATTATGGCTCAAGGTCAAATTCAGCCTACCGTCTATTTTTGTATAATTTATGAGCTAAGGGGCGCCTGGGTGGCTCAGTCGGTTAAGCGTGTCTTCGGCTCAGGTTGTGATCTCTCAGGGTGCTTGGGTTCCCCATCAGCGGGAGTCTGCCTGTCCCTGTCCCCTTGCTCCTCCCCCTGCTTGTGCTCTCTCTCTCTCTCTTTCAAATGGAGAAATAAAATCTTTAAAAAAAATTTATGAACTGTTTCCCACATTTTAAAATAATTGACAGAAAATCAAAAGGAGAAAAACATTTCAAGACAGGTGATGTACACTATTCAAATATCTGTGTCTATAAATTTTTATTGTAACCCAGACACACTCATTCATTTGTGTATTGTCTATGGAAGCTTTCATAGTATAATGGCAGTGTTGAGTCCAGGCAGTTTTTGCTTTGCACAGTAGTTCAGGACTGTAAAAATGGCCATGCAGGGTGAAACTGTGCAAAGCAAAGTTAGTAATCAATGGGAAAAATTATGATTGTTCTGTGATCTTTAAAAACTTTAAAAGCTCTCTTGTCTGTTATAAAATTTAGGGAAATGAAAAAATGGGAAAATTAATATTTACTACACTGTAATTCAAAACATTAAAAACATTGATTCATTTGGAAAACTGTGATTTATTTATTGGAAAAAATTTATTTGGAAAAACCTACTACCAAGAATAATTTGAACAGTATCAGGTTTCTTCTTATCATATAACTTATGATGTGGAGTGGGCATCTTTTCTGTGTCTGTTCTACTCCTTTCTCAGTTTAACTTCCAGAACATTTTATCCTTTGTGTTTTCATTGGCTCAAAGTATCTTCAGAGTTCTTCTAATGTGCGATTTCTTGCCAGCATCACCTCTTCTAAGGCATTTTCATTTTTTTCACCAAACCATTGTCCTCATTTATGGAGATAAGCTTACCTTCACTGAGTTCCTCCAGCAGCATATCCAGAGAGTCTTCTGAATGGTGGTAGTATCAACATTCCCACAGTGAGCTATTTTTTTCTGTGACTACATTGACCTTTGATTTGAATTTCACTTCCTTGTTACTACTTTTTGATTCTTTGCTGCACATTAATTTTTGTTGGCCAGTTCCCTCTTTCAGTTATTCATTTTTTTTAAAGATTTTATTTATTTATTTGAGAGAGAGAGAGAAAGAGAGAGAGCATGAGAGGGGGGAGGGTCAGAGGGAGAAGCAGACTCCCTGCTGAGCAGGGAGCCCCATGTGGGACTCGATCCCGGGACTCCAGGATCATGACCTGAGCCAAAGGCAGTTGCTTAACCAACTGAGCCACCCAGGCACCCTCAGTTATTCATTTTTATAAAATGCCACATGGGTTTATCATTGGGAGACGAGGAGGCAACACCACTGTTTATGCATGAACTGAATAACAGGTGCTCAGTGACCAGTCACCAACAGGCTTTGAAGAAGTGATGTGAAGGGAGCCTGGGTTAAGCCTCCGACTCTTGATTTTGGCTAAGGTCATGATCTCAGGGTTGTGAGATTGAGCCCTCATAGGGGGCTCCTTGCTCAGTGGGGAGTCTGCTTGGAGTTCTCTCTCTCCCTCCCCCCTTCCTCCCCTCTAAAATAAATAAATAAAATCTTAAAAGAAAAAAAAGTGATGTAATAGGTCACTGATCTCCATGCACACCTGTTATTTACATAGTGATTTGTAGACTGAAGAGCTAACAGCAAATTTTGTACTTTATGTGATTACTCACAGTTAATATACCATGGTAACTGAAACTTGAACCATGTTGTTGGGGGACATGTTGTTGGGGGACAAGTTAAGTGTTACTTAACTAAACCATGGTAACTGAAATTTGTGCGTATTAGAACCATGCAAAGCAAGGACTGCTTGTATTTGTGACAAAGTATATGGACCACAGAGTTTAAACAGTTTACTCTCTGGCTCTGTACAGAAAATGTTTGCTGACTCCTTATCTAAGTTTGTAAGTTTATTTTGGCTTGTAATTTTCCATTATTGGGTTCTTCTTGTCTGGGCTTGGTAGCAGGTATATATTATCAATAATCATATAATCAATAGCAAATATATAAAACATATAAATGTTCCACACCCTATTTTATATATTAACAGATCCAGAAAGTAGGTAACACTATTATTCCCAACTAACATTTGAGGAAACTGAAGCAAAAAGGTGAAGAAACGGGCGCCTGGGTGGCTCAGTTGGTTAAGCAACTGCCTTCGGCTCAGGTCATGATCCTGGAGTCCCGGGATTGAGTCCCGCGTCGGGCTCCCTGCTCAGCGGGGAGTCTGCTTCTCCCTCTGACCCTCCCCCCTCTCATGCTCTCTCTATCTCATTCTCTCTCTCAAATAAATAAATAAAAAATCTTAAAAAAAAAAAAAGTGAAGAAACTTGCTCAGGGTCACATAGATACTAAGTGGTAGAACCCAACTTTGAAACTTAGGCAGTTTGGCTGGAATGTGGGCCTCTAATCAGTACATTATACCTCGGTTAATCTCATAAAATGATTTGGTGAGAATTCTTCTATTTTCTAGAGTTTGTGTTAGATTGGAATTATCTGCACCTTGAATATTTGGTAGAACTATAAAATCCTTGGCATGTGTGTGTGTGTAAGACTTAAAAATACTGTTTCAATTCTTTAATTGATTCGGGACTATTTAGGTTTTTTGTAGAATATTTTTGGATCAGTTATTGTAATATATGCTCTTTTAGGAACTGGTCTTTTTTTAAAGTTTATTTTTTTGGGGGCGCCTGGGTGGCTCAGTCGTTAAGCGTCTGCCTTCGGCTCAGGTCGTGATCCCCGGGTCCTGGGATCAAGCCCTGCATCAGGCTCCCCGCTCTGCGGGAAGCCTGCTTCTCCCTCTGCCACTCCCCCTGCTTGTGTTCCCTCTCTCGCTGTGTCTCTCTCTGTCATATAAATAAATAAAATCTAAAAAATAAAATAAATAAATAAATAAAGTTTATTATTTTTTTTAGTAATCTTTCCACCCAGTGAGGGGCTCAAACTCACAATCCCGAGATCAAGAGTCCTGTGCTCCACGGACTGAGCCAGCCAGGCACCCCGGAACTGGTCTTTTTCATCTGATTTTCATATTTGTTGGCATAGTTGTTGATAATCACTTTTTCCCTCTACCACATTTGTAGCATTATTCTTTTCCTTCCTAAAATTGTTCATTTATGCCCTCTCTTCTTTTTTGGTCAGTTTTACCAAAGGTTTGTTAACTTTATTTATTACTCCTCAAAGAGGGCTTTTGCTTTGTTAATCTTCTCTTTTTTTCTTTGTGCCTTATTTTTGTTCAAGATTTTATTTCCTTCCTTTAGTTTTCTTCAGATTTATTTTTATCTAACTCTTTAAGATGGATCTTAACTAATTTATTTATATCCTTTTTCTAATAAAAGCACTTAAGGCTGGTAACTTCCTCAAATTCTCTCTTTTAGTATATTCCACAAGGTTTGGTATGTAGTATTTTTGTTATTATTCAGTTCTGAGTATTTTTTCATTTCTTTTTTTTTTTAACTTTTTAAAAAAATATTTTATTTATTTATTTATTTATTAGAGAGCAAGCGAGAGAGAAACAGCATGAGAGGGGAGAGGGTCAGAGGGAGAAGCAGGCTCCCCGTTGAGCCGGGAGCCCGATGTGGGACTTGATCCCAGGACCCCGGGATCATGACCTGAGCCGAAGGCAGTCGCTTAACCAACTGAGTCACCCAGGCACCCTATTTTTTCATTTCTATTATGATTTAACTCATGAGTTATTTGCAATGTGTTTTAAAATTTCCTAATAAATTTTTGAAAAATTCAGGTTTTTATCTCTAATTTATTTATGATGTTTCCTAAATGTATATTGTACAATAATGATTTTTTATAAAGTTTTTATTTAAATTCCAGTTAGTTAACACAGTGTGATATTAGTTTCGAGTGTGCAATAGAGTGATTCAACACTTACATGCAACACCTGGTGCTCATCACAACAAGTGCACTCCTTAATCCCCATCACCCATTTCACCCATCCCTCCACTCACCTCCCCTCTGGTAACCATCAGTTTGTTCTCTTACAATGATGATTTTTAAAATTTGAGATTTGTTTTGTTTTTTTAAAGATTTTATTTATTTATTTGAGACAGAGAGAATGAGAGAGACAGAGCACATGAGAGAGAGGAGGGTCAGAGGGAGAAGCAGGCTCCCTGCCGAGCAGGGAGCCCGATGCGGGACTCGATCCAGGGACTCCAGGATCATGACCTGAGCCGAAGGCAGTCGCTTAACCAACTGAGCCACCCAGGCGCCCAAGATTTGTTTTTTTTTTTATTTTTATTTTTTTTTTAAAGATTTTATTTAATTATTTGAGAGAGAGAGAATGAGAGACAGAGAGCATAAGAGGGAGGAGGGTCAGAGGGAGAAGCAGACTCCCCGCCGAGCAGGGAGCCCGATGCGGGACTCGATCCCGGGACTCCAGGATCATGACCTGAGCCAAAGGCAGTCGCTTAACCAACTGAGCCACCCAGGCGCCCGAGATTTGTTTTATGTCCTAGTATACATTTATTTTACAAATGGAATGTCCCCTGTGTGCCAGAAAAGTGTCTTCTCCAGTATACTCTGTAGTCCATTAGCTGAAACTTGTATATTGAGTTGTTCAGAGCTTGTATATACTTACTGATTTTTGTCTACATGATGTGTCAATTACTGAGAGAGGTGTATTAAAATATCCCCCTATGAAGGAGGACCCATCTGTTTCTCCTCATTAACGTCAGTTTTATGTTTTTGTTTTATTTTTATTGAAGTATAGTTGGTAACACAATGTCACATTAGTTTTGGCTGTACAACTTAGTGATTGGTCCAGTTTTTATGTTATGCTGTGCTCACCACAAGTGTAGTTCCTATCTGTCACCATACAGTGCTGTTACATTACTGACTATATTCCCTGTGCTGTGGCTTTTATTCCCATGACTTATTCATATCATATCTGGAAGCCTGTATTCCAGCCTGGAAACCCACTCCTCTTCACCCATTTTGCCCATTTACCAATATTAAATATTAATCTTGTATGTACCTAACAAGTATCTCTATCCCCGCTATCTCCCTCTCCTCTGGCAACCGTCAGTTTGTTCTCTGTATTTATAGGTCTCTTTCTGCTTTTTGTTTGTTTGTTTGGTTTTTAGATTCCACATATAAGTGAAATCATACAGTATTTGTCTTTCTCTGACTTATTTCACTTAACCTAATACCCTCTAGGTCCATCCATGTTGTTGCAAATGGCAAGAGCTCATCCTTTTTTATGGCTGAGTAATACTAAATTTTGTGTGTGTGTGCATGCATGTGTGTAAGTGTATGTATCACATCTTCTGTATCCATTCATCTGTTGTTGGACACTTGGATTGCTTCCATATCTTTGCTGTTATAAATAATGCTATAGTAAACATGGGGGTGTATATGCCTTTTTGAATTAGTGTTTTTGTTTTGGGTGAAGTTTTATGTTTTTTAAATAGCTCTTGTCTGGTACATACAAGATTAATACTTAATATTGGTAGATCATAGTGAGTTGAACTTGTCACTTTATTACTACTAATGGTTTTTTGCTTAGAGTCTCTCTCACACACACACACACACCCCACCCCCAGCTGCTGTGAGTGTTAGCAAGGGCCGTAGCATGTAGGAGCCATCTCTCCTAGAGAAGCCTGGGAAATTATGTCCCTTCCCTTCACATGGCTCTCAGCCAGCGACTGCCTCATGAGGGTTACAAAAACCTGGCTCCCTTACCTCATGGTGGGACTGGCTCTGTGGTGTGGTTGTGCTTCATAGCTTCCCAGACAGGAGGCATAGGCTAACCTTTAGCTGAAACCATAGTTTTGCCTTTCTTCCCTCCCTCACAGGTTTCTCCTGAAGGCACTGCCTCAGTAAATCACTTGTGTAAGAATCCCTGTCAGGCTCTACTTCTAATAAACTTATCTAAAGTACCTACCTTCTCCAAAAGGGAGAATTTGATCTCTTTCTAGTGTTAAGATTTACAAATTCTGTCTTATGTTTCATTTCAGTGAACTTTAAGTAGATTGTTGATTAATTCAGTAGCTCTCAATTGTGGGTGCCCTTCAGAATCAACACTTAAAAACTGAAATTGCCCAACTCTATTCCTGAATGATTCTGATCCAGTGGCATTTCACTTTTAACTCAGATCTTTACTTCTATTTCAGGTAAAATGTTTAAAGTTATGTTAATTATTAACATGAAAGATTCCTTTGACTTTTCACTTTGCGTGTTCAGTTTTCACTTAGTATTATTATTTTTGACTTCTAGGCCTTTTTTTTTTAACCCCTTCCCCCCATTTGAAAGCATCTATAAGGCACTTTTATGTTAAAGGCAAGTCATTTACTACCACCACTAAGATCTTTCTACAAAATGCCTGCTAACTACTCCTATAGAGTTTATGCCTTCCTCTTTTCTGCTCAGAAGAGCAGGGTTACTGTACCCCAATGCTGATTCTGTGCCCAGGACCCACAGTGGAAGAGCCAGGAGGATCCTAACAGCTAGGCAAATTCTGGAGGAGACACACATTGTGTGTGTCTATGATAAATAATTACAGAATTGTCAGCACAGATCCTCATTCTCCTCTTAATTCAGTCTTTCATTTTCCTTCACTTTCACTGACATCTTAAACAATAAAATAGAGCACACTCTGACTCTGAGCTTAAGGGAGAAACTTTACTTGGCTTGATGGAGAGGTTTTTCTTAAATAGTTCTCAAAAGCTAGGAGGTGATCAAGTGTGAATACTTTTTCCCTTTACCCAATTTCCCCAACACCAGGTAACCTTAAAAATTACATAGTATATTTACTACTACTTGACAGAAATATGTGAGCTGATACTATGGAGATTTCACATTTTAATAACTACAAAAGTTTTAATATTTATACAGTGATGTTAACATGATGGTGGTAGCTTATCCCTTCAACAAAATGCTATTTGTTTCTGCCATATTGCATCATGCTGTTGTGCTTTTCTAAAAGCAGAGAGCTATTTTTATTGCCCTGCCTAATAATGATTAAGATGACCAGCATGGAGAGCTGGCTTGTATGGTTACTCCTTGTTGGCTTTCTTTTCATGATTGCAGACAGCATGATTGCTGTGGCACAAAGCTATGTTTGGAAAGAAGAAATGAGGTGAATATGTTAATAAATGGTGACCCTTCAACCTTGAATATGTTTATTCTTTTTCCAGTTCTGAAGAATTTTTTGTAGTTTTAGCACCTCTGATTAATTTCAAATTAGACCTACCTTTTTTTTTTTTTAAAGCAGGCTCCATGCCCATTTGTGGAGCCCATTGCGGGGCTTGAACTCATGACCCTAAGATCTAGACCTAAGCTGAGATCAAGAGTCGATGCTTAACTGACTGAGCCACTCAGGCAACTCTAGACCTACTTTTTTTTTTTTTTTTTGAAGATTTTATTTATTTATTTGTGAGAGAGAGTGAGCACATGCATGTACAAGCATGGGGAGTGGCAGGCAGAGGGAGAATCAGGCTTGCCTCTGAGCAAGGAGCCCAACTCGGGACTTGATCCCAGGACCCTGGGATCGTGACCTAAGCTGAAGGCAGACGCTTAAGTGATGGAGCCACCCTGGTGTTCCCACTTTTATTAATTCAGTCATACCATCTTAGAATTCTGTTTAGCCAGCCCCTTTGATTTGTTGGTTTTTGTTGTTTTAGCCCATCTTCTGTGTAAAGTAATCCACCAAGAGAAGATACACACATTGCTTAGACATGGTCCTTCCCCTTTGGGATCTAGCAGTTATAGGAGCCTCTGGTATATACAGCTAACTACGGTACATATCAGACTGTACTGTTTCAATAGAAATACAGATGAGGTGTTAGTTCTCAATGGTGCTGGGAGAACAGATCTCAGAATGGAATCACAGAAAAGGTGATAGTTGATGATAGTTCATTTCAAGACTCTGACAAGTGAGAAAGGAGTGACAAGGATTTGTTGTGTGGAGAGCAGTATGAACAAGGGCATGTGGCGATAATGTCAGTGATAGGCTTATAAAATGGCAGCTGGTCCCGTGTTGACTAAAGTACAGGGAGAGCCTCCGTGCAAACCACTGATGGCTGTGGTAGGTCCTAGGGCAGGGCCCTGTAGGATTATGTGACCTGGACCCAGTCACCCCATCCCTCCCACCCCACCCCCCACTCCAGCAACCCTCAGTTTGTTTCCTACAATTAAGAATTCCTCGTATCAGTGAGATGAAGAGTAACATTTTAAAAAACTTTTTTTCCCCACAATTCGGGGGCATTAGGTATTGAGAATCATCTTAAGATTCACTTTTTTTTTTTTTTAAGATTTTATTTATTTGACAGAGAGAGCGAGAGAGCACAAGTGGGGGGCGGGGAGCAGGAGTAGGAGCGGGAGAAGCAAGTTCCCTGCTGAGCAGGGAGCCCGATGCAGGGCTCAGTCCCAGGACCCCGGGGTCATAACCTGAGCCAAAGGCATCTATGCTTAACCATCTGAGCCACCCAGGCGCCCCTTAAGATTCACTCATTTTCTTTTTTTAATTGGAATAAAATTGGAGAGTCGCTCTTAAGGATGGTGATAGCAGAAATGTAAGTGCTGTGTCATTGTCATCTCTTGTTTGGGCTCACGTTACCAGACTTCAGCGGACATCATGCTGAGTGGATCACATGGCTAACAGTGGGAGGTAGCTAGTGTAGGTGATTCTTCTTGGAGAAATAGCTTTAAATTCACTGGGACAGAAATGTGGTGGGCAGGTGCCTGTTTAGAGGTCCAAAATGCATTCGGTCAGGACTGAACACAAACTGCCTGGATAGCTCCTGTAAGTAAGCAAGCTGGGCTTTCAGGCTTGTGCTGCAAGGTTTTATGTATGTGAATATGTGTGTGCATGTGTATGCAGTGTTTTTTTATGTTTTGAGGACAGGGCTTCCTAAAATAGCAGTGGGAAAAGGAACTCTTTGTTTTGGGGACTACATGGAAGTAAAATCCATGTGCTCTTCCATATAGGAATGTCACTGGGCAGTGGCTTTAGCTATTCTAGTAATCAGGGCTTTCTCCTGTTGCTGATCCTATGATGAATGGGACAAATGGTGGTTCTGAACAGAACCCTGTGGAGCCTGCAAATACCATCAGTTCATAATAGTACAGCTGTTGTCCTTGAAGTGTATAGGGAGGTACCTGGGGGTGGAAACTTAATATATTCTGCAGGGGTTTGGGGTTTATTGCTAGGATAGTCAAGATGTTGCTGAGCTGTGCCTTTGCCATTCTGGTTCTGGGGAGGAGCAGGAGAAATTCAGATTAGCCTCAGGGATCACATGTGCCTGTGAGCTGTGTAAGATCTTAGCTGACTCCCATACAGGTCCTTAATAAAGATTTCGTTTTACTTTGAATGAAATACCGTTCTGATTGAAAGTATAAATCAAACTAGTTTTCTAGTTAAATAAATTAAAAGCAGAACACAGATACCAGACAAATAAGGGTCAGCTTGCTATGTAACAGACCTCTGAAAGGACTTCATTAAAACTAATCTGAGGAATAGAGTCCCCATTTAGTAACTGGAAGTTTGCTAGGCAAACTTAAAAAAATCTCATGTTGAATATGAAATCTTCGTGATGCAGGCTATACCGCCACCATGTCAGATTATAAATGGTCTCTGGAATTGGCTGGGATGCTGGGTTTCTTCCAAGCCTGAGGAACAAGCACTTCATTTTGGTCACAGCACTCTCACTGATGTCCTGGGATAGCAGCTCAGTGTTGGCCTCAGGATTCTCTGCTGTTTACATCAGTCATTCAAAAAAAAATATATAGAAGAAAATATTAGCCCCACATATCTTTTTAGTTCTGTATCTTGTCCATAATTCACCCTCTACCCCCATTCCCCCCCAGAACTGACAGAATATCAATCATCGAGAAAATTCAAGTGAGCATTATGAGCAGTCTTCGGCCTTTAAGAATTATTATTAAATGTTTATTTAGTAAGTTGATTATTTGGAACTCAGAAGCATTTCCCTTAGATAAACAGTGTTATAAATGATAATTTTGTTTCTCACCTCGTCCAGGTGACTGTGAAGAAAGTTTTGGAAACTGACAGGAGGTAATATTTGAAAAGAGCTTGCCTTTGGCATTGTATTACCTCCCTTTCTTTGACCTCCTGGGGCCTCTGGGACCACATACCCTCTCCCTACTTTGATACCTTATCCAAATCTGCTTTGTTCTCTGAAATGTTCCATGTTGCTAAATTAGTATTCTTCCTTTTCACACTAAAA
Source organism: Leptonychotes weddellii (assembly GCF_054177405.1). Lineage (NCBI taxonomy): Eukaryota > Metazoa > Chordata > Mammalia > Carnivora > Phocidae > Leptonychotes > Leptonychotes weddellii. The sequence goes on from NC_138369.1 coordinate 14,348,433, forward strand.
CCAAAAAGCTCACATACTTTGCACGGACTTGATCTCTGGGATTAAGAGGAAAGTTAACTTGATAAGAAATAAATTCACACTAAGGTGGAAAGATGGACCTTCTGCGATGTAAGTCCCCTTACTCCCTTTGGAATTGTGAAAAAGGATTCTACACTGTTAAAAAGAGCATGCTGGCTACCGCAAATGAATCTCGGTACAGATTTGGCTAATGTGACGGAGTGAAATGAAAATATGACTGTGGTTGTGAAAAGTGTTTCAGTATGTTGGTGGGAATTAGGCTTCTGTTCTTCTTTTTTATCATGAGTTTCCTTGCTCCACTTTAGCTTCGAAGCAGCACCTTTGGGAGGGCGGAGGGGCCAGGGGGACGGAAGTAGATGCAGAGGACAAAAGGCAGCAACAGGCCATTTGCAGACTCGATCGTTAATGGTAATGTCTCATCAGACAGAATGAGCATAGATCTGGAGTGAGTGACTATAGGTAAGACTGACCTAAGATTCACAAGAGGAATTTTGGGACCTTAAAAAGTTGCCCATACTTCTGTGTATTTAAATTAGATATGAACACTAATCTCTATAGACCTAGAAAATAGTTCAGTAACTAATTCCAGAGTTTGTAATCTAAAGTAAACCATACAACAGAGGAGATGCTTTGGGACCTCATCATATCTTCTTATTTACTCTGGATGAGTACATGGCTATTAATAGAGGGTAGTTAAGAGACCAAAATTCTGTTCTGTGCTTCATCATCTTGTCGTGTCATTTCTTCTTGTCTTCGTTCACATATTTTCAAAACTCTTCTCACCAGATAGTTTCACTTCAGGCATGTAGTCAGAATGAAATATCAGATGTTCAAAGCGCTATGCTTGAAAACTGTGTGTTCTCTTGGTCCCTGGTTAAATAATATGGGGCTTATTTTCTGGCAGAGTGGTGTCAAGTCTCCTTTGATGTTAGCCAGAACTGGGTGGAGTTTCTTAAGCTCCAGTCAGATATGCTCAAGCAGGGCACTGTGCAGTGATGAGTTTGTTTTTAGTCTCTCCCTTTGCCAAAAAGCTTTTGCCTTTTAATAAACCTGAACCCAGTTATAATTGGGAGTACTTGACATAGAAAAGTCACACATGGCACATTAAGGATCTGTATGCAATATATATGTTGTTGATTTCTAACTTAAGTGATGAATCTAAATTATAAGCATCTTATAGAATAATCAACCTTAGGAATCACTTAACATACCACTCTCATTTTACAGATGAGGGAACTCAGCCCCTGAAGGTGACTCACTGAAAGCTTTTTAGATTAAACTGGTGCCTCAGTGAGGCATAGAAACTTCTGTACCCAGCTTTCTTTTTTGCCTCCTTGTAACAAATCCTTTTAAAGGTAAAACTTTATACAAATAAGAAAGGAATAGTAGAAATAGTCAAGAAGAAATCATTTCTTTTTAGTAGTTAGTCCTCATTCACAAGGGTACATTTTTGGATCTTCTTGAATATCCAGATTTGAGAATAACATTGCGTCATACCCTTTTGTCCATAAATTACGTAATTCAGCATTTTAAGGCATAACTGAATATTAAGTGACCTTAAATGGTTCTGTAAGTGTGGGATGAAATTCACCCATGAATTCATTAAAATCGATTCTGAAACACTTGCAGAACCAGTTTAACAAACCTGTAGAACACTTACCGAATTTATTTTTTTTAATTTTATTTATTTTATTTTTTTTTAGATTTTTATTTATTTATTTGACAGAGAGAGAGAGACAGCGAGAGAGGGAACACAAGCAGGGGGAGTGGGAAAGAGAGAAGCAGGCTTCCCGCTGAGCAGGGAGCCTGATGCGGGGCTCTATCCCAGGACCCTGGGACCATGACCTGAACTGAAGGCAGTCGCTTAACCAACTGAGCCACCCAGGAGCCCCCACTTAACCGAATTTATTATACTTGTATATATTTTAGAGTAGAATAACTATAAAATTGAGTCATCTCTTCAATTTATTGAAAACTGGGGCTTTCTGGATAAAAGCCAGAAAGTAAATTGTGTGTGTGTGTGTGTGTGTGTGTGTGTGTGTTGTGTGTAAATCATATTTCTATTTATATGTAGTGACAAGAAAGGAATATCTAAGCTGTGTTGATACAGATGCTGGGTAGTTGGCTAGATGCACTCAGAGCCAAATGACCTTCCTGCTTTCCAGCTGTCTAATTTTCTATCAGTTTTACCTTCTTAGGCTGAATTTAAGCTGCTATTCATATTCCATGAACCGAATGTCAGCTCAGGAAGTGGTTTGGGAGGTTGGGGTGGGGGTGAAGAGGGAAAGATTATAGTGGGTAAAGAGCTGCCCTTTGAGAATATGCACTCAGATAATTGAGATTGAAAAGATATTGTTGGTTTTGTCTGTATTTTTACCTGTGTCCTAAATTAAGAAGTTTGAGTGGATTGCATGAAAAAGGTGTCCTAGGTATGTATTATGGAAAAAATAGAGCTATTGTTAAGGATGGTACAGATGTCCTTTCAAGTGCTCTTTGACCTTGAAACTGTCTAATTATAGACATCCTTTATTATTTTTGGTTCATAATAGGTTTCATATGCTAACTGGTAATGATAGTTATAAAAAAGGGAAAAGCAGTTACTTTTTATGGAACTTATTGACATTAAATTTGTCAGGCTTTTAAAAAGTTCTTTAATGAGTCATTTTTCAGCACTTTTCCAGGCAGGATCTGGAGAAAATCATACTTTACATGTAAAGTAGCCTGGGAGGCATATAGAATAGGAGTGCCCATCTATATTCATGTGTTGTAAATGGGTTAGATGTGTGCTGTTGATGACTATGATAGGAACTTGTGTGTGGAGACAAAGTTGAAGATAGAATGACTATACTCTTTGGTGTGTATTTCTTTTTCCTTAGTAAATTTCGCTGGAGAGAGGTAGACAGTGGTGGACAGTTTTAAAGGACAGCCTTTAAAAATGGCTCGGAATCATAGTAAATTTTGGCTTTTAAAAATTTGGGTTGAGGAAAGACTATGTGTATTAGTTGAGATTCTTTGGTTGTAAGCAATAGATTGACTAAATTAGGCAGAAGAAAGATGAGAAGGTTGCTCCCTTAGACTTGAGAAAGAGGACAGCAGGACAACTGAACAGCGGCCACTTGGTGGGTCTTCCATCCAGGATATAGTTATGAAATACTCCTTTTCCTTTTGCATCCATCCTCTTCCTGGTCATGTGCCCAACTCCACTGGGGTGGCTGTTGGTGAATATGGGGGGAGATAAGAATAAATTTCCAGGCAGACAGAAGCAGTAGCTATCATACTATGCAGCTAAGGATTTCTTTCATTCTTTTTTTTAAGATTTATTTATTCATGAGAGAGAAAGCGTGTGTACATTCGCACTGCTGTGCAAGCAAGGGGGTTGGGTGCAGAGGGAGAGAGAGAAAATCCCCAGGCTGACCCAGTGCGGGGCTCCATCCCAGGACCTTGAGATCACAACCTGAGGCAAAATCAAGAGTGGGACGCTCAACTTACTGAGCCATCCAGGCGCCCTTAGGCAGCTAAGGATTTCTATTTGATTTACCTTTGCCTGCTCAAGAAAGCTCATATGTTCACTTATCTTTATGATAAGTGGAGCCTCTATTAAATTAGACCTTTTGAAAGCAGAGATAGTACTTGGAACACTTTTTTTATTTCCCAGTGTGCTATGTATGTATCGGGAGCTCAATTTATTTCAGGCCGTTTGGCATTTTTGCTACACTATTTCTGTATTTTCTGGGCCAGTCACCTGCAGTTTTGCCTGTAGTAGATTATACTTAACTTCAGGTCATATTTAAAAATTGAGAGCCTGATGTTCTGAAAAGATGGTGATGTACATGACCACACAGAGGGGCTGCCACCCCTAGCTAATCAGGGAACATGTCTGTATTTTTCATGCCACCAGGGCTAGGTATAGTTTGGTTAACGGAGCTATCCACAAGAAATTCATGAAGAAGCAGTATTTAACATCAACAAAATAAATCTTTCGTCAGGAGAGGTGACTTCCTTCAATGTAACCTTTTTTTTAATGGGAATATAATGTAATCTGTATATTCTTTTTTTTTTTTTTAAAGATTTTATTTATATATTTGACAGAGAGAGACACAGCGAGAGAGGGAACACAAGCAGGGGGGGAGTGGGAGAGGGAGAAGCAGGCTTCCCATGGAGCAGGGACCCCGATGCGGGGCTCGATCCCAGGACCCTAGGATCATGACCTGAGCCGAAGGCAGATGCTTAACCAACTGAGCCACCCAGGCACCCCTCCTTTTGTATATTCTTTTAAGAATTATTCTGGGACATGATTTGGAAACGAAGATAGATGAGATAGTTGAAAAGTTTATAAGACTTGAAATCAAAAGACCTGATTTGAGTCTTATTGGCTATAACTTTGGATAAATTGATTTTTTTTATACTTTTAAATTTTTTTTATTAATGAAAAGGACGAAATGGCTCTTGCTCTGTTTACTTCCGAGAGATGTGAGAGAGTGTTTACTTCGGGTAAGACTGTTAACTCAGCTTTCATTTCTAATCTGTGAAATGAGGGAACCTCTTCGAGCCCTCAAGTTTTAGATTTTATTTCTTTTTTTGTTTAGAACACCTGAGAAGAGTTTCTTTTTTTTTGTTTTGTTTT
>NC_138369.1:14353574-14361570 GCF_054177405.1 Leptonychotes weddellii
ACAGATCTGTACCTCTGAAACAAATAATGCAATATACGTTAAGAAAAAAAAGAAGAAGATAGCAAGAGAGGAAGAATTGAAGGGGGGAATCGGAGGGGGAGACGAACTATGAGAGACGATGGACTCTGAAAAACAAACTGAGGGTTCTAAAGGGGGGGGTGGGAGGATGGGTTAGCCTGGTGATGGGTATTAAAGAGAGCATGTTCTGCATGGAGCACTGGGTGTTATGCACAAACAATGAATCACTACATCAAAAACTAATGATGTAATGTATGGTGATTAACATAACAATAAAATTTTTTTTAAAAAAAGCATCTGTGTTTGGCTCAGGTCATGATCCCTGGGTCCTGGGATTGAGCCCCACATCGGGCTTTTTGTTCAGTGGGGAGCCTGCTTCTCCCTCTCCCTCTGTCTGCCGCTCCCTCTGCTTGTGCGCTCTCTCTCTGTCAAATAAATAAAATCTTAAAAATAATAATAACATAAAATCTTAAAAAAAAAAGTGGAAACGACCCAAATGTCCATCAACAGATAAATGAATAAACAAAATGTGGTACATCCATACAACAGAATATTAAGTATCCATAAAAAGGAATGGAATACTAATATAAGCTACAAGGTTTACTTAAAAACAGTGTGTTAAGTGAGTCACAAAACACCACATACACCATCATTCCATTTATATGAAATGTCCAGAACAGGCAAAGTATTATGCAACTGATGAATCACTGAACTCTACCCCTGAAACTAATAATACAGTATATGTTAATTAAATTGAATTAATTTTTTTTAAAGGGTAGTTTGAACAGTGCTAGCTGCCTTCTCATCATATAACTAAGATACGGAATGGGCATCTTTTCTACACCTTGGCAAATGTCCTACTCCTTTCTAAGTTTAGATCAACTTCCAGCATTTTATCCTTTGTGCTTTTAATGCCACAAAGTATCTTCAGTTCTTTTAAGATGAAAGGTCAGCATCACTTCCTCTGGGACATCTTCATCTTTTTCATCAAACCACTTCCTCATTTACTGATAAGTTCACCTTCACTTCCTCCAGCTGCTTATCCAGAATCTTTGAATGGCAGCAATGTCATTCCCACAGTGGGCTGTTTTTTCTATAACTACGCTTATGATCAATTTGGACTTCCAGTGTTACTATTGTTTAGTTCTTTTTTGCACTTTCATCTTTTTTGGCCAGTCCCTCTTTCAACTATCCATTTTTGTGAAATGCTAACGTGGGTTTATCACTGAGAGATGAGGAGGCAACACAATCACATACTTGGCTGTCTGTGCATGAACTGAATAACAGATGTGCAGTGACCAGTCATCAACAGGCTTTGAAAGAGGTGAGGGGTGCCTAGCTGGCTAAGTCGGTAAAGCATGCAACTCTCGATCTTGGGGTCATAGTTTGAGCCCCACGTTGGGTGTGGAGCCTACTTTTAAAAAAATAAATAAAATATATTTTTTAAAGATTTTATTTATTTATCTGACAAAGAGAGACACAGTGAGAGAGGGAACACAAGCAGGGGGAATGGGAGAGGGAGAAGCAGGCTTCCTGCTGAGCAGGGAGCCCGATGCGGGGCTCAACCCCAGGACCCTGGGATCATGACCTGAGCTGAAGGCAGCCACTTAACAACCGAGCCACCCAGGCACCCTAAATAAAATATTTTTAAAAGAAAGTGGGGTGCCTGGGTGGTTCAGTCTGTTAAGTGCCTGCGTTTGGCTCAGGTCGTGATCCCGGGATCCTGGGATCGAGCTCTGCGTGGGGCTCCCTGCTCGGTGGGGAGTCTGCTTCTCCCGCTCCCTCTGTCCTTCCCCCAGTACCCCCACTTGTTCTCTCTCTCAAATTAAATCTTTAAAAAAATAAAATAAAAAATGAGATCACAGATCACTGATAGTGATGCACACCTGTTATTTACATAGTTATCTGTAGATAAAAGAGCTAAAAGTAAATTTTGGTAGTTTATGCAATTACAGCTAATACACTGTGTAAAATTTTAAATGTGTTAATTAGGGAACGACTATCATCTAACTAAATCATGGTACGTGAAATCTGTGCATATCACAACCATACAAATCAAGGACTACTATATATCAAATCACAGAATCCTGACACTTTAAGAAAGCTCCTGAGGACATTCTAATGTAGCCACAGAGTATATGTGGACCCTTGATGTAGATGACTGGTGACTAGCAAGTGATGCTTCACAGGGTACCTCTTTCACTACTGAACAACTCCAATGATTAGAAAATAAACCCCCAAACTGACATGGTCAAGAGCGAGCAGAGGTTCCAGAATGAGACTCCCTGCCCATCCTGGCTTCTCCTCTATGGAACTAAGTAAACTTGGGAAGTTATGTAATCTCTCCAAGATTCAGTTTCCTCGTCAGTACAATAAAAATTTAAAGCCTGCAATCATGGAGTTGTTACAACAGTTAAATCCATAGAAAGTATGTATTGTTTCTAGCACATAGTGTTTGTAAGTGATAACTTCATGAACTGTAGAGTACTTGATAATTCTCATCGATCTCCATATGCCTTGGTTTAAACCCTCTCCCTTGTCCAGACTCTTCACCCGTCTCTGAACAGAGCGCTCTGACAGTCTCTCACCCAGCTCTCCATAAGGTCACAAAAATTATCACCCTAACAATCAAATCTGAACCTCTTTTCCTTGACAAACAATTCAGCTTAAAGCCACTAGATAGGGCAAAGCAATGGCAAGAGTCCTTGTTTTGGAGTAGGGAGGGGGACCCATGGTGGCCCAGAGCAAATTTTCCTTATCTGTAAAAACAGGATAATTATGGGGTACCTGGGTGGCTCAGTCAGTTCAGTGACCAACTCTTGGTTTCTGCTTGGGTTGTGGTGTCAGGGTCCTGGGATGGAGCCCCACTTCAGGCTCCACGCTCAGCAGGGTGTCTGCTTGTGATTCTCTCTCTCGCACTCCCCCTGCCCCTCCTCCCGCACATGCACACGCTCTCTCCCCACTCTCTAAAATAAATAAATAAACAAATCTTCAAAAAAAAAATAAGATTAAAATTATTAAAGTCTTACTAAATTCCTCAATTGTAAATTCTCATATCAAGAAGGCTCTCAGAAACAAATTACCCTGTTAGTGGAAGAAATACTTTATAAAAGTTTAAAAACCTCAAAATCAAAGTAAAATATTAAGAAACCGACTATGCAAAAATTAAAAAAAATTTTTTTCATTTAAAAAAATAAGTAAAGGGGCGCCTGGGTGGCTCAGATGGTTAAGCGTCTGCTTTCAGCTTGGGTCATGATCCCAGGGTCCTGGAATTGAGCCCCACATTGGGCTCCCTGCTCAGTGGGGAGACTGCTTCTCCCTCTCCCTCTGCCTGCCGCTCCCCCTGCTTGTGCTCATGTGCACTCTCTGTCAAATAAGTAAAATCTTAAAAAAAAAAAAAAAAAAACTTATTTAAAAAATAGTAAGTCAAAAGATAATCAACAAACAAGAGGAAAATAGTTTTATTACAAATAATACTCAAAGGGCTAATCTGTATAATATACTAAGAGTTCTCACAAACAAATAACAAATAACAAATAAGAAAAATAACCTGGGTGCTGGTTGAGCATGTGACTTCAGCTCAGGTCATGATCTCGGGGTCCTGGGACCAAACCCCATGTCAGGCTGCCCACTGTTTTTTTGTTTTTTTTTTTAAAGATTTTATTTATTTATTTGACAGAGAGAGACACAGCGAGAGAAGGAACACAAGCAGGGGGAGTGGGAGAGGGAGAAGCAGGCTCCCCGCAGAGCAGGGAGCCCGATGCGGGACACGATCCCAAGACCCTGGGATCATGACCTGAGCTGAAGGCAGTCGCTTAACCAACTGAGCCACCCAGGCGCCCATGCCCACTGTTTTATTACTATTGTCTTAATTTATCACAAACTTTTAAAAAAATACTCACATATGTCAAATTCTAGAAAAAGTTTTGAAGATTAGAAAACTTCACATTTGTAACTTTTTGGGGGGGGCGGGGGTACAAAGGAGAGGGAGGGAAAGAATCTCAAGCAGGCTCCACAACCAGCACAGAGCCTGACATACAGGGCTCAATCTCACGACACTGAGATCATGACCTGAGCCAAAATCAAGAGTCAGACACTTAACCAACTGAGCCACCCAGGTGCCCCACATTTGTAACTTGTTTTTTGTTTTTTAAGATTTATTTATTTATTTTAGGGAAGGAGGGGAAGGAGGAGAGGGAGAGAGAGAATCTTTTTTTTTTTTTTTTTAAGATTTTTTATTTATTTATTTGAGAGAGAGAATGACATAGAGATAGCATGAGAGGGGGGAGGGTCAGAGGGAGAAGCAGACTCCCTGCTTGAGCAGGGAGCCCAACGCGGGACTCGACCCCGGGACTCCAGGATCACGACCTGAGCTGAAGGCAGTCACTTAACCAACTGAGCCACCCAGGCGCCAGAGAGAGAATCTTAAGAAGACTCCCTGCTGAGCACTGAGCTGGACACTGCTTCGATCCATGACCCTGAGATCATAGCTGAGCTGAAACTAAAAATCCAATGCTTAACTGATTGCACCACCCAGGTGCCCCTCTATAACTATTTTTAAAAACAGGTTTAGGGGGTGCCTGACTGTCTCAGTCAGTAGAGCATGTGACTCTTGATCTCAAGGTCATGAGCTCAAGCCCCACATTAGGCATAGCTTTCATACATACCTATATACACACATAAATGTGGGCTTAACTGCAAAATTTACTTCAATAAATCACTCTTTTCCTACAAGAAAAAAGTTACAGTATTCACAAATTACACATCTAATTTTTCTCAATAATGTTATAAAATTTAAAAGAGGTAACTTTTACATTTCCTTTTATCCCTCATATTGCCAAATATAATACAAAAGTTGATAAACATGGAGAAAAGAATGGAGGGATGAGGGGAGGAAAGACAAACAGATCTTAGATCCACAATTAGTCTGATTAAATAGCACCACCTCAGGGCACCTGGGTGGCTCGGTGGTTAGGCATCTGCCTTCCGCTCGGGTCATGATCTCAGGGTCCTGGGATCAAGCCCCGCATCGGGCTCCCTGCTCCGCGGGAAGCCTGCTTCTCCCTCTCCCACTCCCCCTGCTTGTGTTCCCTCTCTCACTGTGTCTGTCTCTGTCAAATAAATAAATAAAATCTTTTAAAAAAAAGCACAAGATTTCAAACACATTCACATATCCTCTGCCAGTGAACCATACCACAGCCAGTCTCCAATTTCACTTAAAGGGCTGTTAAAGACTTTTAAAGTGATTTCCATTAAAACAATTTCTTTGAAATAAACAATAAAATCAGATTCTCATGCACATTCTTTTATGTGATCATTAATTTTGGTGAATGTCTACCAATCTAGACATTCATCTAGACTAAATCATTATAGTTCAAACTATCACCACGCATCTTATTCATTCAACAAATACGTACCAAATGAGACTCTGGGCCATTATGTACTTCTCTCACTGAATACATATGATATTATACTAAACTAGACTAAGTCTCTTAGGTGCCTAAGGTTCCCTTTTCTATTCATCTATGTATGCTCAATAAATTCAAAGATTTGATATAAATTTAAATCTATCATGTAAGATAATATCCTACTGCTAATGTGAGGGCTAAAAATTTGATCTTGCAATTGTTAAATCTAATTCTCTTCTAGACCAGAGTTTCTCAATCCCTGTGTTACCGACTTTCTGAACCAGATAATTCTTTGCGGTAGGGTGTTGTCCTATGCATTGTAAGATGTTTAGCAGCATCCCTGGCCTCTATACACCAGATGCCAATAGCATTCTCCCAGTTGTGAAAATGAAAAATATCTCCAGACAATGTCAAATGTCCCCTAGGGGACAAGATTACATCTTTAACCCGAGCCCCACTTAGACTACTACTACAGACCATCAAAATCATTTGACAAACTTTTTTTAATTCAGATTCTGCACTTCACACCCACTATGATGGATATAGTCAAAAGACAGATAGTAAGTGTTGGCAAAAATGTGGAGAAACTGGAACCCTAAAATACTGCTTAAGGGGACCGAAAAATGGTACAGCCACTCTGGAAAATAATATGGCAGCTCCTCAAAAGATTACACATAATGATCCAGAAATTCTATCCAAGAAAAATGAAAACAAATGTCCACATAAAAACATACACTAGAATGTTCATAATAACATTATACATAATAGCCAAAAAGTGGAAACAACCCAAATGTCCATCAACCTACCAATGGATAAACAAAATGTGGTATAGATCTATACAATATAATATGATGTATCCTTAAAAAGTAATTAAGTACTGATACATCCTACAACACAGATGAAACTTGAAAACATGCTAAGTGAAAGAGGCCAGTCACAAAGACCACATATTGTATGATTTCATTTATATGAAATGTCCAGAATAGGCAAATTTATAGAGATATAAAGTAGATTGGTAGTTCCTTAGGGCTAAGGGGAGGGGAAGAGAGAAAGGGACTGCCAAGGGGGCAGGGTTTTGGGGGAGGGGAAGTCCTAGTTTAGCTCTTAAATTGTGGAGATGGATGCTTAATCCTGTGAAAATACTAAACCCCACTAAAATGTATACTCCTTTTTGGGGGGGAAAAAAACCAAAAAACTTTTTTTCCTAAATAGGTGGGTTTTTCTTGTGTGTGTGTGTGTGTGTGTGTGTGTTTTAAGATTTTATTTATTTATTTTGACAGAGAGAGAGACAGCGAGAGAGGGAACACAAGCAGGGGGAGTGGGAGAGGGAGAAGCAGGCTCCCCGCTGAGCAGGGAGCCCGATGCAGGGCTCGATCCCAGGACCCTGGGATCATGACTCAAGCCGAAGGCAGACACTTAACTACTGAGCCACCCAGGCACCCCGAAAAAAAACTTTTAAGATTGATTTGAGAGAGCAAGAGAGAAAGAGTGGGGTGAGAGATACTTTAAGTGGACTCCTCAAAACTTAACATAGGCTCGATCTCATGACCCTGAGATCACAACCTGAGCAGAAACCAAGAGTTAGATGCTTAAACAACTGCATTACTCAGGTGCCCTGAAAAAAAAAATTTTTTTTTTTAAGTAAACTCTGCCCTCAACGTGGGCTTGAACTCACAACCCTGAGATTAAGAATCACATGCTCTACCAACTGAGCCAGCCAGGAGCCCCTAAAATATTTTTTTTAAATGAGTGAATTAATTGTGCAGGATGTGAATTATATTTCAATAAATCTGTTTAAAAAAACTCAGATTCTGGACTCCCCCTCAGATATAATGAATCAGAATCAAAGATAGAAAGCCAAAATTATTTTTTTAAGTTTATTTAAGTAATCTCTATATACAATGTGGAACTCGAACTCACCACCCTGAGACCAAGAATCACATGCTCTTCCTAATGAGCGTTAGCATGGTGCCCCTCTTTTTTCTTTAGTTTATTTAGAACGCCAAAAATTATTTAAAAGACCCTCCAGGTGATCCCAATGAAGCTGGTCTGAGACACTTACGGTGTCTCAGATACTGATGAACATCCCAAATACAAGCTGCAGAGACGCAGAGGAAAGAGGGCTTGCTAAGCACTTCTCAGTGGTTAACCCTTGTTTTATTAATTTATTTATTTATTTTGAAGTAATCTCTACCCCCAACATGGGGCTTGAACTAACGACCCCAAGATCAACAGTCTCATGCTCTTCCTACTGGGCCAGCCAGACGCCCCTCAATTGTTAACTCTTGTAAAAGAATATGAAAACTAGTAACTTGTTATTTTTCCCCCCTTTTTCTAAATTTAATTCCCCCCCCAGTACAGTTGACATACAATGTTACATTAGCTTCAGGTGTACAACTTAATGATTTGACAAGTTTATACATTCTGCTATGTTCACCACAATAAATTTTTATAGCATTACTTATTATCACTTTTGTGAAGAAAATAGTAAATGTAGTTATAAGGTTTTTAAAATATAATCAATATCATAATTCATGTTTAATTAATTGTTCCATGTTAAGTTGAAAGGA
>NC_138369.1:14361670-14380530 GCF_054177405.1 Leptonychotes weddellii
ATTGAGGAGGGCACATTCTGCATGGAGCACTGGGTGTTATGCACGAACAATGAATCATGGAACATTACATCTAAAACTAATGATGTAATGTATGGGGATTAACATAAGAATAAAAAAAAAAGTAAAACATCTGTAACTATATTCATAAAAAAAAAAAAAGAAAGAAATACAAACTAAGGGGCACCTGGGTGGCTCAGTCATTAAGCGTCTGCCTTCGGCTTAGGTCATGATCCCAGGATGCTGGGATCGAGCCCCGCATCGGGCTCCCTGCCCCGCGGGAAGCTCACTTCTCCCTCTCCCACTCCCCCTGCTTGTGTTCCCTCTCTCGCTGTGTCTCTCTGTCAAATAAATAAATCTTTAACAAAAAAACAAAAAAAAAAGAAATACAAACTAAAAATAACTCCAAATATTATACACAGTACTTTTAGATATATGTTCATTTTTTTTTAAGATTTTATTTATTCATTTGAGAGAGAGAGACAGTACAAGCAGGGGAGAGGGGCAGAGGGAGAGGGAGAAGCAGACTCCCCACTGAGCAGGGAGCTCTAAGCAGGGCCCAATCCCAGGACCCTGGGATCATGACCTGAGCCGAAGGCAGACGCTTAACAACTGAGCCAACCAGGCACCCCTGATCTATGTTCATCTGTAAAGTGATTTCCTAACTCTTGGTTTTGATTTGACTTACATTGAAGGTATTGACATCGTGCTAGAAAAAAAATTATAGAAAATGAGAAAAAAAATGAAATTGGGTAATAATTTTTAGTAGACTTGTTAACATGAATCTGGAGAGCTAATACTAAAAATCACAATCTATGAAATCTAAACTCCCCAATAAATCTGAACATGTGGAAATATACTGCACAGCAATTAGAATAAGCGGTACTATGGAAAAAGATTGAAGTCATCCGGCTTATGTTTCGCAGTTCCAGCAAAAAACTAATGCTAGGGTTCACTGAAACAAACACTGCTAGTATCTCCTATTTCCTCCAAGAACAAACAAGAAAGCCATTATTATCTCTGATTTTCTCCTACAAAGTATAATGATCCTTCATGATATTATGGAAAACACGAACAAGAATTTTCATGAAAATAGCGTTTGTAAAGACATGTGGATACTTTTATTTTTAAACTTTAAAATTTAAACACCTACCCAAAAACCCAGAATTTCTTAAACTAATGGCTAAATCTGGTCTACTTCAGACTTCTTTAGTAAAAAAGCAATGCCTCAACACTGAGATTCACATGAAACAGTACATCCTTTATTTGTACAGGAACTCTCAAGCACTTACCCTAGGAAAGTAATAGACACTAATTATCTCCTGAACATACACATTACAACTTAATTGATACCACAAAAAAATGGTATTATACATAAGTATTTATTAACAAGAAACGATGCTTATAATATAGTTAAGTGGAAATTTCTTTTTTGGAAATTTCTTAAATAGTATAAACAGTTCTTATTTTAGTAAGAAAAATATGTATGTATACATATCCACAGAAAATAGCTAGAAAAAATATTTATCAAAGTGTTATTCTCTTCTGTACTTTTTGTATTTTCTACATTAAATATTAACTTATAAATAGAAAAATAAATCATTTTAAAAACAAATACGGGGTGCTTGGCAGGCTCAGTCGGTGGAGGGTGCAACTCTTGATCTCAGGATTGTGAGTTTGAGCCCTACATTGGGCATAGAGATTACTTAAAAATAAAATCTTAAATACAACAACAACTACATAAAAACTCTTCTGTTTTCGGGAAGATAGAAAAGATCTACTTTTCCCTATTCCTCCCACTAGGTACACCTAACATTATATATAAAACAAACAAAGATTCTGAAAGGTGGAGAGAAGAAAGTAAAACAGCTAGGGATCTCAGGAACCGAGGAATAATAAAGTGACAAGTTTTCTTTTTGCCTTATAGATCTCAGAATTGGAACTGATGAAGCTGGCAACCCAGAAAAAGAGTGTAGGCAAGATAAACCCCAATAAAATCCTGCTCTCTTTAACCAAAGAACCAGTAAAAGACCAGCATAGCAAGACAAAACTTTTAGACAATAGACACTCTACTACAGCCAAACATCACAGAAAACACTGTTGCTCAACACCAGGCATCCACCCTCTCCATGCTGGAATGAGGCACTTAACATCCCCTTCAGAGTGGAGTCAGAGATGGCCAAGGAGGGGAGCCAGGACTTTAATCCCTGCAGACCTATAAAATAAGGTAACTGCATTGTCAGTGAAGAGCCTGGATTTCCATCATATTGTGTCAATATAAACGGCATCTCTTTAAAAACTAAACATACAACTGCCATATGACCCAACAACTGCACTTCCAGGCAAAGTGCCAAACTTTTCCAGAAGGGCTGTACCATTTACCATTAACTGTTTCAATGTCAATACCCTGGTTGTAATATTGTTTTGCAAACTGTTGGGGGGGGGGGGCGCTGCATAAAGGGTACAAAGGATCTCTGTATTATTTTCTTACAACTGCATGTGAATCTGTAATTACCTCTTAGTGTAAAAAATAGAATTAAAAAAACAATTGAGGGGCATCTGGCTGGCTCAGGCAGTAGAGCATGTGACTCTTGATCTCAAGGTTGTGACTTTAAGCCCCACACTGGGTACAGAAATTACTTAGAAATAAAATCTTAAAAAAAAAAAAAAACAGAGTAGAAAAATTATATAAAAAACTGACCAATATATTAAATATTTGAACTTAAGGCAGGACTTTAAGTTACTTATCCTTATAGCCTTAGTACCTAAGCCAAAACCGAGGACATATTAGAGAGTCAACAAATAATGAATTAGATTGAATAATATAATCAGCACTTCAAAAATATAAGATGCTTAGGGGCGCCTGGGTGGCTCAGTTGTTAAGCGTATGCCTTCGGCTCAGGTCATGATCCCAGGGTCCTGGGATCGAGCCCCGTGTCGGGCTCCCTGCTCTGCGGGAAGCCTGCTTCTCCCTCTCCTGCTTCTCCCTCTCCCACTCCCCCTGCTTGTGTTCCCTCTCTCACTGTGTCTCTCTCTGTCAAATAAATAAATAAAAATCTTAAAAAAAAATATATATATATATATATAAGATGCTTAAAAACCTAGCAGTTCCAGGGCGCCTGGGTGGCACAGTCTGTTAAGCACTGGACTCTTGGTTTTGGCTCAGGTCATGATCTCAGGGTAGTGAGATCGAACCCTGTGTTGGGCTCTATGCTCAGCACAGCATCTGCTTAGGACTCTCTCTCCCTCTCCACCCTCCTCCCCCAGCTTTCTCTCTCTCTCTCTCACAAATAAATAAATAAATCTTAACAACAACAACAACAAAAAACCTAGCAGTTCCTTTTCATTGGCTTTAAACCAAGCAACATCTTAAAACTCAAGTGCAAAAAAATTGCCTTCAAGAAAATAAGGTATCCTGGAGTTTTTTCACAAAGAGAACAGTGACTCATTCTTAGACTATAATGAGCTAGAAAGATACTACCTCATCATTTCAGCTAGTTTATTTCTGGCTTGTTAAAAAGAAAGCAAGCAAGCTTGTAGGGCTTACAAGTGCTATGTATATAATGTGAAAATTTGCATAAAACAGATTCTTTAGAAACCAAGAGGCACACCTAAATACTATGTATACCCACCCACTTCCAAATATTTTTTAGGCCAAAAATCTTATTCTACTTGCCTAACTTTGATCAGTATATCTGATTTTTTTTTTTTTTAAGATTTTATTTATTTGACAGAGACACAGCGAGAGAGGGAACACAAGCAGGGGGAGTGGGAGAGGGAGAAGCAGGCATCCTGCCGAGCAGGAACCCCGATGTGGGGCCCGATCCCAGGACCCTGGGATCATGACCTGAGCCGAAGGCAGACACGTAACGACTGAGCCCCCAGGCGCCCCAGTATATCTGATTTTAACAGAGTCTGGCTGAATGGGATGATGTGTCTTCAACAGAATTTCCTAAAGATTAGCTGTCACAGGGCGCCTGGGTGGCTCAGTCGGTTAAGCATCTGCTTTCGGCTCAGGTCATGATCCCAGGGCCCCACATCAGGCTCCCTGCTCAGCGGGGAGTCTACTCCCTCTCCCTGCCACTCTGCCTGCTTGTTCTCTCTGTCAAATAAATAAAATCTTTAAAAAAAAATTTTTTTAAATGATTAACTGTCACAATTGGTTACCATCTCCATCATACAATCCCTTTTATTTGACAAAACTGTCATTTAATAACAAGACAGTCTCCTATTTTACCAGAAAGACCTACATAATTCATTAATTAAAGAGAAAAACTGGGGGTACCTGCTGGCTCAGTCAGTACAGCATACAACTCTTGATCTTGTGGTTGTGGGTTTGATTCCCACACTGGGTATAGAGATTACTTAAAAAAATAAAATCTAGGGTGCCTGGGTGGCTCAGTTGGTTAAGCGACTGCCTTCGGCTCAGGTCATGATCCTGGAGTTCCAGGATCGAGTCCCACATCAGGCTGGGAGGGAGGGAGTCTGCTTCTCCCTCTGACCATCCCCCCTCTCATGTGCTCTCTCTCTTTCTCTCTCTCTCAAATAAATAAATAAAATCTTTTAAAAAAAAACCCACTGTCATTTATTTAATTAATTAATTAATTAATTTAATAAAATCTAGGGGCGTCTGGGTGGCTCAGTCGTTAAGCATCTGCCTTCGGCTCGGGTCATGATCCCAGGGTCCTGGGATCAGGTCCCACATCGGGCTCCCTGCTCGGCGGGGAGCCTGCTTCTCCCTCTCCCACTCTCCCTGCTTGTGTTCCCTCTCTCGCTCTCTCTCTCTGTCAAATGAATAAATTCTTTTAAAAAAATAAATAAATAAAATAAAATCTTCAGGGATGCCTGGGTGGCTCAGTTGGTTGAGCATCCGGATCTTTACTTTGGCTCAGGTCATGATCTCAGGGTCCTGAGATCGAGCCCCAAGTCGGGCTCCTGCTCAGCAGGGAGTCTGCTCGAGATTCTCTCCCTCTTCCTCTGCCCCTCACCCTGCTCTAATAAATAAATAAATCTTTAAAATAAAATAAAATCTTTAAAAAAAAAAGAAAAAAATGTTTACAGGGACCTGTGTTCACTTTGTTGTTGTTGTTTATTCACTTTGTTTAAAACCAACCAACAGCTGTCTTTTCTGACTTAAGTTCCCCTGCATGGAACCTGATCTGAAAATCTAGGTGCTATATTACTTTAAGCAGCATTCATGATTAGTAATGGAAGTTAAAGTTGACTTAACAGCCAATCAACAGACTTCATGACTAAATAATAAAAGTGAAAGTACAGGGCTATGAGTCAAAACTACATGAACTAACTTGATAATGATAAAAACCCCACAGGATATCAACATTAGTATAATAGCAAGCCATCCTTATTTTGATCCTTTATGGTCCATAAAGTCTATGGACATATGAAGTATTAATAACTTCAAAATCAAACTACTCTTCTCTTAAACCTCTGGCCTTTAAAATCACAACCATAGGGGCGCCTGGGTGGCTCAGTCGGTTAAGCGACTGCCTTCGGCTCAGGTCATGATCCTGGAGTCCCTGGATCGAGTCCCGCATCGGGCTCCCTGCTCAGTGGGGAGTCTGCTTCTCCCTCTGACCCTCCCCCCTCTCATGTACTCCCTCTCTCTCATTCTCTCTCTCTCAAATAAAAATAAATAAATAAATAAAATCACAACCATAAAGAGATGCCCAACTGGCTCAGTTAGAGGAGCATGCAACCCCTAAGTTAGAGCAGGGGTTATAAGTTCAAGCTCCACATTGGGTGCAGAGATTACTTAAAAATAAAAATCTTGGGGCGCCTGGGTGGCTCAGTCGTTAAGCGTCTGCCTTCGGCTCAGGTCATGATCCCAGGGTCCTGGGATCGAGTCCCATATCGGGCTCCCTACTCGGCAGGAAGCCTGCTTCTCCCTCTCCCACTCCCCCTGCTTGTGTTCCTGCTCTCGCTATCTCTCTCTCTGTCAAATAAATAAAATCTTAAAAAAAAAAAAAAAACTAAAAAAAAAATCTCAATCATATAGCTTTTAGTATACATAGGTTCAGGAATTGTCAGTCTGCAGCCGAACTCTGCAAACAATAGTTCCATCACCAAAAAGTACCTGGATCAGTCACTCATATGTTTACTAATACATTTCCTTTGGACCACTGTATAACAGAAGGCAATGTATTATGCTGACCTTTCTTGCCTACTAAAAAGTCTTATCATTTGTGCTCATGAATGATAAAAATGCTACAGAACAAAACCTCGAGAACCAACAAAACTATGGAAGATTAAAAGAATAATGGATCATAAGATCCACAGAACTAAATGTAAAACACAAAATTGGTATACTCCTAAAAGATAACTTAGAAGAAAAGGTAGGTGACCTTGAGTTTGACGATGACTTCTTAAGGAAGACACCAAAGACATGATACATGGAAAAAAAAAAATTGTAAGTTGGACTTTATTAAAATTAAAACTTCTGATTTGCAAATATACTTGTAAGGGAATGAAAAGACAAGCCATGGACTGGGAAAAAATATTTGCAAAACACATATCTGATGAAGGATTGGTATCCAAAATGTACAAAGAACTCTTAAAAGTCAACAGTAAGAAAAGGAGACCAGGGGCGCCTGGGTGGCTCAGTCGGTTAAGCATCTGCCTTCGGCTCAGGTCATGATCCCAGGGTCCTGGGATCAAGCCCCAAGTCAGGCTCCCTGCTCAGTGGGGAGTCTGCTTCTCCCTCTTGCTCTCTCTCTGCCCCTCCCCCTGGTCGTGCTCTGTCTCTCTCTCTCTCAAATAAATAAATAAAATCTTAAAAAAAGAAAAAAGGAGGCTGGCAAAAGATGTGAACAAAAACAACTCACCAGATATATAGTGGCAAATAAGAGTATGAAAAGATGCTCCACATCACATGTTATTAGAGAACTGCAAATTAAAATGAGATGCCACCACTCATCTATTAGAATGGCCAAAATCCAGAACACTGACAACACCAAGTGCAGACAAGGATGGGACACACCAGGAACTCTCATTCAGTGCTGGTGGGAATGCTAAATGGCACAGCCACTTTGGAAGATAGTTTGGCAGCTTCTTACAAAACTAAACCTACTATTACCATCCAATCCAGCAAGTGTGCTCTTTGGTATTTACCCAAATGAGCTGAAAACTAACTAACATACTCTGAACCTTCAGAACCTCCATTATAACAAGATCCTGTGATTTATATGTACACTAATATCTGAGAAGCCCTAATCTAGAGCTTCAGTTCAAGGGCCACACAGGGCAAGCAGGACAGAAATCAGCGCCCTCCCAAGGTTGTCCTTCTTATAAGGAGACACCCCATTATACCTCTCAAGGTGAACCAGATTTAAACCAAAGCCCAAATTTCCCACAACCGCAGGAGATGATACAAAAGCCTGCCTTAGTGGCAAAAGAACCAAAAATTCCTGAGAAATTATGGCCATGGAATACCCCTCCTGTGCACTGGCACCCAAGGTTCTCCTGATCTGGATAAACTAAGGACCCTCAAATTGTAAACATAGTTTGGGATCATCAACAACTAGTAATGCTACAGAATACTTGACAGAAATGAACACCAAGGCTAACTGCTCAATAGCAACAATGTAAGCCAGAAGATAATGGAATGATAAATTCAATTTGCTGAAAGAAAAGAAAACATACAATCCTATACCCAGAAAAAGTGTTTTTCAAGGATGAGAGCAAAATACACATACACAAACTTAGAAGCTTTTTCTAGGGACAGGGTCTTTGCTGTCAGTTAGATTCTTTGTTTCTTTACTTTTTTTTAAGTAATCGCTATACCCAACGTGGGGATTCCAACTCACAACCCCAAGATCAAGAGTCACATGTTCTATCCTCTGAGCCAGCCAGGTATCCCTGTGGGTCAAATTCTTAAAGGGATCTGTACCCAATAAAACCAAGAACAACTTACTTATCAAAATCTTGAGGATCACTCAACCTAACCACCTTCTCAGTATCCCTAGAACACCGCTCAGGCTCTGCTTTAACATGAATAGGAAACTCACTATCATCTAAGGAATTTCCACTCCATCTTTCTCTTTAACTTCTACCTCATGGTACTAGTTCTGCCAAAGCAACAAAATACTACAACTAATCCCTCTTCCACTTGCCAAATCTTGATGTAGTTGATAAAAGTTGCCCCCACCTATTTCTTCTCCAAGTGAAACATCTCTAATTCCTTAAATAGTGCCTCAAGTCATCTAATTTCTACTTTCTTTTTTTTAATCCTTTTTTTTTTAAGATTTTATTTATTTGTTAGAGAGAGAGCACAGGAAAGGGGAGCAGAAGGCAGAGGGAGAAGCAGGCTCCCCACTGAGCAGGGAGCCCGATGCGGGACTCGACCTCAGGACCCTGAGATCATGACCTGAGCTGAAGGCAGACGCTTGACTGAGCCACCCAGGCGTCCCTAATTTCTACTTTCATAACAAGCTAGACTGTTTTCCTCTGGATGGGCTCTAGATTAGTCATGTCTCTGAAAATGCAGCTTTGAAAACTAAACACAATACTGAAGGTACAAAGTATTATGTTCCCCTCTAAGAGTCCTTTTATTCTCAATCCTAAGAACCTATGATCTTCACGCTTCTGACTGAATAACACCATCTCCCCATTACTCTCAAAGTCAACAAAGCAGCATGTGAAGAACCGTTTTAAAGAATAGTTAAGGTGCGCCTAGGTGGCTCAGTCGGTTAAGCGACTGCCTTCAGCTTAGGTCATGATCCCAAAGTCCTGAGATGGTGCCCTGTGTCAGGCTCCCTGCTCAGTGGAGAGTCTGCTTCCCCTCTCCAACTGCTCCTCCCCACCCCCCAATCCACCCCAACTCATGCTCTCTCTCTCATGCTCTTTCTCAAATAAATAAAATCTTAAATAATAATAAATGATAACTATCCAGCTCTGCTAATTAAAAATTAATGAAAAGGACCTGAATCCTTGCTTAGGAGTCAATCCAACAAAGCACCTTTAACCTACTAAGGCATAATCAATTTGTAGAGCATTTACAGTCTATTTCATGACACCATTATTAAAATAGTCAGTGTGTGTCCTCTCTTCTATTTTACAACTTACTTTTTAAAAATCATCCGCAGCACTTATCTGCTATACATCTAGAAGATATATAAGTATCTGTGGTATTAAACTGAACATAGTAAAAAGAATACTCAAAACTAAAGTTCAAGTCCTGGCGGTACCTGGGTGGCGCAGTTAAGCGTTGGGACTCTTGGTTTTGGCTCTGGTCGTGATCTAAGGGTTGTGAGATAGAGCCCCGTGTCAGGCTCCATGCTCAGCACAGGTCGGCCTGAGTTGCTCCCTCTCCTTCTACTCCTCTGCCTCCCCAAAATAAATAAATCTTTTTAATTAGATAGCAGTGATGATGGAATGACTTAGTAAATATACTTAAACCCAGTAACAGTGTGAATTTTACGTTGTGTAAAGTATATCTCATCTGTTTTTTTAAAAAGACTCTATCATAATAAAAATCTGAAATATAAACAGATTCTTATGCATAAAAATAACCCAAGATGGAAAAAAAATGTCCATATACAATAACAAGGGAAAACTAAGTAAATCAAAACCCACCCATATGATGCAACATTATGCAGTCATTAAAGATAAAACAGCTTTTGGGGCGTCTGGGTGGCTCAGTCGGTTAAGAGTCAGACTCTCGATTTCGGCTCAGGTCATGGTCTCAGGGTCGTGAGATAGAGCCCTGCATTTGACTCTGCGCTCAGCGGGGTATCTACTTGGGATTCTCTCTCCCCTTCTCTCCGCCCCTCCCCCCCAGCACTTGCTCGCTCACATGCTCTCTCTCTCTCTAGAAATCTTTTTTAAAAAAGATTAAATAGCTTTTAATTACACAGAAAATCATGCGGTCTTAACTTTTTAAAAAGTAACAAGAGATAATTATTAGCAGGAACATCTAAGTAAAAAATGTGTACACCTAGAAGAAGAAGACTGTAAGGCTATATTAAAGTGATGTCATCTCTGGGAGACAGTTTTCAAATGCTTACTTTTGCCTTGATAATTTTCTATATTTTCCAAATTTCCCATTTTCCTCACGGAACAAGTAACAATAAAAGATTATGTAGAAAAAGACACGTGTGGTCTTTAAGAAAAGACATGAAGGACTTCTTTTTTTTTAAGATTTTTATTTATTTAACAGAGATAGAGAGCACAAGTAGGCAGAGCGGCAGACAGAGGGAGAGGGAGAAGCAGGCTCTCTGCCGAGCAGGGAGCCCGATGCGGGGCTCGATCCCAGGACCCTGGGATCATGACCTGAGCCGAAGGCAGCCACTTAACCGACTGAGCCACCCAGGCGCCCCACATATGAAGGACTTCATAATCTCATGTTCACTATCACTTTTTTCAGACTTTTAGTATGTCTAGGGTCGCTTCTATACAGATCAGCATTCTCTGACAAGCTGAACTGGTTCATCTGTTCCCCCCACCCCCAATATGAGTACCACAAACTGCTAAATAGGAGGGTTCAACAATGTTCTTCATGTTTATCTTGCCAAGAAAAGCCTGAAACTAGTAGAACCCAGTCTCCTTCAGAACTAAAATGTTGTAATATATTGTTATCAGTTCTATAAAGCAGTTCCATATCTCATTACTCACAAGCTTAAATGACATTCTCTTATGAACTCCATCACATTTAATAATTTTCTTAGAATGGAAATTAAGAATGAGGCAGGCATCCTGCCAAAAAAAATCAGATCTCTTGGAGATTTACTTAAAGTTTACAAGAAATACATGGGCAACTGAGAAACATGTTAAATACCATCACCAAGATGCAAGCAGTAAAATTCAGTATATGAAAAGTTCTACAGGACAAATGACTCAGTTTTTTTCAATATAAAAATTGCAAGGAAAAAAAGAGATATGGAGATCCTGTTAAAGGAGACTGAAGAGGGGTGCCTGGATGGCTCAATCAGTTAAGAGTCTGCCTTCGGCTTGGGTCTTGATCTCAGGGTCCTGGGATAGAGCCCCACATCGGGCTCCCTGCTCAGCAGGGAGTGTGTCTGTACCTCTCCCCCTCACCCCTGCTTGTGCTCTCTCACTTGCTCTACTCTCTCAAATAAATAAAATCTTTTTTTTAAAAAAACAAAAGGAGGGACGTCTGGGTGGCTCGGTCAGTTAAGCGTCTGCCTTCGGTTCAGGTCATGATCCTGGGATTGCGCCCCACATAGGGCTCCTTGCTCACCAGGAGCCTGCTTCTCCTTCTCCCTGATGCTCCCCCTGCTTGTGCTCTTTCTCTCTCCCTGTCAAATAAATAAATAAAATCTCAAAAAAAAAAAAGAGGAGACGGAAGAGACCTAACAAAAACCTCGTCTGCATCCTACTTGAAATGGCCAGCTATAAAAAACATCTATGGAACAGAAAGGAAAATTTGAATATTAACTGGCTATTTTTATCATATTTAAAGGCTCTCTAGTGACTGTGATTATGCTTAAAACACAAGTACTACGGGGCACCTGGGTGGCTCAGTCATTAAGTGTTTGCCTTCAGCTCAGGTCATGGTCCCAGGGTCCTGGGATGGAACCCCACATTGGGCTCCCCACTCAGCGGGAGGCCTGTTTCTCCCTCTCCCACTCCCCCTGTTCCCTCTCTCGCTGTGACTCTGTCAAATAAATAAATAAAATTAAATTAAAAAAAGAACAAAACACAAGTACTATTTTTTAAGACACATCTCACAATATTTATAGATGATATGGTGTCTTGGATCTGCTTCAAAATAATCCAGTACAGAAGGGTTGGGGAGTAAGTGGGGATATAGATCAATCAAAATTGGTCATAGGTTGATAATTATTAAAGACAAGTGTTCTTGGGGTGGCTCAGTCAGTTACCTATCTGACTCTTGATTTAGACTAAGGTCATGATCTCAGGGCCATGAGATCAAGCCCTGCATCGGGCTCCACGGTGCATGTAGAGCCCGCTTAAGATTCTTTCTCTCCTTCTGCCCCCCTCCCAACCCTGCTCACGTGCGTGCTCTCTCTCAAAAAATAAAAATAAAAAAATAAAGAGAAGTGTTCAGTACTTATGGTTCATTTCATTATACCAATCTCAACTTCTGTGATGGATCTGAAATTTTAAGTTTCCTACAAAAAAGAATGAGGTATACAAAAATTACTATTATGCAATCAAACTCACAATTGATAGGGCAATGTAACTGTGGGAAGTTTGAGAAATATGAACTTCAAGTAAAGACCTAAAAGGTTTCCCTTTAAATAGGCAAAGTTATAGAAGGACACTACCAGATCACATCTTAAGAGTTGAATTAAATAGGACAGACTTAATAACACAGGTATATCTCATACCACTGTATTTCCCTACCAGTGTTGAGAAATGGATTACAGAAGGAGCAATGACATACTCTTGGTTTCCTCAACCACGTAACCATGTAGCTTGTGGCTACTTTCAGAAATTTCTAATCTGGCCTAGCCAACATAGTTATCTTGATTGCTGATGGCACTAAATTTTTAATAACAAATATAGCAATATTCAGAAACCCCAGAAGTTACATATATTATTCACCATACCCGCTATAGCCAATCTACTATACTGAGAATCCATTCTTCAATAAATCATTTTAATAATATCAATTTGCTACTCTTCCCGTTTCTGAAGAACAGGATGCTTTTTAAAAGCATTTCTTCATGTCTACTAATGAAAGATAGAACAGTAACAAACAGATCCTGCTCTTTGACAGCCAATGTTTTGTCTCCCTTGTCTCTCTGTGATTTAGTGATAAGGAGGAAAATGAAAATGAGTGAACTTAAGTTTACCCAAGCAATAATGTGAACACAAAAATAACAACCAACATAGCCAATCACATTATCTTAATAAGTACTCCTACATTCATCAAAGAACTGTTCTTTTTTTTTTAATAAAGATTTTATTTATTTATTTGACAGAGAAACATAGCGAGAGCAGGAACACAAGCAGGGGGAGTGGGAAAGGGAGAAGCAGGCTTCCCGCTGAGCAGGGAGCCCAATGCGGGGCTCAATCCCAGGACCCTGGGATCATGATCTGAGCTGAAGGCAGACGCTTAATGCCTGAGCCACCCAGGCGCCCCCGAAGAACTATTCTTGAATAAGGACGGACACGTTTCCCTAGAGGATACATAAAATCAAATTAAGGTTCCTATTCCAAGGCACTGAAGTTTATAATAAAAACTATTTCTGGGGGCGCCTGGGTGGCTCAGTTGGTTAAGCGACTGCCTTCGGCTCAGGTCATGATCCTGGAGTCCCTGGATCGAGTCCCACATCAGGCTCCCCGCTCAGCAGGGAGTCTGCTTCTCCCTCTGATCCTCCTCCCTTTCATGCTGTCTCTCATTCTTTCTCTCTCAAATAAATAAATAAAATCTTAAAAAAAAAAAAAAAGAACTATTTCTGAGTTCCAGTAACAAAGGGTAATTAGAGGCAAGTGTACAGAGAAGAAGACATAGAAGTAAGAGGATTTAACTTTTTTGGACCTCAGGAAACATTTTATAATAGGTAAAATAGTCTTAACAATACTCCACTTTCCCTCTGTGCCATTTTCTATGACATTATGCTACAATGAATTCCTCTACAATGGCAGTTTTATACCAGTGTTAATTGAATATACAGTTGGTAACAGAGAAAAAGAAATTAAATACAAGACACAGTCTCTGAATTCAAGAGACTATTCAAGAGGATCTCAACACAGTAGAAAGGTATATATAAGTAAATCCAATGCAGAAATCCAAAGGAAGGGGCGCCTAAGTGGCTCAGTTGGTTGACCATCCAATTCTTGATTTTGGCTCAGGTTATAATCTCAGGATTGTGAGATCAAGTGCCACATTGGGCTCCATGTTCACCAGGGAGTCTGCTTGAGATTCTCTCCCCCTCTCCCTTTGCCCCCCACCCCACCAAAGCTCTCATTCTCTCTAAAAATAAAATAAAAAATTTTAAAAAGAAATCCAAAGGAATTCACACATATACAAAACTATTACAGGTAATAAACAAGTTCAGCAAGGTTGCAGAACACTAGATGAACACACAAAAAAATCAGTAGTATTTCTATGCACTAGCAATTAGCAATCAGAAAATGAAATTAAGAAAACAATTCCATTTACAACAGCATCAAAAAGAAAAAAGTGATTAGCAATAAATTTAATCAAAGAAGTGCAAGCCTCGTCCATTGAAAATTATAAAACATTATTGAGAGTAATTAAAGAAGACATAAATAAATGTAAAGACGGGAGCCTGGGTGGCTCAGTCGTTAAGCATCTGCCTTCAGCTCAGGTCATGATCCCAGGGTCCTGGGATCCAGTCCCACATCAGGCTCCCTGCTCAGCAGGAAGCCTGCTTCTCCCTCTCCCATTCCCCCTGCTTGTGTTGCTGCTCTCGCTATCTCTCTGTCAAATAAATAAATAAAATCTTTAAAAAGGAAAGAGAAGGAAAAAAATAAATAAATGTAAAGACATTCCATGTTCATGGATTGAAAGACAACATTGTTAAGATGTCAATATGCTCCAAGTTCATCTATAAATATGCAGTCCCTGTCAAAATTCCAACTGCCTTTTATGCAGAAATTGACAAGCTGATCCTAAAGTTCATATGGAAATGCATGGGATCCAGCATAGACAAAACAATCTTGAAAGGAAGAACAAAGTTAGAGAACTAACAGTTCTTGATTTCAAAACACACAACAATGTCTACAGTAATCAAGACAGTATGGTACTGGCACAAAGACAGACATGTAAGTCCACGGAACAGAATTGAGAATCCAGAAATAAACCCCTACATCGAAGATCAACAGACTTTCAAAATGAGTGCCAGGGCACCTAGGTGGCTCAGTCAGTTAAGTGTCCGACTCTTAATTTCAGCTCAGGTCAGGATCTCAGGGTCATGGGATTGAGCCCCGTGTGGGGCTCCGCACACAGCAGGGAGTCTGCTTCTCTCTCTCCCCCCTTCTCTGCCCCTCCCCTCCTCTTGTGCATGCTAAATAAATCTTAAAAAAGAAAATAAAAATGAGTGCCAAAGACAATTCAAAGGAAAAAAGACAAGTCTTTTCAAAAAATGGTACAAGAACTGGATATCCACATGCAAAAAAATAATTTGGACCCCTAACTTAAACCATATATAAAAAATAACTCGGGCGCCTGGGTGGCTCAGTTGGTTAAGCAACTGCCTTCGGCTCAGGTCATGATCCTGGAGTCCCGGGATCGAGCCCCGCATCGGGCTCCCTGCTCGGCGAGGAGCCTGCTTCTCCCTCTGACCCTCCCCTCCTCATGTACTCTCTCTCATTCTCGCTCTCTCAAATAAATAAATAAAATCTTAAAAATAAATAAATAAATAAATAAATAAAAGAAAAAAAAATAAATAACTCAAAATGCACACAAAGCCTAAATGTAACACCTAAAACTACCAAACTCGTGAAAGAAAAACAGGCAGAGATCTTTGTGCTCTTGCAGTAGGCAAGGGACCTTTAGATGTGAGACCTAAAGCTCAAGCAACCATGGAAAAAACAGGTAAAGTGGACTTCATCAAAATTAGAAAGTTTTATGCTTCAAAGGATACTATAAGAAAATGAAAGCCTACAAAATAGAGAAAATATTTGCAAATCACATATTTGATAAGGAATTTGTAAAATATAAAGAACTCTTAAAATTCAAAAGCAAAAACAAAAGCCTAATTCAAAATGAGCGAAGGACCTTAATACACATTTCTTCAAAGATCTACAGGGGTGCCTGGGTGGCTCAGTCGCTTAAGCATCTGCCTCTGGCTCAGATCATGATCCCAAGGTCCTGGGATTGGGCCCTGCATCGGGCTCCCTGCTCAGCGCAGCGGGGAATCTGTTTTTCCCTCTCCCTTTGCCCCTCCCCCTGCCTGTGCTCCGTCTCTCTTTCTCGCTCTCTATCTCAAATAAATAAAATCTTAAAAAAAAAAAAGATCTACAAATAGCCAATAAGTACATCAATCATCAGGAAAATCAAAATCACAATGACATATCACTGCACACCCACTGGATGGAACTGAAGACATATAACAGATTGGTGGATGCCAGAGGCAGAGAGGTGGTGGGTGGGAAAAATAGGTGAATGGGTTCAAAAGGTTAAAATAATAGTAACAGAGGAAGGAATGAGAGACAAATGAACAGAACTGACCAGTGAGCAGTAAGTGACTAACAAATCTAGAGGATTCATTTCAAGCCTAAGTAGTAAATGATAACTGAGAAATGTTTTGAACAACTTTAAGCTATTAAAATTCAAACCTAGCCAGTACCAAGTCAAGGATATGACTGTCATAGCCAGTGTAAGACAAGCTTTTCATCTAAAGACAGATTAAATCTGGATAGGTTAAACTATCTCAGAGTAGACACATTAATGGATATGGTATACAATAAAAACAAATTTAAAAAAAAGACATAATAGCAAGTGTTTGTGAGGATATAGAAAAACTGGAACCCTCATATACTGCTAATGGGAACATAAAATGGTGTGACCACTATGGAAAGCAGTCTAGCAGTTCCTCAAAAGGTTAAACATAGAGTTACCATATGACCCAGTAATTCCATCCACTCCTAGGTACATACCTGAGAAATAAAAACGTATGTCCACAGAAAAACTTGTACACAAATGTTCACAGCAGCATTGGGGCACCTGAGTGGCTTAGTCAGTTAAGCATCTGACTCTTGATTTTGGCTCATGATCTCAGGGTCATGAGATTGAGCTCTGCACTGGGCGTGGAGCCTGCTTGGGATTCTCTCTCTCCCTCCCCCTCTGCCCTACCCCCCACTGCAAGGGCACGGGAGGGCGAGCGTGTGCGCACGCACTCTCTCTCTCTCCCCCGCTCCCTCCCTCCCTCTCTAAAAAAAGAAAAATGTTCACAGCAGCGTTATTCATAATAGCTAAAAAGTGGAAACAACCCACCTTTGAAAGAATAAACAAAATGAGGTATACCCATACGATGGAGTATTATTCAGCCGTAAAAAGAAATGAAGTACTTGGGCACCTGGGTGGCTCAGTCAGTTAAACCTCTGACTCCTTGGTTTTGGCTCAAATCATAATCTCAGGGTCGTGTGATCGAGCCCCACGTCAGTCCCCATGCTCAGTGAGTCGGCTTGATATTCTCTCTCTCTCCCTCTCTCTCTGCTCCTCCCCTTCCTGAGCGCTCATGTGCATGCTCTCTCTCAAATAAATCTTAAAAAAAAAAAAAAAAGGAATGAAGTACTCATACATACTACTACATGGACAAACTTTGAAAACATGCTAATGAAAAAATCCAGAGACAAAAGGCTATATATTATATGATTGTATTTATAGAATATGCCCAGAATGGGCAAATCCAGCAACAGAAATTAGATTCCTGGTTGCCACAGATGGGCGGGGAGGAGAGGAGGGGGTGGATGGGAGTGACTGCTAATGGGTTTGGGATTTCTTTTAGGGATGATGCAAATGGTCTGGAATTATATAGTGGTGATGGTTACACAACACTGAATACACCAAAACCCAAAATGACTTGTATACTCTAAAATGGTAAATTTTATTGTATGTGAATTATACCTTAAATTTTTTTAAATATGGAATAACATATGCCCAAAGATACATACTCGTGAAAACACCAAAGAGAAATACATGACGAGACTAAGAAAATGATCAGAAAGGCTTTTTAAAGCTGATACCTGAGCTGATACCAAGGGAAAAAAGTCTGTCTTACCGCCCCCCCGCTCTGCTTCCCCACTCCTCCCTAAACTCAGAAATCACTTACCTGTCAAGAAAGAAAAAAAGAAGAAAAGAAAGAAAGAAAGAAAGAAAAGAAATAAATCACTTACCTGTCACCCAAAGGAACATTTACACACCAGTACAAACTATTTCAATGAAAATATGTTCTATCTATAAGATGATGAATAAGGGCTCTCTTGAATCCTCCCAGTGTATTTCTATTCCTCACAGAGAATATGGGTTAACACAAATGAACATCTGATCAAGAATTACAGACAGTTAAAAAAAAAAAGAAGAATCTCTTTTTAACAAAGACAGCAGTTAAACAGCAGTTTAACAAAAAAAAAAAAAAAACTCAGAGGAGTCACTTTAGGAAGCAACATTTTTCTTAAGGGCCTCTAACTTCTATTCCCACTCATTACTATCCTCAATCTCCCCTAAATTTTTCATTCTATAAATTAACAAATCTTTATTAAAAAAAAAAAATGAACAAACTAGCTGTGCCTTCAGAGCTTAAGATGTAAAATATCTTAGGGGCACCTGGCTGGCTCAGTCAGTAGAGCATGCAACTTTTTTTTTAAGATTTTATTTATTTATTTGAGAGCGAGCAAGCGAGCACGTGCACACTCGGGAGTGCAGGGGGAGGGGCAGAGGGAGAGGGAGAGAATCTCAAGCAGACTCCCTGCTGAGCTCAGCCCAATGCAGGGCTCATTCTCAGGACCCTGAGATCACGACCTGAGCAAAAAATCAAGAGTCCGATGCTTAAACAACTGAGCAACCCAGGTGCCGAGAGCATGCGACTCCTGATCTTGGGGTTGTGAGTTCAAGTCCCACGTTGGGTGTAGAGATTAAAAATAAAATCTTTAAAAAAAAAAAAGATGTAAAACATTTTAATTATAATTCTGCACACAAACTATAGCAGAAAATCAGAACCAAAATCTTTGGAAATACTAAAGTAATAAAAGTTAGAAATAAGGAGCAAATAAAGTATTAAGTTTTATCTCTAATTATATACTACTAAGATCTGATCTTGGCACTCTCTAGGTGAATATTTTCTTAATCAACTCAAGTCAAAATATAGGAAGAACATGTCAAAATTATAGACATAGAAAGGGTAACAAAGGCAGGGATAATAGAATCAGGATTCAAAAAGCCTCCTTTG
>NC_138369.1:14380630-14393171 GCF_054177405.1 Leptonychotes weddellii
GAGCAGGGAGCCCGATGCGGGGCTCGATCCCAGCACCCTGGGATCACGACCTGAGCC
The DNA here is from genome assembly GCF_054177405.1 of Leptonychotes weddellii. Taxonomy (NCBI): domain Eukaryota; kingdom Metazoa; phylum Chordata; class Mammalia; order Carnivora; family Phocidae; genus Leptonychotes; species Leptonychotes weddellii. The sequence continues at coordinate 14,380,688 of NC_138369.1, forward strand.
GAAGGCAGACGCTTAACGACTGAGCCACCCAGGCGCCCCAATAAATAATATCTTTAAAAAAAAGAGAGAGAGAGAAAGAATGAAGACTTGGGTTAACAGCAGCTCTAGAGAAAAAGACCTAGAAGGGAGCATACTACCAGACAAGTATAAACCAACACTAAAAAGTGGATATTGAAAGAAAGAAGAAATTATTGTAAAGCAGCAATGGCAGAAACGAAGTGGTAAGCTCCCCAGGGAAGTGGTCATTTTGAATTCCTTAAATACTTCATTTCCAGGGCCTAACACAATACCCGGATCAGACCGTATCTGACAAACTGACAAACTGTAGCACATCCACAGGAGATGCCCCACATAGTAAAAGGTTTAGAAAGCACATTTCATAAGAGGTGGCTGGGGGAAAAAACTGTTTAGTCTGGAAAAAACTTAAGTGGGACAAAATAATTCCAGAAAAGGAATTACTCTTGCTGTCAACACTGTCAAAAGTTAAAAAAAAAAAAATCTAAAAACCAGGAACTTCTTTAATTAAAAGGAGTAATCCCACCAAGAAGGGACAAAGGTTGACTTGTTAGTCAAGGTACTTGATATGAAGAGACTGCTTTGCTTGGGATCAAGCTAGCAATGGGAGTGAGAATAGGTCATCAATTCCAGCTGCAATCACTCACTTCCTGTTTGGCCAAGGGCAAATGACATCACCTCTCCACTTAAGCTGAAAAACAGTAATTTAAAATATCAATATTATAGGAGTATAATTTAAATTAGTTAACAATTGCAAAATGCTTTGGAAATTTACTTTATTATGATAATGAAAACTGCATTTTCCTATTTTACACATACACTGAGGTTGAACAGTTAAGTAAATCTATTATAAATAACAAGAGCCAAGTTTCTCACTGTCAGAGAAAAAAGTTACTAATAAGCAAGGAGAGGAATGCTAGAATGAACTTGTGGTACTGGACTAGAGTCAGAGAGACCAGTATGACCGCATCATATGTATATACTGATAGATATGGAAATAAACATAGATACGTGTGTACCTGGGTCAGTATAGATACATGTATTTCTTAGGTCTGCCCTCTAAGACGACCTAAAGCAGTGACAGCCCAGTAGCAGTGAGTACATCCAGTTCATTTAGAAACTAGATCTGGGTTTCTAAATATTTTTCTCCAATAAAAGAAACCAAGGCTCCTTGGAAAAATGGCTGATTCTTCCGGGGGCTGAGACAGGGAAAATACAAGATGAGACTGGAGCATCTTGCAGCACCAGAAAGTAAGCTCCAAAAAAAGAAAAGGGGGACATATCAAAAGAACATAGGTGCCAAATGGCCAAAGCCAGAAGAATGTGAGCAACAAAGTACTGTTATTGGTACAACCCAAAGGAAAAAATAAATCGTCATGAATCCATACTGATACAAATGAGTAAGTAAATAAATTGGGGAAGAGTCGTGTACAAATCTTCCCATCAGAAGAATTCCAAATAATGTAGAAGGAATGAGGGAAACAGAAATTCAAACAATTACACAGTAATTGCTGCTGCAGGCAAATTTCACCGATAAATGCTAAAATTCGTGGATCAAACTTAAGATCTTTGTGTAACCTCACAGAACCTCCCCCAAAACATTTATTCATTACTGTGGGTGATTCTAACACAGGCTCACAAATTCTTTGATACTCATCCCTTCAGGAGGTAGAGCTTAATTAATTCCCTTCCTCCAGAAATGGGCTTGACTTGGTGACTCGTTTCTAGCTTCTAACAAAGTAAGGAAATGGAAAAATAGTCACTTTAGTGAAACCAGGCAGATACTACCTTAATCAAGTTATCAAAGTTAACATCAGTAGTAAGTCACATTGCTATCAGGTATCCCCCGATATGCAATATGACGTGACAAGAAGGACATACCATCTCTATGGTACTCTTCCCCGAAATGCCTCACTTCAGGCTAATCATGACAAAATATCAGAAAACCCAATTCAGGAACATTCTACAAATAACCGACTGCTACTCTTCAAAGGTGTCAAGGAGAGAAAGACAAGCAGAGACTAAGAAACTGTCACAGATTGTTGGAAACTAGGGAAACAGGACACCTAAATGTAATGTGGTATCCTGGATCAGATCCTGTAATAGAAAAAGGGTATCACTGGGGAAGAACTAGGGAAATGAGAGGAAGCCTGTAATTTAGCTAAAATAATATTAAACTAATATTGATTTTCTAATTTTAATAAATGTATCACTATATAAGATGTTAACATTAAGGAAAATTAAGTAAAGATTATATGGAAATTCTGGGGCTCCTGGGTGGCTCAGTCGTTAAGCCTTCGCTCAGGTCATGATCCCAGAGTCCTGGGATCGAGCCCCGCATCAGGCTCCCTGCTCTGCGGGAAGCCTGCTTCTCCCTCTCCCACACCCCACCCCCGCTTGTGTTCCTTCTCTCGCTGTGTCTCGCTCTGTCAAATAAATAAATAAAATCTTTTTTTTTTTAAAGATTTTATTTATTTATTTGAGAGAGAGAGTGAGAGAGAGAGAGAGCACAAGAGGGAGGAGCGGGAGAGGGAGAAGCAGACTCCCCGCCGAGCAGGGAGCCCGACGGGACTCGATCCCTGGACTCCAGGATCATGACCTGAGCCGAAGGCAGTCGCTCAACCAACTGAGCCACCCAGGCGCCCATAAATAAAATCTTTAAAAAAAAAAAAGATTATATGGAAATTCTGTACTATCTTTACAATCTTCTGTAAATCTAAAATTATTTCAAAATAAAATATTTTTTAAACTGCCTTCTTGTAAAGTCAGAAAGAAAGTGAGGAAAAGCAATACATTTTAAAAGAAATTGAAATACATGCAAACCAATAAGAAGTTCTACGGCGAGAAGATTAACATTTCCAGGCGCCTGGAGGGCGCAGTCGGTTAAGCATCAAGACTCTTGGTTTCAGCTCAGGTCGTGATCTCAGGTTCCTAAAATAGAGCCACCGGATTCTCTCTTTCTCTCTCCCGTACACCTCCATGCACACACGTGCTCTCTCCCAAATAAATAAATAATCAAAAAAAAATTTTTTTAAAGGAAGATTAACTTTTCTATGGTATAAACAAACACCAAAGTAAACTGGATTGACTTTCAAGCTCAAAAATTTAATGACATACAGGGGCGCCAGGGTGGTGCAGTCCGTTAAGCCTCGGACTCTTAGTTTCGGCTCAGGTCGTGATCTCAGGGTGGTGAGACAGAGCCCTGGATCCCTTGGCACTCAGCTTGGCGTCTCTCTCTCTCCCTCTCCTCGCCCTCACCCCCACCTCGCACATGCGCACTCTCTCTCTCTCTCTCAAAAATAAATTAATTAAACAAAAATTTAATGGCATACAAAACAATTCCCATTAGGTCTGTGTCGAGAGATTAGCCCAGAGAGCTCTAAAAAGGTGGTGAATATGATCCCTCATATATGTCAGTTTGCTTTATCCCCTTTCTTGACCATAATTGTCCTCAACACATTCCTAGCAGTTAAGTCCACAAAAACCTGGTTCTAAAAGTGCCATTTAGAAGAACAAAGTGAAATTTGTGATATTTACTCGGTTTCCTTTTCAAATTACCAAATCAAATGAACCACCAATGACTTCCATTAGGTCAAAATGTTCCTCAGATTTTCTTGCTTTTTAAGGGAAAATAAAATCTACACATCAACTAACCATGCTTAGCATTTAAAAAAAGAAGGGGGGCGCCTGGCTGGCTCAGTTGGTTAAGCGACTGCCTTCGGCTCAGGTCATGATCCTGGAGTCCCGGGATCGAGTCCCGCATCGGGCTCCCTGCTCGGCGGGGAGTCTGCTTCTCCCTCTAACCCTTCCCCCTCTCATGCTCTCTCTCTATCTCATTCTCTCTCAAATAAATAAATAAAATCTTTAAAAAAAGAAGGGGGGCGCCTGGCTGGCTCAGTTGGTGGACCGAAGATGCACTCTTGATCTCAGGGGTCCTGAGTTTGAGCCCCATGTTGGGGGTAGAGATTACTTAAAAATAGTAATAGTAATAATTTTTAAAAGAAGAAGGAGGAAAAAAAAAAGGAGGAGGAGAAGAAGGAAGAGAAGGAGGAGGAGGAAGATGCCCTAAATTTGAAGGGTCAACAGCAGAAATTTCAAAAAAAAAAAAGAGACAAAGGATGGATCAATTGGGGAAAAAGAACAAGACACTGAAATCAGGAAGAACTCTCTGACTAAAGCTAAGTCACCAGGACGCCTGGGTGGCTCAGTACGTTAAGCGTCTGCCTTCAGCTCAGGTCATGATCCCAGATTCCTGGGATCGAGCCCTACATCGGGCTCCCTGCTCAGCGGGGAGCCTGCTTCTGCCTGCTTCTCCCTCTGCTTGCCACTCCCTCCGCTTGTGCTCTAGCGCTCTCTGTCAAATAAATTTAAAAAAAATCTTTAAAAAAATAAAGCTAAGTCACCTATCTTGATTACACAAGTCCCCCCTTCACACAAGGGAACACTCACTTCCACAAACACCCCCACCCTATAACCAAAATTAAAACCACAAGGCAGTATCTTTCCCAGCTCTCAATCCATTTCAAGCAAGCTTGGGAAACCTGTCCTACTCTCCCCTGAAAGCCAGAGTATGTAATTAAAAAGTTTTCATATCCTCAAGAAAAATTAAAAACAGGGTGCCTGGGTGGCTCAGATGGTTAAGTGTCTGCCTTCGGCTCAGGTCATGATCCCAGGGTCCTGGGATCGAGTCCCGCATCGGGCTCCCTGCTCCTTGGGAGCCTGCTTCTCCCTCCGCTTCTCTTTCTCTCTCTCTCTCTCTGTCTCTGAAGAATAAATAAATAAAATCTTTAAAAAAAAAAAAAAAAAGAAAAATTAAAAACAGAGCTAAGCCACCTGGACATAAGAAAATCCAGGTGCTTCCTTCAATGTCAGCAAACAATGGAAAATGACTTTTTAATATGTAATGTAAACTTGCTTGTAAATTTGAGAATTTTAACACAGGTTAAATAGGCTGAGATGACAAATATTTCAAGAGATGACTTTAAAAAAAAACAACACTGAGACAGGGTGGGAAAATGTTCTTAGAATCTTCCCAGCACTGTCAAACACTAATATATTTGTTCATACAATGGAAAAGAAGGGAAACTCACCAGGATTCAGTAATTTGATTAAAACATCCCCTAAGAACATCCAGGGCCCTTAGTTCCCATTCTATAATCAATTGCCTTTTTATTACTGATTTGGCTGCCCAGAAACAAAGGAGGTGTCCTAGCCAGCGGATAATTAATTCCAATTGTGTACATGCACTTTATACTTACGGTGTAAATAAACTGGTATCTGGCTAATCAGTCTCTGGTGAGATTACTTTGCATGAATAAATTCTCAAGCGCTTGAGTCACTCCTGTGTGAACCAAAAATTTCACGTTTCTAAGCTGGGGGGGAGGGGGGTCAGAGAGACCTTGATGTGGATGCCAGTTCTGCCACATAACTATCTGTGTGACCTCTTATTCTTGTCAGTCTCAATTTCCCCATCTGTAAACAAATACCTACAATTAGTCCCTGGAAGATGGCAAGTGCTCAAAAGGTGACAGCTTTATTATTTTTAAGTCAAATTGGAGAGGAAGACTACCACTGATACAGAAACATTTCACTTGAAAAGGAGTAGTCTGGACCATCAAAGCACTGCATTGGAAAGACACCCCCTGAAGAGAGAGGTCCCATCCCAGAGAGGTGAGAGGAGCAGAGTTTAAAAGTTGCAAGTAAAGTACCTGCTGCACTGTACAGTTCTCACTTAGCAACTCCAATGTTGTCTACCAAACACCCAGCCGGTAATAGTTAGAGCATGACAACTGTTCACTCTAAATCCATGTGCTCAGCTTGGATTCAGGACTGATTTATAAAAATAGCTGTTGCTGCTGCTCTTTGAATCTCTTTGAGCTGATGACTGGGCAGTGTTACCCTACAGGCCTAGAGCAGCTGTATTCCCTCACCACACCCATTTCTCTGCCTACCCAGCCGAGCTGACGGCACCCCCCTCCCATCTCTGCAGCATACTATTCTCCCTCTTCCTGGGCTGAGTGAGCAAATTACAAGCACAAATATCCCCTGATGCAATGCCACAACCATCCCTGGGAAAGAGCAGAGGCAGTTGCCAAAAGCGCAGCAGCAGGGAAACGGGCGGGAGACACACACACACACACACACACAGAGAGAGAGAGAGAGAAACACTGCAATGCTATGCAGCCAGGGAGAGCGAATCGAGAGGCCCTAGGGAGCAATAGTGTAACCAAACCAGAGGAGGGAAAGGAGAAAGGGGGTTTCCAGGAGAAAGCTGGGTAACACTAACCCTCCCGAGAAGCGCGTTTCACACCGGGTCTGGGTGCTAAAACACAAACCTAAGCGTAATGACTGCCTCCTCCCCAAAGCAGCAAATGCATTTAATTTACACGTTTCTGAATGGGAGCAAAAAAAATCCCAACGTTCCCCCACGGGGTAATTTCACCAAAAAAGAGCTCAGGCAATACACCAGCGGAGAACCTGGTCCAAGTGCTAAATCACAATCTCGGTTCTGGGTAACGTTTCCAACTGTCCCCTCCCGGTCCCTGTCCCAAACCTCCCATCCCCACCCTTGCTGCGACGGCTTCGCCCTCCCGCAGCCAGACACACGCTAGTCCCCCAACAGTGCCGGAGGGGACGCGCGCCGTGAGCCCAGGCTGGGGCCCGGTTCTCCAGACCGCCCCTCAGCCCCGCCCGTAACCGCAGACTGGGCACTTTCTCTAGCTCACATCACCCCCACCTCAACTGACCCCCCGAAGTCTCACGGAACGACCTTTGAGTTTTCCTACGCCCCCGAGCCCCACCCAGGGCCCCAGACCGCAGCCGACCCTCGCTCCGCGAGCGCAACCCCATCCTCAGCCCGAGGCTTGCCGCTCGGCCCCACGCTTCAGACGCCCGAAGCCCTGGTCCTCTCAGCCCGCTCCGCCCCGAGGGGCCCCCGGATCGCTGAGCGCCCCGAAGCCTTGGAAGATCACGCCCGCAGGCCCCCAGCCCGGCCGCCCCCGCGTCCCGCAGGCCCGCGGCCACCGCCCTTCCCCGCCTCTGGCGGGCCCTGCGGGGTCCCGGGCGGCCGCGGGGCGCGGCTCGGGCAGCCCCCGGGACAGTGGGGAGGCCGCCCCTCCGATCGGGCCCCGCCTGTCGCCGCACCTACCCGCCGCCGCCGCGCCGGAGCCAAAGCCGGAGGGAGCCGGGAGAGGGCCGGGAGAGGGCCGGGAGGAGCCGGGAGGAGCCGGAGCCACCGAGCTAGCCCGTGGGGCGGGGCGCAGGGAGGCGGCCGCTTCCTCGTCGCCCTCTTGAGGGCCGGCGCGAGGGAGTGGCGCCGCCACCGCCTATCCCGCGGGCGCCGCTGCTCCGACCAATAAGCGAGGCGAGGGGGCGGGCGGAGGGCTGTGGCAGGCCAATGGGCGCCGGCCCCGCCGCCTCGACCTCGCCGTGGTAGCGGCGCGAGCGGAGGGCCGTTGGGGGCGAGGTATGCATGGGGGCTTTAGACTCCCGCCTCCCGTCTGCTAGCGCCCGGGCGGCCGGCAGGTAGACCGACCGCCGCCGCGGCTCTGTGGTGGACGTCGCTTCCTTTCAGAATTTGGGTGCCTGGAGCGGGGAGGATGCGAGCGGCCGGGCACACGCGGCCGGGGCCCCGGATCTCCCCGCCCGCGGGGCCTGCGGGCTCTGTGATGTAACCTGGGCGGGGCGCGGGGCGGGGCCTAGGGCGCGGGCCAGCTGGTCGCGGGAAGGAACCGTGGGGGGACGGGGACGCGGGTGTGGGGCCGCTCCAGGGCTGCGCTGCCACCAGCCACAAGTGACGTGGCTGGTCCAAGTTGAAATGTGCTGTAGGTGAGAATACACATCGGATTTCCGAGACTTAGTACCAAAAAATATATCTCATTCATAATTTTATATTGATTATAAACTGGATAATTGATGACAAAATTGGTTACAGTTTTAGATATATATGGTTAAAAAAGCACATTTAGAATAATTTCATGGGGTTTTTTGTTGTTATTGTTTGCTTTTTAAAATGTGGCCACTAGAAAACTTAAAATTACTATTTCGGTCACGTTATACATCTGCTGGATAGCAGGAAAAGTGATGGCTAACGCCTGAGTACTTATTATATTCCAGGCTCTCTCGTGTTAAGTATGTGACACCTAATAACTCATTTAGCTGTCACAGCAATGCTCTACAATTGGTGTTCATGTTCCCATTCTCATTTTACAGATGAGAAACAAACACAGAAGTTTGGTAATTTACCTAATGACAGCAAGCCTGCAATCAGCAGATTGGTGCTTTAACTCAGGCAACGAGGCCTTGGGGCCATGTAGTCAACCTCTAGAGCAGGCTGCTTACCAGAAAGAACACTGGACTTGGTTGAAAGCCCTGGTTTGAGGTCAGCTCTGCTACTTTGTGTGTCACCGTAGAGAAGTTCAGCTTCAGTTGCCTTAGTAAAAATGAGATAATGCAGTCACCGGCCTCTGTCACAGTCCCCATTAGGGTGACCTAGAAGTAGCATAGTGAGGTAGTTAAACTTGGACTGTGGCCCCTGAGTCCCTGTGTACACATCTGGGAACTGCTACTTAGAAGTTATGTGAGCTTGTGGGAGATACTTAATTTCTCTGTACCTCAGTTTCCTCAACTGTAAAATGGGTAATATGGCACCTAGTTTATTAGGGTTGTTAGGTGGATCACATTAAAGTGCTTAGATTGGTGCCTAGGACTTAGCAAGCATTTATAGAGTACTGCTCATAATGACTATGAAGGAGCATTTATAGCCTATGCAAATACAAAGGAATGAAGAGTAGAAGGATAAGTGAAAAAGGCATAGTACTATGAATTTGGAGCCCTGGAAAAAACTTTAGGCCAGTCACAGAGAACTGAAATGACGGATCTAGGTCACAGACCAATTCATAAGGCAGGTGTTGTGGGACCAAACTCAGAGCTTTTCCCCTCTCTCACATGCAGACTCCAAAGCAGGGAAACTGCCGTTGCAAGCCTGAATTCATTCATCCAACAGACACTGAATGAGGACCAGCACATCAGGAAGGCCTGCATGGTGAGGGTCACTTAGAAAAAAGTAAATAAAATAGGCTTCCTGTCCTAGTGAATTAGCATTACTTCATACCAAAGCCCACAGATTTTTGTCCAAGCAGAGCCTAACTGTTGGGAGGGTGGGAGCTAAATAAGCTTAAAAAGCTAAAAAGCCTAAAAAAGGGTGGGAGCTAAAAGAGTTATTCTGATTCTTCTGCTGCCTAGAGTAACCAGCCCCAGTGCCCGTCCCAGGCTTCAAGAGTGGAATTAGCTTTGAGCTCCTTAGAAGTCAGATGGCTAGGAAAATTCAGAAGTGTTGGAATCTTCCATTCCTTCTTTAAGGTAATAAAGTCACCATGTTATGTGTATCGTGTATCCCAAGATAGTCACTCAAGAGTCATTCTCAATTATCCCCCCACCTCCCCCCATTTCAGGCCTACCAGATGCTCCTTCTGCCTCAGAAACATCTCTACTGGGGCGCCTGGGTAGCTCAGATGGTTAAGCATCTGCCTTCAGCTCAGGTCATGATTCCAGGGTCCTGGGATCGAGCCCCACATCGGGCTCCTGGCTCAGTGGGGAGCCTGCTTCTCCCTCTCTGTCTGCCTCTCCCCCTGCTCATGCTCTGTTTGTTTTTGTATCTCTGTCTCTCAAATGAATAAATAAAATTAAAAAAAAAAAAGAAAGAAAGAAACATCTCTACCTAAACACTGATGCCCTTCTGGTTCAGTCCCTTTTGTCTTTCCTATGTACTGCCACAGCTACTTCCAAGCCCCCCTTCCACCTGCTTCAGTCCCAGTTACACAACTTAGGCACCACCCTCTTCAGTTCATACACATCCTCCTGCACCCCTTCTATGCCTCTCTCTTACAGCACTTACCACCTATGTGGAATCACTCTGGAAACGTGGATCTGCCCTAATAGATTGTTTCTCAAAGCACAGTTCCTTCAGTTTCCCCACCTCCAATGGGAAAGAACACTTCCTCCAGTGCCAGAGTACCCAGGATGGAAAGCATAGAACCCCAGCAACAGAGTTGGAAAGGATCTTAGCGAACATCCAGTCCCATGTCTAAAGATATATTCTTCAGGCTCTACAAGTTCACAATAAGACATTTTAGGGTTATCTAATGTATTTATTATCCATGAAAAGTGTGCTTTATATTTATTCATCCAAATTTTGACCAAAATATAGGCCAGGACACAGACATAAGCAGAACCCAGTGACTTACCATAAAGACTTCCCTCCAGTTTTACCAGAAACTTCTTCAGTTACTTTCCATTGCATTAAAATCCTGAAAATGGTTTTCAAGACCCTATGCAATGATGCTGTCTCTCTGGCTCCCCTCATCATCTGCCTTACGTCTTGCTCTGCACAGCATCATCTGCCTTCTTTGTTTCTTGAACTTAGGAATTAACCATAACAATAGGGTTGTAAGACTTCTATAGAAAAACATTATAGAGGTGCCTGGGTAGCTCAGTCGGTTAAGCATCTGCCTTCGGCTCAGGTCATGATCCCAGGGTCCTGGGATCGAGCTCCGCATCCAGCTCCCTGTTCCGCGGGAGGCCTGCTTCTCCCTCTCCCACTCCCCCTGCTTGTGTTCCCTCTCTTGCTGTGTCTCTTTCTGTCAAATAAATAAATAAAATCTTTAAAAAAATAAAAATAAAAATAAAATGGTGTAGCATAGGGATGCCTGGTTGGCTCAGTCAGTGGAGCATGCAACTCTTGATCTCAGGGTTGTAAGTTCAAGCCCCATGTTGGGTGTAGAGATTACTTTAAAAAATAAAATAAAGGGTGCCTGGGTGGCTCAGTTGGTTAAGCGACTGCCTTCAGCTCAGGTCATGATCCTGGAGTTCCAGGATCGAGTCCCGCATCGGGCTCCCTGCTCGGCAGGGAGTCTGCTTCTCCCTCTGACCCTCACCCTTCTCCTTCTCTCTCTCTCAAAAATAAAAAAAATTAAAAAATTAAAAAATTAAATAAAACCTTAAATTAATTAATTAGTTAATTAAAAATGGTGTAGCGTAGTGGCTGCAAACATTATAGACTAACAACTCAAAAGCTCCCCACTTTAGTGCCTGGACACTTAAAATACTTAACCTACCCTGACACCTTTGCAATTGGGATAGCTATGTGCCTCACTGGATGAAGCTTTCAGATAAGTCTTTTTTTTTTTTTTTTTTTTCAGGTAAGTCTTTATTTATAAAGACAAACTCAGGGGCTCCTGGGTGGCTCAGTTGATTGAGTGTTCGACTCTTGATCTCAGCTCAGGTCTTGATCTCAGGGTCTGGAGTTCAAGCCCAGCATGGAGCCTACTTAAAAAAAAAAAAAAAAGACAAATTGAGCTGCCCAGAATACAGACACAATGCCTAGAGGTGATGCAGCCATCTTAAGAGAGTAAGGACAAAAGTCATGGGCTGAGGGTGAGGAGTAGGAAGATAGGAGGAGACTAGGTCCTTAGCATCCTTCAGCAGCTACACTAATCTGACTGTCCCCCTCTGGGCCTCTTGTAAAGTGAGAAAAGTAACCCCTATGTCCTAAAGCCATCATTAGTCAATAAATCTCCATTGGTGTAAGCCACCATTAGTCTCTCTTATTTGCTGCCATAGGCAATCTGAACTGGCACATACAGTAAAAGCCCTGGACTACAAGTTGAGAAACCCCATTATAGTCCTCGCTCTGCCAGGAACAAGCTGTGTGGCCTTGGGCAAGCCATTTCCCATCTCTGGGCCTCAGGTTCCTCATCTTTATCAGGGAAGTAGAACAAGATGGTCTTTTCACCTCTCACTTTCACAGTGATTTCATTCACTGTGCATGCTACGTAATGTGCAATGTGGGACTTCCTTTCCCTCGAAAAAGACTACTTCTTTCAAGGTTCCCTAAGTGTTTCCTTTTTCCCATAACCACAAGACTAGTTACTAAGACCTGTCCCTATCAAGTGGATGGATGAAACACACACTTTTGGGACATTCCCTGTACACAAATTCCCCCCAGTAGGTCCCTATTCCCTCTTCCTTTGGTTAGTTTCATTCACCCATCCCCAGAGGGAGCTCAAAGAGGGTTCTACTCTAAAACTAATGGAGCGGGATGGGGGGGTGTTTTTCCTGGGTGGCTCAGTCGGTTAAGCATCTATCTGCCTTTGGCTCAGGTCATGATCCCTCTCTCTCTCTGCCTGCCTCTCTGCCTACTTGTGCTCTCTATCTCTCTGTCAAATAAATAAATAAAATCTTAAAAATAAAATAAATAAAACTAATGGAGCGGGGCACCTGGGTGGCTCAGTTGGTTAAGTAGCTGCCTTCGGCTCAGGTCATGATATCAGGATCCTGGAATGGAGCCCCACATCACATCAAGCTCCCTGCTCAGCAGGGAGTCTGCTTCTCCCTCTGCCTCTCCGGCTGCTTGTGTGCTCTCTCTCTCTCTGTCTCTCTCTCAAATAAATAAAAATCTTTATTTTTTTTA
>NC_138369.1:14393271-14400668 GCF_054177405.1 Leptonychotes weddellii
CAATGGGGAGTCTGCTTCTTCCTCTGACCCTACCACCTCTCATGCACTCTCTCTCTCTCACTCTCTCTCTCTCAAATAAAAAAAAAAATTTTTTTTTAATTATTTATTTGACAGAGACACAGCGAGAGAGGGAACACAAGCAGGGGGAGCGGGAGAGGGAGAAGCAGGCTTCCTGCCAAGCAGGGAGCCCGATGCGGGGCTCGATCCCAGGACCCTGGGATCATGACCTGAGCCGAAGGCAGACGCTTGATGACTGAGCCACCCAGGCGCCCCAAAAATAAAATATTTTAAAAAATTAAATTAAATTAATGGATCACTCTGCCCACCTCTGCCTTAAACTTGCTATGTGCTATGTAATTTCTCCTCTTGGGGCCTCAAACTCATGGTTTGTTAAATGAGAGGGTTACAGACCCTCAAAGGGCCCTTCAAGTTGCGGAATTCTGAGACTAAATTACACCTTCTAAATTTCATCTCACTTTGGCATAGTGCTTCCCCGGTTGCTAAGTGCTTTGCTGTCTGGTATTGTAGGTTAGCTTTTCTATAACTCTAAGACAGGGCTCGTATTATCATCCGTATTTTGAAGTTGAGGAAACAGATTCAGGGATGTGGAGTGATATGCCCAAGATCACACAATTAGTAAGTGGCAGATCTGGAACTAAAAACCACAACCTTTGATTCCTTGCTCAAATACTCTTTCCACTACACCTTGATTTTTGAATTTTTTTTTTCTTTTCCTTTCCTCTCCAGGACCCACTTCCTGGCTGCACATCACAACTGCTCTTAGCGATGACCCCAAGACTGCTCACAGTAATGCCCTCAGTTGCAGGCACTTGGCAGTCTCTCCAGATACCTGGCTTTCCCTCAATCCTTCTTCCATCCTCTGTCCTGATCCTTCAGTCCCAGTGAAACCTTCTGGTTTCTTCCCAACTGACTCCAAGCATCCCATCCCATCTAGAGCTCCACTGGATACATCAATATCTTGAACTACAGTCTGGCCCTTTGTAAGCCAATGTACTTGAAGCGACTCTCATTTTGGTTCTGTTATTCTTCTTCACCTCACTCTTCACTCTGTCCAACCTCTTCTTCATCATCTGAGATCCCTAAAGAGATGGGACATGGTCAAAGAAGATGGGAACTGGGAGGTCCTTTGAGATCTTCCAGTCCAAAGGCCAAGCAGAAACTGTAAATGAGAAAGCTGATTGGTTATAATATAAAAGAGTTAGGGGGGCACCTGGGTAGTCAGTCGGTTGACCGTCAGACTCTTGGTTTCGGCTAAGGTCATGATCTCAGGGGTTGTGGGATAGAGCCCCGGGTCAGGCTCTCTGCTGCCCCTCCTCTACCCCGCTCACACACTCTCAAAAAAAGATTTTATTTTATTTATTTTTTAAATTTTATTTATTTATTTGAGACGGAGAGAGAGAGAGCACAAGCAGGGAGGAGGGTCAGAGGGAGAGGGAGAAGCAGACTCCCCACCGAGCAGGGAGCCCGACATGGGGCTCAATCCCAGGACCCTGAGATCATGACCTGAGCCAAAGGCAGCCTCTCAACCGACTGAGCCACCCAGGCGCTCCTCAAATAAAATATTTTAAAATTAATTAATTAAAATATTCTGTAGGACAAATACATCTGTGGACTGATGGCTCTTGGGTTGCCAACTCGCAACCTCTGCTCTGGTCCAAACCTGTCACCCCACTGATAAGGAGGCTGATGTCATGCAGCAGATCAGTAGGAGAGTGGGAGGCAGGACCCAGATCTCAGACCTATTCAGAGTTCAACGTCATCACTCACAAGCCGGAAAGCAACTCTGGCTGATTTAACAAGCCTCTAGTGAGAGCCTGCTCTGAGAAAGATGTTCTTACAGGGGACAAAGAGGAAGGGATTCTTTTAGAAGATGCCTGCCTTAGCTCCTTGGCACTTTTTCACTTTGCTTGGGATCATACATTTGGGGGGCAGCTTGGGACCGACTAACATACTTAGGAAAGAGATGCTCACGTCCATGGAGTTCTTGTGGTCACAGTCCACACTGACTAGGATTCCAGGGACTTTGCAGGAGAGCATTTTCTAAAGTTTTTGTTTGGAAATCATTTCAAACTTACTGAAAAGGTGCAAGGATAAAAATAGTACTCTCGTATATCCTTTACCAAGATTCACCTCTTCTCAACACTTTGCTCAGTTGCTCTAAGTACTGCACACACACCAAACACAGATATTTTTGGAGTCATTAGAGTGTAGGTCACATACATGGTGGCTTTTGACCCCTAAATACTTCAGTATGTATTCCCAATAATAAAGATCTATCTTACAACCGCAATACAGATATCAACTCAGTAAATTTAAATGTACTTTGGGGCACCTGGGTGGCTCAGTCGGGTAAGCGTCTGCCTTCGGCTCAGGTCATAATCCCAGGGGCTTGGGATCGAGCCCCAAACCCCATGTCAGGCTCCCTGTTCAGCGGGGGAGGCTGCTTCTCCCACTCATGCTCACTCTCTCAAATAAATAAATAAATAAAATCTTGAAAAAAATTTTAAATTGACTCAGGAGTTTGACCTCATCTACCATCCATATTCCAGTTTTGTCACTTGACTCAGTTATGTCCCTGTTTTCTTTCTCCTCCTGAACAGGATCCAGTGTAGGATCAAATAACACATTCAGCTGTTATGTCTCTTTAGTTTCCATTAAAGTGGAACATCTTCACAGCCTTTGCGTGTATGTGTGTGTGTGTTTTATGACATTAACACTTCTGAAGAATACAGATTTTTTTTTTTTTTTTTTTAAGAATATATCTCATTTCGGGCGCCTGGGTGGCTCAGTTGGTTAAGCGACTGCCTTCGGCTCAGGTCATGATCCTGGAGTCCCAGGATCGAGTCCCGCATCGGGCTCCTTGCTCAGCAGGGAGTCTGCTTCTCCCTCTGACCCTCCCCCCTCTCATGCTCTCTCTCTCTATCTCATTCTCTCGCAAATTAAAAAAAAATATATATATATATATATATATCTCATTTGGGCATTTGATGTTTTCTCAAGGTTAGATTCAGTCTGGAATACTATGGAAGTGATAGTGTGTCCTCAGGGCATCATACCAGGAGGCATGGGGTGTCCATCTGCCCCTCACTAGTGATGTGAATTTTAATCGAGTCATGGTGATTTTTTTTTCCGATTTTTCCAATGTATTGTTACTGTATTTTCCCCCTTGGAACTAATAAGCAATCTGTGGAGAGACACTTTAAGACATGCTGACATCCTGCCGCTCTTCAAAATTATCCCCTAGATTTCACATCCATTCATGAGTCTTGCCTAAACCAGTCTCCACTGTGATGGTTGCACAGTGGTGGAGTCTCTGGTCCACTTGTCTGTCCACATTTACCTGTTGACACTCAGCATTTTGAGATAAACTATATGCCTCCCATCTGGAGGAGTGCAGTGTGGGCCTCTGTCAAGGTATGTGAGATCTGGAGTTCCACCAGAAAATGTATTCATGACTAATGGGAATAGAGGGAAGGGAGAGAGCCTACCTTGCCTAGTCGTTGAGAGTAGATACAGGGTGAACTAGGACAGTCACTCCACGGGTCCCAGCTGAGACCTTCAGAGAAGCAAAACAGCATAGAAGAATATGCTTCCCACAGTATCATTTTCAAATTCTGTCTCTTCCCTTCACCTGCATTGGGACAGCTCACCTAGATTCTCTTGGCCTGTTTCCTAACTTGTGATACGGACCAATTCTTAGCTCAGATGCTCATTGGAAGATTAAAAGAAACAATGCTCATATGTTACTGGGCGCGTAGAGTGCTAAATGGGAGGTGCATATTATATAGAAGATGGGAAAATTATGTCGTGCTTGAATTTGTTTCATTTCAACAAATGTCTATGGAGAACCTATCATGTACCAAGGCATTGTGCTTGGAGCTAGAAGCTAAATAAATCAACCCTCAAAAAGCTCACAATCCAAAGAAAGAAAAAGGCAAACTTAATTCCACCCCTGGGTATTTAGCCAAGAAAATTAAAACATACATCTACACAGATTTGTTTAAGAATGTTCACAGCAACAATATTCTTTTTTTTTAAATTGTAGTTGACAATGGGCAACTATATTCTTAATAGCTCCAAACAGGAAACAGCCGGACATCTATCAACAGGTGAATAGATAAACAAAAATTATAGTACATCCATACAATGGAATACTACTCAGCAATAAAAAGGAACAAACAAGTGCTTTTATGTAACAGGTCTGAATTTCAAAAACATGCTGAGTGGAAGAAGCCTTATGTAAGAGTATACAGTGTGTGATTTCATTCATATGAAGTTCTAAAACAGGAAAAACCATCAGAAGAGTGGTTACCGGGGGTGGAGGCAGGGAGGAGGTTGCTGGGGAGCTATTTGGGTGATGCTAATGTTCTTTTTTTTTTTTTTTTTAAGATTTTATTTATTTATTCATGAGAGACAGAGAGAGAGAGAGAGGCAGAGGGAGAAGCAGGCTCCCAAGGAGCAGGGAGCCCGATGTGGGACTCGATCCCAGGACCCTGAGATCATGACCTGAGCCGAAGGCAGACGCTTAACCATCTGAGCCACCCAGGCGCCCCGGTGATGCTAATGTTCTATATGTTATTAGGGGTTCGATTGAACAGGTGTTTGCACTTGTCCAAATTCAGCAAATGTACACTTAAGATTTGTGTATTTCTTTTTTTTTTTTTAAAGATTTATTTATTTATTTGAGAGAGCGAGAATGAGAGAGAGTACATGAGAGGGGGGAGGATCAGAGGGAGAAGCAGGCTCCTCGCTGAGCAGGGAGCCCGATGCGGGACTCAATCCCGGGACTCCAGGATCATGACCTGAGCTGAAGGCAGTTGCTTAACCAACTGAGCCACCCAGGCCCCCAAGATTTGTGTATTTCATTGTATTCGAATTTCACATCAAAATAGAAAAGAACTGTTGGGGCGCCTGGGTGGCTCAGTAGACTGAGTGTCCAACTCTTGATTTTGGCTCAGGGCATAATCTCAGGGTCCTGAGATGGAGCCCCATCTGCAGCTCTGCACTTGGTGTGGAGTTGGCTTGGAATTCTCTCCCTCTGCCCCTGCCCCCACTCACTCATGCCCTCCCTCTCTCTCTCTCAAATAATTTTTTTTTAAGATTTTATTTATTTATTTGATAGAGAGAGAGCACAAGCAAGGGGAGCGGCAGAGGGAGAGGGAGAAGCAGACTCCCTGCTGAGCAGGGCGCCCGATGCGGGGCTCGATCCCAGGACCCTGGGATCATGGCCCGAGCCAAGGGCAGACGCTTAACTAACTGAGCCACCAGATGCCCCTAAAATCTTTTTTAAAAAATAGAAAAAAAAAAGTAAAAAAGATTGAACTCTGATTAATAGTATACATCTAGAAGTATTTCAAGAGAAATGTACTGATGTCTAGAATTTATTTTGACACGTATCAAAAAACGGGTTAATAACAGATGGAGAGGAGCATAGAAAGATAAATAGATACATAATAAAAACAAGCTTGATAAAATGTTAACAGTAGAAACAAGATGCTAGAGAAATGGGTGTTAACTGTAAAATTCTTTCAACTTAGCTGTGCATTTGAACTGTTTCACCATAAAATGTTGGGGGCGAGGGAGGAGACAATGCTATGTAATTCAAGTCAGGCTTTGATAAATGGTATGGTAGAGAAATTGTTTCTGCTGGGGATGGATGGTAGCAGGGGTCAAGGGTGGTCTCCTAGAGGAGGAGTCCTAGGATATGAGCCTGAAAGAGAAGATTTTAAAGGCAGAGGAAGGAAAGGGGGAAGAGGGCATGGCATACCAGTAGGAAAAACAGGGCAGTGGGAAAATGCAAGGCCCCTTTGGAAAGCTTCGAAGCAGCAGAGGGACTTTGGGGGCAGAGTGGCAGGAGAGGAGGTCAAGGTGAAAAACTGTGCCCAAGCTGGAACAGCCTTGAAAGACAGACAAGGGCATCTGGTTTTGCTTCCGGAAACAATGGGAGCCACTGAGCTGGACAGGCATACACACGTGCGTGTGTGTATGTGTGTATGTGCACACGTGCAAGGCTTTGTCATCTGACAGCCAGAGTAGAAGGAACAGCAGAGTAGGTGGTCCAAGTTTTCTACTGCTTTTATTAGCCAGTTGACAAGGAGGGCAATTTTTGTGACAGAAAAATGGTTAAGAGGCAACCTTCCCAGAGGTGAGACGTCTTTAAGTGAGTCAGGAAGATAATTCAGACTGTCCTAATTCCCAGCTCTCTTGGAACTTTGATCTCCCTCAAGACTTCCTTTTCCCTTTGAAGCAGTAGGCTGTCCGTTGACCTGCCTCTGACCCTCAGCCACAGTCCAGAAGATGCAGCTCACCCTCCAGCGAGAACACACTGAAAGTTGGAACTCCTCATCTGGGAATTTGGGTGGTGCGGTCCTGCTTGTCCTCCATGCTTCCTTCCAGCTCCAAGACGTCTCTATCCTGGTCTTCTTGCAACCAGCCTCCCAGGCTCTCAGAGGTTCACTTTCCAGCTCCCTGGCTGTTGGTCTAGTGACTAGGAGTCAAGAGTTTTCAAACGTGCATTTTCCCCTTGACTTGCAGGGGTCTTTCTGATCACAGCCCCATGGTCTTACCCATCTTGTCTCCTTCCTCCCAGGCAAGGCTGTCGCTCTCACCGCAGCGACCAGCTCCAGCTCCTGGCTGATCTGGGAAGAGCCCTGCTGGCAAATCAGGGGTCTCTGAGCCTCAGGGGCTGAATGTGTGAAAGGCTGACAATTGCCCCCTCCCTGAGGCCTGCTCCACCACACGTTCCCAGCTTCTCTCCTCCACGCCTTCCTTCCATTTCCCGAAGTTCGCAGGGGACACGTAGTGACTCACCTGGATCGTCACAGCCCTCCTTTGCCCAGTAGCAGCCTATGTGGTGGTCCTCACACCAGCCCTGCAAGGACAGGACAGAAATGCCCCATTTTCTCAGCCCTCACTGAGTTCAGAGAGAGCCCAAAGTTTAACACACATCAGCTTTAATTCTCACAATGTTTCCTCTTTGACAGATAAGGAACTTAAGGCTCAGAGAGGCTGTACAAGTTGTCCAAGGTCACACAGCCAGTTCTAAGAAATTCACAGCCAACGTATCAAAAGGAACAGTTACACGGTGTTCTATGCACCCAGCACTGATTTTTAAAGGTATATTCTACCATCCCCACAACTAGACTCCAGCAGGCCCTGAGGAGCCTGCCCAGGGGCCCAGGCGTACCCACGGGAAGATGAGGGGCAGGGGGTTGCTCATCAGTCTGGGAAAAGGCCCAGAGGTGGCATTCGTTGCTCCCTGAGGGACAACAGGAGTTCCCCAGACTCACCCATTCACTAAGCAAATCCTGACACTTGCCCTGAGGGTCAGCTGTTGAGGGGAGAAAGAGAGCGGCAGGGAAGAGTCTTCCAGACTC
>NC_138369.1:14401168-14448827 GCF_054177405.1 Leptonychotes weddellii
TAAATAAATAAAATTTAAAAAAATATATATTATAAAAAAAGAAAGTGAAGGGGCACCTGGGTGGCTCAGTCGGTTGAGCATCCAACTCTTGGTTTCGGCTCAGGTCATGATCTCAGGGTTCTGAGATCGAGCCCAGCGACAGGCTCCATGCTGAACGTGGAGCCAGCTTAAAGAGTCCCTCTCTGCCCCTCCCCTCCCCCAAGAAAGAAGAACTTGAAAAGGACGAAGTGACAATTAAAAAAATAAGTGAAGATTTATATAGCGCTGGACCACTTCCAGAGCTTTTACACACATTGCCTGGTTTTAACTTCCCACATCCTTCAAGGTGAGGATAAGAAAACAGAGGCTCTGTGGATGTGGCAATTTGTCCAAGATACCAACTAAAACATGCCACAACAGACTTAAACTCAGGTCTTCAGATATTAAATCCAGTTGACTTTACAGGACATCTCACTGCCAGAAAGACAGGGCAATTAATACATGAGTAAGATGGGACCCCTCCCTGTAAGTCTCCACCACTGATGCTCCCAGAACCCTGGACACCTCCCCTCATTGTAGTCTTTTCCGGGGTGCCCTATTATATTTACCTGCTGTGACTCATCTCCATATTCTAGGAGCCTCCCCAGAATGAAGTATTGCATCCGGTGGACAACGCCTGTGTCCGTCGGGGTTCTTAGTTGCCAACAAGGGAGCAGGGCCCAGGTTGTGGCGGTGCCCCAGCTGCCAAGAGGCTGAGAAAGTGAAGGTCTAGCTTCTGTCTGGAAAGGTGGGATTCAGAGCAGGAGAGTGTTCGACTCTGGAAGCCAAAGAGAATGCCAGATGTTCTGTGTCCTGGCCTGAATCTGAATCTGGGTGGGTGGGGAGACTATATATATTTAGCCCTAATTAAAGAGCAAAGAATCCTTCCAGCAGAACCTCAGAGTCCCCTATGGGGGCTCAGAGCCAGGATCCCAGCCTTCTGATGGCCAAAGGGGTTCAGGTGGATTCTTGGCCAAGGAGGCCTCACTCTGCGCAGGCATAGAGACGTAAGCCTCTGGCCTTGCCTTGTCCAGGTGCATCGGCAGGATTCACTGGGATTCGGTCACCCACAGAGCAGTGGGAGCCTCGGTACTTAGAGGCAGGGTATGGTTCCTGCTGGGACACCAGCTTTGCGGGGAGTCCTCAGGTCTGACCTTGAGCATTCCCACGAACAGGGCCCCGCCCAAGCTGTGGGTTCCAGGGAACAATCTGGATTCCCACGCTCTGGTACCCTAAAAAGGACACAAGCCCTCTCCCCACCTTGGTTTCTCTAGGGTAAACTACTGAGACTAGGGAAGAACCAGAGAAACAGGAAAAGAATGAGAGAAATGGCAGTTAGGATAAATGCAAAATAATCGCATGCCCCTGAGAGAGAGAGAGAGAGCAGAAGGAGAGGTGATTGATGTTGCCCAGCAGAGTCCGAGAAAACTCTGGGGGAGGAGAGCTGAACCTGGTGAAAAGGACTGGCAGGAGTTTGCCTTGCAAAGCAGGGGAAGGAAAGGTGTTTCCCACGAGGGAACAGCATGTTCAGGGACAAAAAGCTTCGAGCAGGCAAGCTGCTGAGGAACGCTGACAAGTTGGCTGGCTGGACGGGAGGCAGGAAGCAGACAAGAAAGGCCAGCGGGGCAAAACGGAACAGGGGACCCGGCTCTGACCTTCAGACAGAGACCAAACTCCTTGGGACGCTGAGCGGTTTTGCATTTGAAAGGGAAATTGGCATTCGTGCTGAGAAATAAAGCTGCATACGTGGAGACCCAACTCTGTGCCCAGTGGCTTCAAGAGGGCATTTTTTCCCTATCACACTATGTGCTCATTTTATGGGGACAGGACACAGCGAGGCTTTTTTTTTTTTACAGTAGTAGCCCCATGTGAGCAGAGAACAGGACAGAAGGGACCTTGGCAGAGCCAAACCACCCCCTTGAGGGTGAGGACCCCCTCACATGGAGGGAAGCAAGTTGGAGTTTATTAAAGAATTCTCTCTGGGGGCGCCTGGCTGACTCAGTCAGTGGAGCATGCAACTCTTGATCTCAGGGTTGTGAGTTTGAGCCCCACGTTGAGTGTAGAGATTATATAAAAATAAAATCTTTAAAAAAAAAAATTCTCGGTGGCGCCTGGGTGGCTCAGTCGTTAAGCGTCTGCCTTCGGCTCAGGTCATGGTCCCAGGGTCCTGGGATCGAGCCCCGCATCGGGCTCCCTGCTCGGCGGGAAGCTTGCTTCTCCCTCTCCCACTCCCCCTGCTAGTGTTCCCTCTCTCTCTGTGTCTCTCCCTGTCAAATAAATAAATAAAATCTTAAAAAAAAAAAAATTTAAAAAAATTCTCTTTTGATCTTAAGATCTGAAACCTGGGTCCTCTCTCTGGGTCACTGTAGTACCAGCCCAGGTCACTACACTCAACCCCTTACATAAGCCTCCTGCTAAGGAACCCCCAGACTGAGGCTCTTTGGTGGTGGGGCCCACATGCCTGATGCTTGGCAGGTGCTTAGTGATAGCTGTTGGACGAAGCATTCTGTAAATAATGCTTTTGGTGGTCTCCTAGCTTTGGCCAACACCTTCAGGAAGTAACTCCCAGTCTCTCTGGTTCACCAAAGTCATGCAGAAAGGAAGGGACACCATGGGCTTCCATAATGCTGCCCAGGGCCAGAGTGCTCCCTTCCCAGTCAGGAGAGTCAGGGAGGGAAGTCTTCCTGGAGGAAGAAAGGCCCAGGTGACCTCCGGGGAGAATGGGGCATGGGCTCAGGAGTGAGGACAGAGGCTGGTGGAGGCCATGTGGGGAAAGAATGTCAGCTTCTCACCTGCGGGGCCATGTTTCCCCATCTGTGAAAGGCAGATTCTCAAACCTGCCTCAGCAGGCTTCTCCGAGGTGGTGGGTGTCCAGAGAGGGTGGAGGAAGGAAAGAAAGCAGCCCTGCCTGAGCCAGCATATGGACCGGGTCCTCTGCTGGGCAGCCACTCCATACCTCCTGGCTATGTGTCAGCCTCAGCTGGTTATTCGTGGTGAATCACAGACCCTCCGTGTCTGTTTCCCCATTGACCAAGTGGGCTCGATAATGACACTGACCTCATAGGGTTTCATGAAGTCTCGGCGTGAGGTGTTTTTTGTTGCTATCTTGATCTCGTCTGTTGTTTTTGTAGCTATGTGGAGGATAAGAGATGAACCAGACACCGAACCTGCTATAACCTACGTGTTGGGCTCCTAATACTCACACCTGGAATTTTGGAGCACTTACTGGAACTGTTCTAAGTTCCTTGTATGTATCAAGTCATTTGAATTCCCAGACCTCCCTGCTACCATCTGCATCTTGCAGGCCATGAATCTGAGGCTTCCATCCCCCGTTCCCTTATTCACTCAGTTGCCCACCGAATACGTGCTCACCAGGTACTCAGTAGCCTGGCTTTGGGTCAGCCCACACTTGTCAACACACCCAGCTCTCCTGGGCCAGCCAGGTGTCTGGGCAGGCCTTGGAGCTCCCAGGCCTGTCACCGCACCCTGTCTCAGCCTCACCTGGCCACCTTCCCTGCCCCGCTGGGTAGCTCGGCAGCTGCCAAGGCTTGTCATTCTTCCCCCACGCGCCCAGTTGTTTGAGTGCCGGCAAGCGCCAGGCAGGTGGGGGAACCACAGCCCCTCTGCTGGCCCAGCTGTCCTCACCCTCAAGGTACAGGGTAGGCGTGGGGCACGGAGCCGGGGAGAGACAGGGTGTCTCCCAGGCTCAGGAGTGCTGAGACTGGACGGCAGCTGAATCACGGTGTTAACTCATCTAGAACTGGAACCCAGGAGAACAAATGCCTGTGTGTGTCCACCTGGATCCAGGGAAAGACAGGGATGGCGTCCTTGAAACTGAGGACAGAGGTGTCCTCCGCCCAGGTGCGGGGACAATTGATCTCGCTCTTCAGACTTGAGTTCAACTGGTCCCAACTTCTCCCCGGATTCTGAACCATTCAGGGCCCATCATGAACCCAGGAAAGAGGGGGACATCAAAGCTTCCCAACATAAATTAGGAAATTAAGTCTCATGGGAATTCAGCAACGTTGCAGTTGCCCAGAGGGGGCTCCTGAGCTCAAGAAGCTGAAGCCCAAACACAGAACTGAAGGTCCAAGAAGGGTGGCCCGTCCCAGGCCTCAGCGAGCCAGCGAATCCCAGCCTCTGCCCTTCCCACCACCCTGTGCTCCCTCATGTTGGAGGAAGGAAATGTACTATGTGAAAGTACTTCTAACAGAAAAAGAAGACAAAAATAGGTAAAGAATGCTATGAAGGACCTTGAAAATAATCTCCCACCCTTCAAGAAGCCCTGTCCCATGAGACTCTCCATGGAAAAAAGGCTGCAGGGGCAAATAGTTTTGGAAACAGCCGTATCTTCTTCTAGAATGTACACTGGCAGATCAAGGATTCTGAGAAGATGTGCTGTCAAGAAACCAGGTGGAAATTGTTTAAATCACGGTTTCCCAGACTTGCCCCAGAAATCCTTTTTTTTTCAAAGAAGAATTCCGCGGGGTGGTGTTTTGAGTGTCCTTTTGATAAACATTAGATGGCCGGGGGGATTGGAGAATGGCAACGAGTCCACTTTTGTGAGAGGAGAGCATTCACCTTGGGAGGAGGGTGGCGGCAGCCTGGAACTTCGGGGGGGCCTTCCACGTGCTCCTGACTCCGCCCAGATCTGACATTGACATGATGAAGGGCACTCGGACTGCGCTGCGTCAGGTGGTGAAGGCTGGGGCGACGGGCTGGCTCAGTCGGAAGAGCATGTGCTTCTTGACCTCGGGGTCATGAGTTAGAGCCCCGCGCTGGGTGTAGAGATTACAAAAAATAAAAATAAACTTAAAAAAGAAATTTAAAAAATGTTAAAGGCTCTACCATGTGATCGTCGATTTCACTTCTAGGAACTCATCCTACGGAAGTACTAATATAGGTACATACGTATAAGAACTTCGACTGAAGCATCACTTGTAGAGAGAAAGAGAGCCAGAGAAAGAAAGAAGAAAGAAGGCATCCACCTTCAGGGGGCATTAGGGTACTGATTGTCCGAACCTGTGTGCTTCAATGAAAATGCAAGTCCCACTTACTTAAAAAAGAACTTTTTCCTCTTGTTCGCTCTGTGTATATACACAAATATACAATGTAATGTATATGCCTTGTTTTGATGTTTATGAATAATGCTTCAGTGAACATTCTTGTATATAGATCTCATGTAGGTATTTTTATAGGATAAATTTCTAGAAGTGAAATTGTGTGAAAAAACATTTTAAGGTGAATATGCACCAACACAGAAAAAAACATATAGATATATGTCTACATATATTTCCTTATGTATACATACTTGTACATATATGTGCATATGGATACATGTGTCTAAATATAGATGACACACATCCTATCCATATATCATGTGTATTTACATTATATATATTTATGAATGTATAGGAAAATGTCTAGAAAGTTACGCTGCAAAGTTCACAGGGGCAATCCTGTCAGAGGGATGTGGGGTCAAGAAGAAGGGTGGGGGGAGTACAGTGAGACTCAGGTGCATTTCCATATTGTTTTTATTTTTTACAGTGAACACGCATGACTTTTGAAATTTTGAAAACTTTGGTTTTAAATTGGGAGGAAAACCCACCGAAAGTAGGCTGAAGAGGATGGCTTTTGTTATGTAGCCAACTTGAAGCCTTTGGTTTCTTGCAAAACTAAAGGCTTGGGTGTTTGTTTGTTTGTTTGTTTTTTAAAGATTTTATTTATTTATTTGAGAGAGAGAGAATGAGAGAGAGCACATGAGAGGGGGGAGGGTCAGAGGGAGAAGCAGACTCCCCGCCGAGCAGGGAGCCCGATTCGGGACTCGATTCCGGGACTCCAGGATCATGACCCAAGCCGAAGGCAGTCGTTCAACCAACTGAGCCACCCAGGCGTCCAAAGCTTGGGTATTTGTTAATACTATAAGCACTACATGACTGTTGGATCCTCAGATTTACTGGCCTGTGGTTTCAAATAAAATCACTTTATTTTTGCTTGTTTATATTTTTTAAAAATACTGGAGATCACAATAATGTATAACGTGCCACTTAAAAAATATCTTAAAAGAAAGATATCAGAGCTATGTTCCTTAACCTGCCGGGTCCTCTCTCTGAAAACAAGCCTTGTAATAACCGCCAATGGGTAGGTTGGTGCAGATTCTTGGGAGGATTTTATTGTTGTTCTTTCTTTTTTTTTTTTTTTAAGATTTTATTTATTTGCTAGAGAGAGAGAGAGAGAGAGCGGCAGGCAGAGGGAGAAGCAGGCTCCCCGCTGAGCAAGGAGCCCGATGCGGGGCTCGATCCCAGGACCCCGGGATCATGACCTGAGCCGAAGGCAGACGCTTAACGACTGAGCCACCCAGGCGCCCCATGTTGTTGTTATTTCTTAAAATATATATATATTTTTATTAGGTGGGCTCTACACCCAATGTGGGGTTTGAACTCATGACCCCCAAGATCAAGAGTGGCATGCTCTACCAACTGAGCCAGCCAGGCGTCCCCAGATTCTTGGGAGGATTTGGAATGGCAGTATCCTGAGGCCATGGGGCTCCCTCAAAGTTAGTTTGTCTGTTACTCATTCATTGTCCCTGGTCTCTAGGATCACACGGCCTGGAAGGGACATGTGAGCAAGGGATGCCCCCCTACCCTGTTCCCACCAGAATGAAGTGAGGCTCTGTTTGGACTTACATCTGTATTATGTTTATCATTGTGCCTGCTCCCCACCCCCTCTTGCATTACTGACCTTCTTTCTGGGATTCTTCCCCAGGCTTTGGAAGTATATCCTGTAGAAGTTCATCCAGTTCAGTTCTCTTGGGGTGGAACTCGTTATTTTTGTGCATCGGTCATTCTTTTTATTTTACACTCACTCACGCAAGGTGGCTCAGCTGGTTGCACCATCCTAGTTGAGAGAGACTTTCTGCATTTTGTGAGAAGCTTTCTGTAGGCTTCAGTCTCCAACTGCTGCTGGTGAGCGGCCACTAAGCTATCCCTGTGGAGGGCTCAGGCCTTCTAGTCAACACATGCTCAAGATCCTAGGTCTTTGCCATTCTGCCCACATTGTGTGCCCAGCTGAGGATTTCTTATTTACTCTGCCTAGGATTTATGAGTTTCTTGATTTTGCGGATTCAAGTTTTTCATCAGGCATCCTTTCTTTAAAAATCGCCTTTCCTGGGGCACCTGGGTGGCTCAGTCAGTTGAGTGTCTGCCTTTGGCTCAGGTCATGATCCCGGGGTCCTGGGATCGAGTCCCACGTTGGGCTCCCTGCTCGTCGGGGAGCCTGCTTCTCCCTCCCCAACCACCCCCCACCCCGCTTGTGCTCTCTCTCGCTGTCTCTCTCTCTCAAATAAATAAATAAAATCTAAAAAAAAAAAACTTAAAAAAAATAAAAATCGCCTTTTCTCCATTCTCTTATCATTTCCTTCTGGGACTCAAATTTGATGCAGTTAGACCTTCTCATTATGTTCTGTTTTCTCTCTTTCCCCATCTTTTGGCTCTCTTGATATGTATTACAAGTATATGCCTTACTGTTGCATTCTAAGTAATTTCTTTTTTTTTTTTTTTAAAGATTTTATTTATTTATTTGACACAGAGAAAGAGAGAGAGAGAGGGCACAAGCAGGGGGAGGGGCAAAGGGAGAGGGAGATGCAGGCTCCCCACCAAGCAAGGAGCCCGATGTGGGGCTCGATCCCAGGACTCCGAGATCATGACCTGAGCCAAAGGCAGACGCTCAACCGACTGAGCCACCCAGGCGCCCCAGCATTCTAAGTAATTTCTTAACATACTTGTCCAGTGAATTCTCTTCAGTTGGGTCTAATCTGTAGTTTAACCCATCATTTGAGCTTTAGATTTCAATAATTATTCAGTTTTATAAAAATAATGAGTTCTGGATGTTAATTCAGAAAACTCCTAGTTCCACAGTCTTCTCCCCAGACACGTGGATTTAGCTCATGTATTTGTTTCCAGAGTAAGTTTGTAACTTTTTTGGCATCATTTGAATCTGCTTCCAGGACAGTTCTTGTCTCCAACCCCTAAGGCAACACACATGCCTATGTTTTAAACAGTAATTTCAAAATAAACAATGATACTACAGCGATTGTGAAGACAAGCTAACAACAAAAACAAAAACCCGTGTGACCACTTATAATTCTTATTTGGCTTAAATTTTATTTATGTATTTATGTATTTATTGGTTTTAATTTTAAAACGTGAAATAGAGTACACACTGCAAGGGTTTGTTTTTTGTTTGTTTTTAAGTAGACTCTACACCCAGTGTGGAGCCCAATGCAGAGCTTGAACTCCCGACCCTGATACCAAGCCCTGAGCTGAGATCAAGAGTCAGAGGCTTAACTGACTGAGCCACCCAGGTACCCAAGGGGTAATGTTTTTGATAGCGCAAGTCTTACCTTATACTTGAACTATTTTACTGAACCTGCACATTAGCCAAAACGGAAATTTATTTTTTCATTGTTATTCTTTTTATTTATTATTTAATGGTTGGTATACTCTAACATTATTCATTACTGCAACAGGCCAATATGTAAATGTAAGTTTTAAAAATACATTAATGTAATTAAAAATTATCAACCCACCATCTTTCTCTTCTTTGGCAGTAATATTTATTTTATTTTTTATTAAAAACTTTTTTGCTGCTTTTCTTAAAGTTCAGTTAAACAGTAAAAAAAAAAAGAAGAAGAAGAATGAGTTCTGTGTAAAAAGAAGGGCATTCCTCGGAGGTGTCAGCAAAGGTGATGACATGTGTGCAGGAATGGCACAGGAGTCCTGGGTTGGAGGGATGGGGGTGTTGCCCAGGCTCATCCTATATGGATGAGACCTGTAAAACCCACATAAGGTGAGTGTTTTGCTCAGGGTCACACATCTAGTTAGGAGTGAAGCCAGAATCGGAATGTAAGCCTTCTTTATTTCTTGATTAGAGCCTAGCAATTGCTCAGGACCATCCAAGGGGGAAGGGTTTAGGCATTGAAAAGACTGAGATGATTCCCACCCTGTGTTATCCAAAATAAACCATAAATGAAATATAAAGAAACCCAACAAAAGGGTTGGATGGTTCAGTCGGTGAAGTGTGTAGAAATGTGTCCGGTGGGTGTAGAAATTAAAAACAAAACAAAACAAAACCAACCAATCAACCGGACAAACAAAAATCACACCGATGGGGGCACCTGGCTGGCGCAGTTGTAGAGCACGTGACTCAGTGTCAGGGTCTTGAGTTCAAGCCCCACATTGGGCGTGGAGCTCACTTGAAAGAAATAAAAACAAATAAATAAACAATTTTACAAAATATATATACACTGATAACCCACCCTCATCCTTCCTTTTTGTTTCCTCTTTTGGTGCTCCCGCTTTGTGGTACGTGAAGCACACGCTTGAGCTACGCCTTCGGGAACTGCAGCCTGAACAAGGAAGAACCGCAGCTTTGCCCGCACTCGGGGAGGCAAAATGCCCTTAAATGCAGCCGGAAGCCAGGGTGGGGTGGCGTGGGGAGCTCCTGCAGAGACCCCAGCTCCTCCCTGTTGCCGGTTCAGGGGAAGAGAAGCTGGCAGGCAGGGGCCTGGGAGGCTAACCTGGGGCACTATCGCCATCTGGTGGCGCACCCCGGCCATGGCAGTGGTCGCGGCTGCAAGCTCAGCGGGGCGAAATGAGAACAAAGGACGCCCTTGGGTGGAGGATCGCTCTGGGCGATCTGCCTCCCCCCGAAGAGCTGACCCACTCTGGCCATCACTGGAAGGGGCTGCCTCCTGGAAAGGGTGAGCTCCCTGACCTGGGAGTGTGCAAGCAGGGAGCCCTAGACTGAACTTTACACGACTCGCAGGCATCATCACTTGCAAATCTGAGTGGCCAAGGTCTTAAGATCTTTAATCAAGGTCATTCCCACTTCCCATCCTCCCGCCAGGTCACAGTCACATGGAGGCTGAGAACCGCCCGGGATCACCCCGTTTACCCCTGAGGCTGTTTCTACCTCCCTCCTTGTCTCTCCTCCGCCTCCACCCCAGGGTGGGCAGCCTTTGTTCAATCAAGGTCGTCGGGCGCGTTCCAGCCCCAGCCAGCAGAGCTTTCTCTTATTTCTCAGGCCTTCCTGCCGCACCGCCCGTGGCTCCACTCCCCTTCCCTGGCCCATCCCTGTCCCTGCCATCCTGCCCTCCCGCCTCTCACTGCTTCCCTGGGGCCCTCGGCGCCCCTCCCCCCCACCTCTCTCCTACACCAATGCCATTTGGGCACTTGGAACAAGTTGCTGTCACCACCCTGGATGTTTCTCCAGGGCAGTTCCCTCACGTCCATCCCCGCCCACCCAGGCACCTGGACAGTCCGCTGCCCACACCTGCCCCGTCCACACAGGAGCCGAGGTTGGAAGTTCTCCTCTTAAACTTTTTTCTTTTGAAATAATTTCATATTTACAGAAAGTTGCAGAAATAGTACAAAGAACTCCCTTAGGCCCTTTATCAAGTCATTGATTTTGGGGGGCGCCTGGCTGGGTCAGTTGGTAGAGCATGCAACTTGTCATCTCTGAGTTGTGAGCTCCAGCCCCATGTTGGGCCTAGAGTTCACTTAAAAAAAGAAAAATCATTGATTTTTCACATTTGTTCCATTTGCTTTCTCTTCTCTGTATCTCTCTCACACACACACATTTACATCTTTTTGTTACTGTTATAAACCACTTGGAAGTAAATTACACCATAGTCTTCTATTTTTTTTTTTTTTTAAGAGAGAGAGAACGGGTATGGAGGGGCAGAAGGAGAGGGGGAGAATCTTGAACAGGCTCCATACCCAGTGTGGGGCCTGACACTGGGCTTGATCTCAAGACCCTGAGATCATGACCTGAGCCAAAATCAAGAGTCTGGCACTTGGGGGGTGGCTCAGTCGTTGGGCGTCTGCCCTCGGCTCAGGTCCTGATCCCAGGGTCCTGGGATCGAGCCCTGCATCGGGCTCCTTGCCCCTCGGAGAGCTTGTTTCTCCCTCCCCCCCTCCCCCTGCTGTGTTCCTTCTCTCGCTGTGTCTCTGTCAAATAAATAAATAAAACCTTAAAAAAAAAAGAAAGTCTGGTGCTTAATGCACTCAGCCACCCAGATGCCCTCCCTCCCTTTTTTTTTAAGTAGGCTCCACACCCGGGGCGCCTGGGTGGCTCAGTCGTTACGCGTCTGCCTTAGGCTCAGGTCATGGTCCCAGGGTCCTGGGATGGAGCCCCGCATCGGGCTCCCTGCTCAGTGGGAAGCCTGCTTCTCCCTCTCCCACTCCCCCTACTTGTGTTCCCTCTCTTGCTGTCTCTCTATCAAATAAAAAAATAAAAAAATAGTAATGAGGCTCCACACCCAAGGTGAGGTTTGAGCTCACGACCTTGAGATCAGGAGTCTCGCGCTCTACCGACCTCATCAGCCAGGCACTCTCCTATGTCATAGTGCTTAACCTTAACTGCAGTGTTATTTCCTGAGAATAAGGATATCCTTAGATGATTATCGAATTCAGGAACTTTTAAACACTGAGGCAGTCTTTTAACCTTAATCAACAGTCCATATAGCAATTTTGTGAATTGTCCCCAAAATGTCCTTTACAGCACTTTCTGTTTTGGTCCAGGACCCCGTATTTCATTTAGTTGTCAGGTCTCTTGAGTCTCCTTTAATCTGGAATGGTTCCTCAGCCCCTCTGCCCTGTGTGGTGCTGACATTTATGGAGAATATAGGCCAGCAGCGTTATAAAGTTCCTCAATGCAGACATTTCCTTTCCTCCTATATTTTTTGCTCTAAGTGCCAACAGTCTACGTGGTTCCTCAGGTTAGGAGCCAGGACGCCACTGTGGTCTCTCCCTCCCCCTACTGCCATCCACCCAGCACCAGGTCCTAGTGGCCAGCGTCCTGGTCTCCCAGGCCCACAGCTTCCCCTATGGCTGTGCGCTCATCACCCCTCAGCCACTGCTGCCTCACGTGGGCTGGCTTCAAGTGTGGACCAAGGCCCCGTGGCATCAGGAGCTTGTTAGTAAGGCGGAGTCGCTTGGTGCCTGCCTGGCTCAGTCAGAAGAGCCTGCGACTCTTCATCTCCAGGTCATGAGTTCGAGAAAATGCTGAATCCCAGGCCTACGGAGCCAGAATCTGCGTTTTAACGAGTTCCCCGGGTGTGACTTCTGCTGTTAAACTTGAGAAGTCCTGCTCTCCACAGACTCCTCAGCTCCACATCCAAGGTTTTTGGTGTCCCTCTCCACCACCCTTGCCCTCCCAAGCTTGTCCCCTACCTCATCTACATTCATGACTGTGTGCTGTTTCACCCTTCTATTCCTTCCTCCCGGAATACCCCGTCTCCTGAGTCCTGCTCGAGATCAGGCTTACCCATCACCTCCTGGGTGGTGCGCTTCCTTCCGTCCCTCTTGAGCACTATTTGCTCTACACCTGTCTTGATCCTCGTTCTCTTCCACGGAAGTGTCACTCCCACGTGCTCCTGGTCTTGAAGGGACTACTTTCTCCCACTAGTCGGTGAGCTCCTTGAGGACAGCCTGCCTGCTACACATCTCCTCATCCTCACTGCCTACCTAGCACAACTGAAATGTTTGTTGAACGAACAATGTTTGTTGAGTGAAAGCTACAGCTCTTCTTCCATGGATGCCCTTCTTCCCAGTAGATCTGAAGTGGGTATGAGGGCATCCAAATACCCGAGTCACAGAATGTTGGGACAGGGGTAGCTGCTGCAGTGGAACATCTACTTCAAGTGCCCTTTGTTATCTCTGAGGAAAGGCACCAGGCAGCGAGAAGTGACTTACTGCAGATTCCTTGGTTGGAGAGGTGTGGCCTGTGAGTCATCACTGACTCATGCTGTGCCCTTCCTGGAGCCAAATGCCCTTATGCCGCTTGGTGTAAGAAACAGTGTAAAAACCAAAGTGAGGGGCGCCTGGGTGGCTCAGTCAGTTGGGCGTCCAACTCTTGGTTTGGGCTCGGGTCGTGATCTCAAGCCTTGCATCGGGCTCAGCCACTCAGCTCGGACCCTGCTTGGGATTCTCTCTACCTCCCCCTCCACCCCTCCCCATGTGCACGCACTCTCTCTCAAATACATAAATCTTTAAGAAAAAAAAAAAACACAAAAAACCCGAAGTGAGATGCAGAAGAATGTGCACAAAATGGATATTTGTGCAGTTTATAACATGAAAAGCAATTCTGTATCTGCTTGCTTAGAAAACAATCACAATGCCAGGGGTAGCAGTTACCTTGGGGGGAATGGGTGAGACTGGACGATTTACTATTAAGCTCGAATTCACAAACCCCAAGCTCAAGTCACATGCTCCATCGACTGAGCCAGCCAGGCGCCCCCGAACTTAAACATTTTTTATTGGAACCAGTGGATGATGGCTTGCATACAACACAGTTGCCCCATACAACCAATTTTTTTTGAGTTGTCTTACCCAAGATTCTCAGCTCTCAACCAAACTTCCAAGCAAGGATCAGAGGGCAGGGTACATTCTAGAAATAGAACTCTGCCTGTTACTGGAGCATAAGACGAACATAGGGTAAGGCTGGGGTTGTATCTTTGCACATGGGCTAGAGTTCAAGTTTAATTTTATAGGCAACAAGGAGCCATTAAACTCTCCAGTAAGAATGGGCTGACCTAATTAGACATTTAGCAGGTTGATTGTGGCAACAATAGGCTAAGCCAAAGGCCAGCTGGCTTTGGCAATAATCCAAAGAAGTGTTACCTGCTGAGAGTAAATTTAAAGAACAAAGTCAGGGAGAGTGAGGAAGAGAAGACTGGCTCTAAGTAGATGTTGTTGAAGCTTTTACTTATTTGAAAGAGAGAGAGAGAAGCGGACTCCCCGCTGAGCAAGGAGCCCAACGTGGGGCTCGATCCCAGCACCCCGGAATCATGACCTGAGCCTAAGGCAGACACCTAACCGACTGAGCCATCCAGGAGCCTGGTTTGGGTAAGCTTTTGATGTCCCTATTTCATCTTGCCAGTCAATCTGAATGACAAGTTTTTGGAGTCAGGGTAGTAACTAGAGGTCATTCTGGCCATCCCTGAAGGCCTGCTACACGGGAGCCCTTTGGCCTTTTGAGGAAATTTGGCCCCCCCTCTGGTTTTAGTCAAGTATGGTCCCAGAATTTTAAAGGGAAACACAATTCTCTCAAATCCATCAAGAACTAGGCAGAGAGCATGGGTTCAGGATTGTTTTTATTTTCAGAGCCTGCAACAGCTGGTCAGTAATGTGAGCTAAGCTGGTACCATCTGAAGGCCATCCCACCTCCCTTTCCAGGCATCCAACCAACAGAATCCCTACAAACAAGATTAGAGACCAACTGAGATGTGTCTCAATGTGTGGTGAGAGGGGGAAGAGGCCTTCCTCTCTCTTCCTGTTCCCCTCCTCCCCACTGATTTTTTCTAACAAGATTGTTTTATAGCCAAATGCAACTGGAACCCATAACAACAGCAACAAACCATCTCCGGTACCACTGCTTCCTTCCCTACCTTGGGAGGAGGAAAGGAAGTAAGAGGGGGACTGGCTCTTGTGTTTAAGAAAAAGTTGGCTACACCCCAGTGGAGCAAAGCTGGTGCGGAGGCTGGTGCCTATGGATGGGGATGAGCAGGAACCAAAGAGGCCTGTCCAGAATCAACCAAGTCAGCCCCAGCTCCTTGGATAGGAGCTGTTCCTTTGAGACCCCCATTTCCACGGGGTTAGATGAGGGGGCAACTAGTGATGGTCCATCACTCCCTGTCCCTCAAATTCAAACATGATAAACTCAAAGTTTTACCTTCAAAATCCACCACGCTGCCTCCTGGGAAACACATTCGGTACCATCATCTGTATGTCAGCACCCACAGCCCTCTCCTAATGCCCAGGGCTTCCAGCCCCTCTTCACCCTTGGGTGGCCCAGCGAACACTGATTTGATACTCCCTGACTCGGACAGTGACTATTTTTAGAAAATTAAAAGCTATTCAAGAGTATCAGAGTAATCGAAGACACTCAGTGTACACTCCCCTCCCCCATCCCGAAGAGCCCCCCCCCCGCCCTGACCCCCCTACTCTAGGACACCTACGCTACCACATTCCAACAATGACCTGGGCGCGGCCCAATGGAAGCTGCCTGAAGTGCTTTCCTGACTGGGACTCCTATACCAGCCAGCGTCAGAGGGAACCGGGGTGAGGAAGAGCAGGGTCAGCCCCCCGCCCCCAACCCGATCTCAGTGGCCTTCGAGGTAGGTCTGGGAGGTTTAGCTTATGTCCTGTAGCCAAGTCTGAGTCCAGTGCCTGCTCCTACCAGTACCTCAGTCCTTGGCTTTAAATAGCAGCGGGCCCAGTACCACAGTGCCTCCTGGGGGTGACAGAGCTCCTAGCTCTGTCC
The DNA here is from genome assembly GCF_054177405.1 of Leptonychotes weddellii. Lineage (NCBI taxonomy): Eukaryota > Metazoa > Chordata > Mammalia > Carnivora > Phocidae > Leptonychotes > Leptonychotes weddellii. The sequence continues at coordinate 14,416,511 of NC_138369.1, forward strand.
CTCAACACAAGTTTGCCTCTTCTCCCCCATCTTTTTTTTTTTTTTTTTTAAGCAGAGGTAGTCCCTGGGATGATAAAACCCTACCCAGAATGGCAGTATTATGACTTAAAGAAGCAGTTAAATAAAAGTCTCCAGGAGTTAAAAAAAAAAAATAATAAAGTGATTGATGAAGTTGAATAAATTAAAGATACGGGCTATCCCACCAGGACCATCCCTTCCCAGGCTGTCTTTGGCATCTGACCACAGCATTTCTGCTTCCGTTACTTCTCTCCCACTCTCCTACCCCCCGCCTCAGGAGAGGACAGTGCCCAGTAAGGCCCCAGGTGGTCTGTCCGACGGCGGGGGCGGTGAGAAGTCAGAACTTCTTGACTCTGTGCTTGGACCGGTGCTGCGGCCAGTGAAAGCAGTGACAGCCTTGGCGGCCAGTCCCGAGGCAGAAGGAGAACGTCTTACAGGGACGGAGGAGGTGCGGCCGGCGGGACGCTCCAACCCAGGGAGCGCGGAGCCAGGGGAAGGCCCACCAGCTCCGGATCCTCTCTCCGCACGTCGTGCACGCGGCTGGCCCCTTCGCTCAAGTTTCTCTGCAGCAAAGAGGGAAGGGGGGAGGCACGGAGGGAGTGCCAGGCTGCTGCTGTCCGGCACGGCTGCCCTCACAGCTTCTTCAGGCGACTGTACATCTCCCTTTTGCTCTTTTCCCCTGCCCAGGTCCGGCTCTTGGTGCGGAACTTCTTCAGGTCTTCTTTGAAGTCCTCGTGGTGCATGGGCCGGTAGCTGGGGGGCTCACAGTGAGACTGCAGACAGGAGAGGACGAGATGAGGGGCCCCTGGCTCACGCGTGGAAGCCGGCTCCCCCCATCTGGGCTTGCAAGGTGGGGAGCAGCACCAAAAGCGCAGCACGTTCCAGGGCCCTTCTTTGTGCAGGGCAGAACCCCAGAGCCAGGACGAGACACAGCCATGACCACCAGCCAGATCGGACCGTCCGAGCTGCGTGAGGGGGGCACCGTGCCCTCCAGAGACTTCCCCTTACCTGGCATTTCAGGAAGAACTCCTTGTACCCGCCCTTCAGGACATACAATTCAGGGTAGTGGAGTTTGGGATACTCGTTACCAAGCCGATCTCTCTCTCTTACGTACCGGCACCTGTCAAGAAGGCAGGCGGCGGCAAGGTGAGCTCTTCCGATACAGAGCAACGCGAGACAACACAGTGAGGGCGGTGGGGCGGGGCGAGCACGCCTTACACAGCTTCCCAGTTTCCCGGTCATTCTTGCAAACAGTCAGTGTTGAGCTTTGCATTCCTGGCCACATGTAATCTTTAGGAAGAGCTCACAGGTGGTGGAAGGGAGACGGTCTCTCTCCAACGGTCCTGCCTCTGAGCTGAACAGCCCTACTGCCCGGCACCCCATGTGGAGTGACAGCTTCCGAGGCAGCTTTCCAATGCAGTCTCCACCCTTGGCACACCCCCCAGCCTCCTCCACGGCCGGGGTCCCTCCCTTACTTCCTATGTAAGCCGGCTGCTTTCTTCCTGTGCCTTTTAAATAGGCCTCAGGGCGCCTACTTGCACCCTCTGCTTGGACTGAATCCTGAATACTCTTACTAATACCCTCACCTCGCTGTGGCTCCTGACCTCCCAACCCCTGGTACAAAAGCCAAAGTCCTTACAGTGGCCCATAATGTGGTACCCCGCCCCCGCGGCCCTCCCCCTCTCTCTACTCCAGCCACTCTGGCCCCCTTGCTGTTCCTCCAACCTGCCTGGGAGCACCTTCTAACACACGGAGTAGCTGACCTATTTTTTATCGTATTTGTCTGCTCCCGCCCACTTGGAAATGCCAGCTCCCTGAAGGCAGGGCTTTTGGTTCTCCACAGTACCCAGAACACTATCTAGCATGTGAGGGCCAACAGTAAATACCTGTACCTGAATGAATAATCCCATTCGTGAAGGAACAGGAGTCCTCTCTCAAATCCTACTTCTTCCTGTAATTACAGTTTTGTGCCAAGTGCAGGGCAAATCCCTGCCCTTGGGAGGTAGGCGGGGAGACAAGTCCCTGCTGTAGTCGTGTGTGTGCTAATGCAGCGAAACAGCAGCTGCTGATGAAGTCAGGTGAAGCACACGTAGGCAAATGGCCTTTTCTTTTTTAAGATTTACTTATTTAGGGGCATCTGGGCGGCTCAGTCGTTAAGCGTCTGCCTTTGCCTCAGGTCATGATCTCAGGGTCCTGGGATTGAACCCTGCATGGGCTCCCTGCTCAGTGGGGAGTTTGCTTCTCCCTCTCTCTCTTCCCCACTCCCGTGCATGCTCTCTCTCTCTCAAATAAAAAAAAAAAGAAAAAAGGAAAAAAAAGATTTATTTATTTGAGTAAGTGTGTGTGTGTGTGTGTGTGGTGTGGGGGGGCGGTGTGGCAGAGGGAGGGAGATAATCTCAAGCAGACTCCCGGTTGAGTGTGGAGCCCAACTCAGGGCTTGAACTCATGACCCTGAGAACAGGACCTGAGCCAAAATGAAGAGTTGGACTTTTAACCAACTGTGCCACCCAGGCGCCCCCATGTGGCCTGACTTTTGAACTGGTTCAAAATGAAAAGGCTGCACAAGAATCCAGGCCTGTGGGCCTATGAAAAGTCTACCTTGGCCCACCCCTGTCAGAGCTGCAGCCCACCCTGGCCCAGCCCCCAACCCCCTCTCCAGCTGTCCCTCAGTTCTCCCAGCACAGACCACAGTAGCGTCGGAGACAGGGCCGGGCTGGAGAAGGCCCAAAGCCTTGGCAACAGACACTGCTAGGTCAAGCCTATAAAAAGCCACACTCAAGGACGCTGCTCATCAAACCAAATGACTGCTTAATAAATAAGAATTGGGGAAAACATCTGCTACACATGAATTTGAACTTTCACAGAAGCAAACAGTTACATGTATGCAGGCTAAGGTACGGAAATGACTTGGGAGGTGCGAGAGGGTGCTCAGTGCGCTGAAGTACGCCCCGAGTGTGAGCCTCCCCCGCCTCATGCCCCCCGTTACCGCGGGCCCGTGGCCAAGAGGCCAGCTGCACACAGCACTCACATGCGAGGGCCTCGCTCAGAAGAGAACTCGCAGTGGAACACGACAATGACGCGCTTGCCATCAGTAGGTACGATGGGCTTCTTGAGTAAGAAGTCCTCAACCTCCTCTTCCATGTGCAAGTTCACCGCACCCTGTGGAGGCACCAGAGACTCTTTTGGCACCTGTGTGCATCATCCTTGCCAATAAGGATTCTGTGAGTCATCTTTAATTGGGCACCTCATATTCTGTTACGCCATGATGGGCACGATGGGTATTTAGGAATTCGGGACTTTCAAAAAGCCACTGAGACAGTGGCAAACACTAATGTTATATTTAATGTACCCCTTTACTGTATTTCAACACTATTTTATGGGTTAAAAGATTTAAGTTGGCACAGCCAGTTACTTTCTTCCTGGGAAACCATGTCCCCACGCCTGCCCTCCACCCTGCAGCTTAATTCAACTATAGACTTAGAGGCATCACTAAGTCTGGCATAGACTGGGATATGTCACCAGAGACTGGCTTCTAGTGAGAAGCCTCGGGGTGCCCAGGCCTGGCTTGGAAATCAGTGGGTACCACCTAGAAATGCCCTTGATGGTGACGGTGTGAGGCACAGGACAGGGAGCATTTGCTGTACAATGTGGTGGAGTAGTGTAGGCCAGGGAACATTCTTCAGTGCACCAGGACTCAAGACCCCTTTTAAAAATTCTCATAACCAGCAAATGAGCTAGTAAGCAGCCAGGTGTCACCACCCGCCTTTATTTTACTTTTATTTATTTTTTAAAGTAGGCTCCATGCCCAATGTGGAGCCCAATGCAGGGCTTGAACTCACAACCCTGAGTTCAAGACGTGAGCTGAGATCAAGAGTTGGACGCTTAACTAACTATGCTACCCAGGCGCCCTGACCACCCCTCCACCTTTTAGAATCACACATCCATGGGGCGCCTGGGTGGCTCAGTTGGTTAAGCGTCTGCCTTCAGCTCAGGTCATGATCCCAGGGTCCTGGGACGGAGTCCTGCATCGGCTCCCTGCTCAGAGGGGAGTCTGCTGGGTCTCCCTCTCCCTCTGCTTCAAATAAATAAATAAAATCTTAAAAAAAAAAAAAGTTATAAAATAAAATCACAGATCCTGTCGGCGCTCCTACGCCTCCCACAACAGCAGAGCTCACAAGCAAACCTCAGGAACATACCTTGATGTGGCCTCCCTCATATTCATATGGGTACCGGCAGTCAATGATAACAAATTCTTTAATGAGGTTGGCAAACTTGCCGTTTAAAACAGATGCCATCTGTGGAGAGAAAGCCCAGGAGAATCAACTTTGGCTGCCAGAAACAACTAGGTTCAAATACCCCACAGGTGGCAGGATCCAAAAAGATGACTTACAATTTCTGGGGAGATGTATTTTAAATCCTGATGTTTCCCAGCAACTGTATGAAAGAGATAACCCTTAAAAAAAAAAAAAAGATACTTAGCAAATCTCAAGGCCTATAAATGCAACATTTATACCACTAGCCTGCCTGGTAAGAGGCAGCTTTATACCCAAACCTTAATAGTACAGGCAGGTTACTCATCTAGGCACTTCATTAACATCCTGTCATCTCATTTTCACACACACCAACAAGGCATATTGTCCTCATTCTCAAATGTAAAGCTGGGCAACCCTATCCAAGGATAGCTAGCTAGTAAGCCAGATGTAAATACAGAAACCTCAGGTAATTTCCTTCCCCTTACTTGTCAGGAACCTTCATCTCAGTAGCCAGATTGTCAGGAACGTGGTGTTGGGCATTGGAGATGGGAAAAATGAGAACTGGTCTGGCCTTGAGGGGGAAGACAGGCACATCAGCAATTACTCATAGGGCAACTGGCTGAATCAAAAGCTCATCCATCCCTATGGCCATGCGCAAGGTCATTATGACAAATATAACCAACAGCTTCAATTCAGGTGGAAGATTCCACCAACGAGGACACACCCAGTCTTTGCTCGCTCTTCCCTTCAGATAGAATTGTCTGTTTTTTTTTTTTTTTTAAAGATTTTATTTATTTATTCATGAGAGACAGAGAGAAACAGGGAGAAGCAGGCTCCCAAGGAGCGGGAAGCCCGATGTGGGACTCGATCCCAGGACCCTGGGATCATGACCTGAGCCGAAGGCAGACGCTTAACCATCTGAGCCACCCAGGCACCCTTTGTCTCCTGTTTTTAACCTCCTTGTGTGTCCCCATTCCTTCAAAACTCAGCTGGCTGAAATATGACATATGGCCCAGACCCATATCTTCCCCACTCTTCTAGCTGAGAGCCCCCCTTTTTTCTCCCAGCCTGCTTACACTGCACTGACCTTCACTTCCATCTCCCGTGCAGTCCATGGCACGGCAGCTCTTACCACATGAGAAGTGTTTTGAGGGAAGGACTGGGTCTCATACTGGAATCTTTCCCTAACACGTAACAGTAGTGCTTCAATAAATGTTAGCTAAACTAATGACTAAGAAATTGATCTAGTAGCCTTCATGTCCTGTGTGGCTACACGAGCTGCTATCGACACGTTCTCTGTCCCACCTTTGTGTTTCACCACAGCCCAAAGGCAGCCAAGTCCTCCGCTCGGCAAATCCGTACTATCAGGCCATCAGCAGACCTTCCTCTGCACTTCCCTGAGGGCCTTCTCCCTCAAAGGCTGTGCTTCTCTGAACAACAGAGAAATCTGTCAACTTCGGATCTTCTAAGATAACCTTTCAATACACAGTCGTGTAGTGAGGCTATAGGTTTATTCTTGCTTCTTTGTACTTTACTGCATTACTATTTTTATAATGAGAAACACAGTTCCCAAAGGGCCTGGCCTTTGGGCTGGAGCTGAGGCGGCTGGTTGGTGGCTTCCTACCTCGTCTGGTCAGTACCAGTAAGGCTGACAGTCCCAGAGGGACCAAGATACATCAGATTGTGAGTCTGTTTCCTTATCTTTAAAAACTTCAAACTATGTCCCCTTGGGGGCACTGCAAGAGCCACCCCAGGGAGGGAGAAAGGCTGAGGGGGGGTGTTCTAGGAAACACCCTAAAGCCCAATCACATAGCCAGAGCAGCTCTCCTTGCGTCTGTTTAGAATTACCTTGGAGAAGTCTCCTATAAGGTCCCTTGGGTCATTATCCAAAATGTTCTCAATGGTCCCCTTTGGGGAAGATGCCAGGGATAAAGACTGATGTAGAATCTGTAACAAATCACAAATCAAAGGTAGAAAATGAGGCCAGGATTCTGAATAGGACTTTTGAAAACATTCACCTAGAACATGTCTCAGGAGGAGAGTGACATGTAAATGTCTACATTTAGCAAATACTTTTTCTTACTTGATTGAAAAAGAGAAAGTAGGTCACTGACTAGAAGTCTACTATTATTTCAGTGTCTAACTGAAATGTTCTGAAACTAAATTTTTCTTCTTCCCTTTCTAAATTTTTTAAATTTTTAAAAAAGATTTTATTTATTTGAGAGAGTGTGCGCGTACACACAAGTAGGGAAAACGGCAGGCAGAGGGAGAGGGAGAAGCAGGCTCTCTGCCGATCAGCGAGCCCGATGTGGGGCTCGATCCCAGAGCCCTGGGACCATGATCTGAGCCAAAGGCAGACACTTAACTGACTGAGCCACCCAGGCACCCCTCCCTACCTTTTTTAAAAAGGGGAATTAAAATTAAGGCTAAGTCTATGGAGCACCTGGGTGGCTCAGTCGTTAAGTGTCTGTTTTCAGCTCAGGTCATGGTTCCAGGGTCCTGGGATAGAGCCCCACATTGGGCTCCCTGCTTGGAGGGAAGCCTGCTTCTCCCTCTCCCACTCCCCCTGCTTGTGTTCCTTCTCTCGCTATGTCTCTGTCAAATAAATAAAATCCTTGGGACGCCTGGGTGGCTCAGTCGGTTAAGCGTCTGCCTTCAGCTCAGGTCATGATCCCAGGGTCCTGGGATCGAGTCCCGCATCGGGCTCCCTGCTCCGCGGGGAGCCTGCTTCTCCCTCTGCCTCTGCCTCTCTCTCTCTATCTCTCATGAATAAATAAATAAAATCTTTTAAAAAATAAATAAATAAATAAATAAATAAATAAATAAATAAAATCCTTAAAAAAAAAAATTAAGGCTAAGTCTAAAATAAATATTTTTTAACTCTGTCCACTGAGAAGCTCTAGAGGTACAATGAGCATTCCTAAAGAATACTGTGGTCTCTGAATACTATTTTCCACTAAAAGAAACCAGGGCTTGAGGATGCCTGGCTGGCTCAGTCAGTGGAGCGTGCGACTCTAGATCTTGGGGTTGTGAGTTCGAGCCCCATATAGAGTGTAGAGATTACTTAAAAATAAAATCTTTTTTTCGTTTTTAAAGATTTTATTTATTTGACAGAGAGAGACACAGCGAGAGAGGGAACACAAGCAGGGGGAGTGAGAGAGGGAGAAGCAGACCCCCCGCCGAGCAGGGAGCCTGATGTGGGGCTCCATCCCAGGACCCCGGGATCATGACCTGAGCCGAAGGCAGATGCCCAACGACTGAGCCACCCAGGCACCCCATTAAAAATAAAATCTTAAAAAAAAAAAGAAAAGAAACCAGGGCTTTTTGAAGATGTAATTGACTCCAGGTTGGGACAAGAAATATACAAGATAAACCTGGAATGCCTTCTGATAGTAGCAAGGAAGCTACCAGACTAGTAAGGCCATGTCAAAAGGGCTAGTCATGGGGTGGTAAGGATTTCTTAAGCAGGACACAAAAAGCACTAAACATAAATAAGATTGATTAACTGAAATACATGTAAAAAATCAAGAAATTCTGTTCATCAAAAGAACAGTATTAGGAGAAAAGGCAAGCCAGAGTAGGAAGATATACAATCTCTCAATAAAAGATTCATCTCTGAATACATAGAGTACTCCCATAAATAAGAGATAACCCAGTAGAAAAATGGGCAATAACTTGGACTAGCAATACAGAGAGGAAAATCCAGGACCAAGAAAAATGACTATTAGGGCAATACAAACTAAAACCGCAGACACCATACACTCACCAGAACGGCTAAAACTAAAGGGATGAACAACACTAAGGATACTGGAAGGATGCAGAGTGCGACACTCATACACTGTTGTGAGAACAACCATGCTGGACAACGATATGGCGGAGTGTCTACCAAAGCCAAACACATGACTAGCCTAGGACCAGAATTCCACGAGACATCAAAGTATATGTTTACAAAACAAAATTGTACAAGAATGTTTATAGCACCTTTATTAATAGTTGCCAAAACCGGGACGCCTGGGTGGCTCAGTTGGTTAAGCAGCTGCCTTCAGCTCAGGTCATGATCCCAGAGTCCTGGGATCAAGTCCCGCATCGGGCTCCCTGCTAAGCAGGGAGCCTGCTTCTCCCTCTGCCTGCCACTCCTCCTGCTTGTGATCTTTCTCTCTCTCTGACAAATAAATAAATAAAATCTTAAAAAAAAAAAAAATAGTTGCCAAAACCTGTGAACAACTACCCAAACATCAACTATGGGACAGACAACCTGTACTCTGTTCGTGGGATGAAATATTATACAGCAATGACCAAAAAAAAAGGGGGGGTCACTCAACCATGGATAGATACAACACATGATTCTCACAAAAATAATGCTGAACAAGAGAATCCATACATAAAAGAAATATATACAGTAGGACTCCAAGGATACAAGGTTCAAATACAGGCAAAACTCAGCCACAGTGGCTAAGTTCAGATCAGTGTTACTGACGGGGGAAGCATATGAGGGGCTCTGGGCTGCTGCTAGTGCTCTTTGCTGGTCATAGCTGGTATTTATGGGGGTATGTTCCCTTTATTTTTTTTTTTAGTATATGTGCTGCCGAAGCGAGCACTCCTTTATTTTTTTTTTTAAGATTTTATTTATTTATTTGACAGAGAGAGAGATAGCGACAGTAGGAATACAGGCAGGGGAAGTGGGAGAGGGAGAAGCAGGCTTCCTGCTGAGCAGGGAGCCCGATGCGGGGCTTGATCCTAGGACCCTGGGATCATGACCCTGGAATCATGACCCAGACGCCTAACAACTGAGCCACCCAGGCGCCCCGGGGTACGTCCCCTTTAAAGAGATCCAGCATTCATTTGCCTTTCCCAAGGGTGACCAAAGAGGAGTTTGATGCGCAGAAGTTTCTCTTTGTAGGAACATTCTGCCAATAAATGAAGAATGATGGAACTGCAGGATCACTTTTTGAAACCTTGGTTAAATGAAATCTAGGCAATAATCATCAATGGCTGCCCAGTGGTGTGCCGCCTGATCAAAGTAAACAAATCACCCAGGAAATAGTCATGCCAAAGAAATGGAACTCCAATCTGATCAAGCCTTCCTAGAGTCTAGGTTTATGGGCAACACAGAGGATAGAAGACAATGTTAGAAGATCCCATAGGACTGGGAACTTCTACAGGACAACTGGCCTGAGTTCTTCAACCAAAAATTTCAAGAAGGAAACAAAAAGATGGAGCACAGGAGCCCAAATAATAGACTAGCGACCAACTGCAATGCACAGACCTTATTTCAACCCAGATTTGAACAAATAAACTGGAGACAATTAGAAATGATATTGGGGCACCTGGGTGGCTTAGTTGGTTAAGCATCTGACTTGATTTCAGCTCAGATCATAATCTCAGGGTCTGAGATCCAGGCCCACATCAGGCTCTGCACTGGGTGTGGAGCCTGCTTAAGATTCTCTTTCCCTCTCCTTCTGTCCCTTACCCTTTTCTCTACTAAAAAAAAAAATTTAGAAACGCTATTAAGAAAATAAAAAGGTAAATCCCTAGTATGGCAAGAGTACAAGGAAATGAATATTCCTGGATATTTAAGAAGCTTTATGGAAGGCAATTTGTTGGCATGTATAAAATGCAAAATTTCATAAATGTTCCTGCCCTTTAGTTTAGAATTTTTTTTTTTTTGAGGGGGTGGTACAGAGGGAGAGGGAGAGAGAATCTTAAGCAGGCATCACGCCCAGCACAGAGCACGATGAGGGGCTCCATCTCATAATCCTGAGATCATGACCTGAGCTGAAATCAAGGGTTGGATGCTTAACCAACTGAGCCACCGAGGAGCCCCTAGTATTCCACTTTTTTTTTTTTTAAGATTTTATTTATTTATTTGACAGAGAGAGACACAGCAAGAGAGGGAACACAAGCAGGGGGAGTGGGAGAGGGAGAAGCAGGCTTCCCGCTGAGCAGGGAGCCCGATGCAGGGCTCGATCCCAGAGTCCTGGGATCATGACCTGAGCTGAAGGCAGACGCTTAATGCCTGAGCCACCCAGGCGCCCCTAGAATTCCACTTTTAATTAGAAAAAGTAAAATGCTCATCAAGTATTAGGTAACTAAAACAGATTATAAAACGTAAAACACCAGGCCTAGGTATTTTCATGGTTGTTGTCTAGCTGACTTTTTTTTATTCCCCACTGAGCAGGGAGCTGGATGCGGGGCTCAATCCTAGGACCATGGGGATTAGGACTTGAACCGAAGGCAGACGCTTAACGGACTGAGCCACCCAGGCACCCCTTTAGCTAACCTTTTAAGACAACTAGTGGTTACTCAAACCTTTTCATGCTACAGAAAACATGGGCAGTTCTCCAGTTTATTTTACAATGCTTAATACCAAAACTTAATACCAAAACCTGATATAAGGACAGTATAATGAAGGAAAAACGTGTTTAATAAAAGCAATTCTAAATAAGCCAAACATGACATTTCATTAAGCAAGAATAGTTTTAAAATCAGGAAATCTATGAATACAAGCCAAAATGTATAAACAAGTTAATAGAAATGAAGTAATCATTGCTGGGATGCAATAATGTTTTGAAGGCTTTAGTTCATGGAATAAACACTGCAAAGGAGTATAGGATTTATGCCCAGAGAACCACGACTCTATAAAGACAAGTCACTCACCTAAAGAAATGGCTAATGGTCAATAAGAAATGAAGAGATGCGGGACACCTGGGTGGCTCAGTCGGTTAAGCATCTGCCTTTGGCTCAGGTCATGATCCCAGGATCCTGGGATTGAGTCCCACATCGTTAAGCGTCCAACTCTTGAGTTTTGATTTTAGCTCAGGTCGTGATCTCAGAGCTATGAGATCAAGCCCTGGGTCAGGCCTGCTTAAGATTCTCTCTCTGCCCCTCCCCCCATAAAAGAAAGAAAGAAAGAAAAGAGAGAGAGAGAGATAAAGAAAGAAAGAAAGAAAGAAAGAAAGAAAGAAAGAAAGAAAGAAAGAAAGAAAGAAAGAAAGAAAGAAAAAATAAACAGGGGGGATACAGTAAATGTCCATAGCTTTTGCCAACAACCCCACCTATTCTCCCCAAAATGAACATGAAAGGACAGCAAATACTGTAATTGTTTATAGTGTTTGAACACTAGAAACAATCTAAATGTTAATCAACAGAAAAATAGCATATCCATAACAAGGATTCTCATGCAGCTATTTAAAAATAATGTACATTTGTGTACCGAACTACAGAAAGTTCCTGATAGGGGCACCTAGGTGGCTCAGTCATTAAGTGTCTACCTTAGGCTCAGGGCATGGTCCCAGGATCCTGGGATGGAGCCCCATATCGGGCTCCCTGCTTAGTGGGAAGCCTGCTTCTCCCATTCCCGCTCCCCCTGCTTGTGTTGCCTCTCTCGCTATGTCTCTGTCAAATAAATAAATAAAATCTTTCAAAAAAAAAAAAGTTCCTGATATATTATTAGTAGAGAAAGTTCCAAAATAACGGAAAACAAACCATAACAAACTATGAGCAATTGATTTGATAGAATTAGATATGCTGAACTTGACACCAAAGAGGATACATATTTTTTTGAGTATAGGTGAAAGTTTTTACAAAAATTAAACTTTTATTAGGCCACAATAGGTCTGAATTAAAAGAAAACAAAGGAATTAAAACACTTAGAATACAATGAAAAACACTACACAGTTGTGAGACAAACTTAAAGTAGCAGGAAATTTATAGATCCAAGTAGACCAGGAGACAGTGATGCAGCAAACCCAAAGAAACAAACCCTAAGGAAAGTCTGTTCTCCCTAGCCAAAGGACTAGGAAAAGGGCCACCTATCAAGACAGAAAACTTTTAGACAATACCACCACCGTAGCCAAACACCAAGGGAAAAATGATGGCCCTACACCATGCCCGGTCAGCAAGCGGGGAGCTTACTCGTCCAATCCTTGCCCAGCTGTAAAGAAGTGCCCAGTCTCCACCTCACCGGGATGGTGTCAGCAGAGGCCTAGTGGGGACCTTGAACTCCCACTCCTGCCCAGCAATAATGAGGCTTGCCCCCACCGTGTCAAAGGAGGCCATGTTGGGGAACCTGACCTTCCACCCCTATCATCCCTGCAGTATCAGAGGCCTAAACAGAAAATTTACGTAGATCAGAGTCTTATTAATACCCAAAATACATAGGATACAAATGAAAAATCACTTGTCATACCAAGAACCAGGAAGATCTCAACTTGAATAGGAAAAGACAATCAATAGAAGCCAACACCACAACATGGATGCTGGAATTACCTGGTAAGGACTTTAAAGCAGCCATCCTAAAAATGCTTCAGTAGCCAATTAGGAACATGCTTGAAACACATGGAAAATAGTTAAGTTTGGCAAAGAAAAAGAACCAAATGGAAATTTCAGAATTGAAGAATACAGTATCATTCTCCTTGAGCAAAAAGGCACCTGGGGCTTCTCTGGACTGGCTGCCTCTTCGGCACTGGCTCCAGCCATGCTCCTTCTCCGCTTCGTATTTGCGGGCAGGTGCTCCTCTTGAGATCGGTCTGGTCTTTTTAACACTGTCCGGGCGATGGAGCTACACGTGGAAGAAGAGTCAAACAGCTTGCATCGATTGCCCTACGGGGGAAGAAAAAGAGACCCATCTTCCATTAAAACCTGCTCACTTGAGGGGCACCTGGGTGGCTCAGTCAGTTAGGCAGTCGACTCTGGATTTCAGATCAAGTCATGGTCTCAGTGTCCTGGGATTGAACCCCTTGTCATGCTCTGTACTCAGCGGGGAGTCTGCTTCAGGATTCCCTCCCCCTCTGCCCCTCCCTCCCTGGTTGCTGGAGCTCTAAAATAAATAAATCTTTTTTTTTTTTAAGATTTTATTTATTTGAGAGAGAGAATGAGAGAGAGCACATGAGAGGGGGGAGGGTCAGAGGGAGAAGGAGGCTCCCTGCTGAGCAGGGAGCCCGATGCGGGACTCGATCCCGTGACTCCAGGATCATGACCTGAGCCGAAGGCAGTCGCTTAACCAACTGAGCCACCCAGGCGCCCTAAAATAAATAAATCTTAAAACCAAAACCAAACAAAAACCCCTGCTCACTTGGACGGTAAAGAGGATGGGTCAAGGGCTTCCTGGGATGGTTTAAAATTCACCCTAAGTCAGGAAACAGACACTGTCCCTTCCTCTAGTCCCAGCAACTCCTGGAGGGCCTGGCACATAGTAATCACCGAATACCTGGTGCCCAACGAACGTGTGCACAGCTGACATGATACGGAGATGAAGAAGACAGTCGGCTCTCAAAAGCTGTCTACACAGGGTCCTAAGAGTCAAATAACTGTTACCCTCTAGATGGGAAAACATTTTTTTTTATTTGCGAGAGAGAGAATGAGAGACAGAGAGCATGAGAGAGGGGAGGGTCAGAGGGAGAAGCAGACTCCTCACTGAGCGGGGAGCCCGATGTGGGACTCGATCCCAGGACTCCAGGATCATGACCTGAGCCGAAGGCAGTCCTTAACCAACTGAGCCACCCAAGCGCCCGGGAAAACATTTTTAGTTTGCCTCCTCCTCTCAATAACTTGCACCCTGCTTGAGTAGCTCAACAGATCTTAATACCCCACCTAAATCCAGAAAAGGTGGGAGGTAGCTGAATGTGCTAGAAAACAGGGCCAATAAGGTGTTAACATAGCGCTAAGGGTGTTAAGTTTGCAAGGAGCCAGGGTGCACAGAGAAGCAAGTGCCTTCAGAATTGTGTTCAAAAGTTGGTCTTTCTAGGACGAATTTCCCAGAGTCCTAGGGCAGCCACTCCGACCAGTGGTAGGGACAGTCTAAATTTGTGTGTCTGTTTGACTCAGTGTGCCCTGGCCTGGCTTTCCCTTCCATGCAGAATCTCCTTTCATACCCCAGTAAATTGCTCCTTTTCAAGCTGATACTACAATTTCGATGATGCGTCCTTGAAACATTCAAGTTAATCCCCAGCAGAGTGTGCCACTCCCAGGCCAGCTCTCCCAGAGACCACGGATTTTCTCCTAACTTTTCTGAAGTTTCTTTTAATGGAATGTTTTCTGAAAAGCAGGACCAGAGGTTTTTTTTTTTAAGATTTTATTTATTTGACAGAGAGAGAGGGAACACAAGCAGGGGGAGTAGGAGAAGGAGAAGCAGGCTTCCTGCTGAGCAGGGAGCCCAATTCGGGGCTCGATCCCAGGATCCTGGGATCATGACCTGAGCCGAAGGCAGACGCGTAACGACTGAGCCACCCAGGTACCCCCAGAGATTTTTTTTTAACCTAGAAAAGCTGGAAGCATTTTTGGGAAGAGAATTCACTGCTTTCAACAGTCTCAGAGGGAATTGTGAACTCCTCCAGGGCAGAAACCACAATTACAATACCCAGCAATTGTGAGTCTGCAGTAAGTGTCCGTGCAAGGCAAGTCCTCGCTGTGAAGGGTCCCAGAACTCGATTGGTAATTTAAAAAATCCAATTAAACGGGTGCCCGGGTGGCTCAGTCGTTAAGCATTTGCCTTCAGCTCAGGTCACGATTCCAGGGTCCTGGAATCAAGCCCCATATCAGGTTCCCTGCTCGACAGGAAGTCTGCTTCTCCCTCTCCCACTCCTGCTCGTGTTCCCTCTCTTGCGGTCTCTGTCAAATAAATAAATAAAATCTTAAATAAAAAAAAACAACTGATAGCCATTTCCCAAGCTTCCTCACTCTGTACATAATTTGTCTTTCAAAGTAGTAAATTTAGTCAAAGCATATATAATGGGATAGTCCATTTCCTCATAGCTATGCATGTTAATCTACTTTAATTTGTAAGTGGTCTCAAAAGTATAGTTCATTTGTCCCATATTTACATATAGTTCAAGGGCCGTGCTAGTTTAAAAATGTAAGGATATCAATTTATCTGTATACTAAGGGTGTGGGGCTCTGATTTTGTACTGTGATAGTATCTAATTTTCACCAGGCGTTTGCACACTAGGTGAAGATGTGTCCCTGTGCAGGTCTAGCCTCGCTTCTAGCTTCGTTTGAAAGTATCCCTGATGGAAACAGAAGTCCATAGGCTATATACTGATAGAAAGTCTGTGAGTTACTGTTGTTTGGCAAGTGTTGTGCTAGATGATATGGAATATAAATACATGAGAAAGATTAAAAAAAAAGGCAGTCTTCAGACTTGATACTTGAAAAAAAAGATTTAATACTTGAAAAGTCTTTTTCCAACTACCTGGATGTTAGAGCCAGCAATAAATGTGGTCCTTCCCCTAATCAAGACTCCTTGTTTTACAAACTAGGAAACATGCAGACAGATGAAATGCATCTCTCAAGGTCTGCATTTGTGGGTGGCTCAGGCGGGGTCTAAACCCAGATCCCTAGGTCCTATCATTTCACTTGACCTTTGGTTGTACTCACCTAAGGTTGCATAATTGAGGGCACACCTCTACCATCCCAAACGCTATGGAGAAGATGGGAGACCACAGGTTCTCTACCCACCACGTACTTAAACACAAAGACACCCAACAAAATTGAGGATGTATTTTAAGAGTGTCTCTCCATGGGCGCCTGGGTGGCTCAGTTGGTTAAGCGACTGCCTTCCGCTCAGGTCATGACCCTGGAGTCCCTGGATCAAGTCCCGAATCGGGCTCCCAGCTTGGCAGGGAGTCTGCTTCTCCCTCTGACCCCCGCCCCTCGTGTATACTTTCTCTCATTCTCTCTCAAATAAATAAATAAAATCTTAAAAAAAAAAGTGTCTCTCCCACTGACAACTTTGGTGTCATTGTCATGACTTCTTCTTTACCACTATTACCCCTAAATACCACCCATTCCTAATTTATGATTCCTTCTATCTGTTCCCTCCTCTCTCCGTAATTCAGAAAATTAGCACTTTAGCACTTTGCCACATAGTCACAACTGGCTCCTAAGTACCCTGTTTGTAACTGACCCCTCCTCCCTTCCAGTTAACAGTCACACTCAACGAACCCTAGCGTCCCTGGGGAAAATCCATCCAAACCCCTTAGACTGGCAGACCAGTGACATCCGTCACAACCTCACCCCTGCCCACCACACGTCCCCGTTCTCCAGCTTCACAGGGCTACGCAGATGAACTGTTCTTTCATGAATCGACACACCCTGCCCCCCAAGTTCCCACACACCGTGAGACCCTTGGCAAACATGCCTTCTCTGCGGGATCGGCCCCTGACTTGCTCACAGCACATGGCTCTTTCCAGGGTGATGCACATTCCTGCCCTTGAAGTGCCCACAAGGCCCACCCGTTCGATGGGATACACGTGGCAATACATGTGTGTTTAACAAGGCCACACACACAGGGTAAGCTGTGGTCTGCTTCACCATCGAGGGCTCCATAACTCCGCTGCTACCCCGCGACGGAGATGTGGCAAAGTAACCCACTCCTTGCTGTCTTACTGCTTAAAGTGTCAGGTTTTAATATGGGGATTGAGTTAAAGGTGTAGCTGAGGGACGCCTGGGTGGCTCAGTTGGTTAAGCGTCTGTCTCGGCTCAGGTCATGATCCCAGGGTCCTGGAATAGAGCCCCACATCGGGCTCCTTGCTCAAGCGGGAAGCCTGCTTCTCCCTCTGCCTGCAGCTCCCCCTGCTTGTGCTCTCTCTGACAAATAAATAAGTAAGTCTTAAAACAAAAAAACCCCACAAAGGTGTAGCTGAGGATGACAGTGGGGACAAACCCTATTTGGGACAAGACAATGTTACACAGGCTATAAAAATGGGTAATTAAGGACACCGGCTAGAAGGGAAGCCTCAATGTGAAAGCACAGACTGAGTTTATCTACTGACGCCTCAAATTCCTGGCTGAAGCCAATGTTGGTGGCCACAGCAAGCCGCTTGCCCTTTCTCAAACTCAGACCACCTCTCAGAGCAGGTTAAGCCGTGAGGGGCAGAGGTGGCTCTGCAGAGGTGCGAAACAGAGCTCACGGGCCACTTTCGGACCCCATTCCAATGACGTAGTCATCCAAGGATGTGCTTCTATCAGTAACAGTTGTAACCAAATGCCTGGCTGGGTCAAAGGCAATTCTAACTTAACCTAGGCAAAAGAAACACAAATATCTGTCCTAAATATGTGCTGTGGGTGAGTCTATACAGGAGAAATGGAAAAACATAAAAATGATATAAACTTCAATTTTCTATGGGTAATACTCTCAGCACCCTTAAGCTCTGAAATAATCCTAAACCCCATGTAGAAAATACCTGTAGTAAAGCGAATCTTTGAACAGAAAACAGAGATAAAGCAGTGTTCCAAACGTTTGGCAGACTTTTTGCAAATGTTGGAAAGCGTGGACAAAACAACCAAACAAGCTGAAGAAAGAGGAGAGCCAGAGACCTAGGGACAGAGGACAGCCAGCTCCCCACCTTGCAACCAGGAGCTCTAAAGAGCTCAGAGTGCCCACGTAGGTGTACTCCTCAATAGCTCCTAGGGGAGATGCTGTGTTTTGAGGCCGAACAAGGCCCCAACCTGTGAACTCAGCCTCGTTCAGGGCCAATCCCCAGACTATCCGTACTTGCACCCACAGCTTAGAACACAAAGGTGCCACCAATCATTGTCACTTATGAGGAATTCAATTTAGCAGATGTTTTCCTGAGATCTTCAACTAGAAAGTAAGAGAGGTCAGAGTTGAACAGAAAGGACATTAACACACACACACACACACAAGACATTAACTTGACCAAGAATGGCTGGGATAAACTAAAAATTATAAAAATAAGAATTACATGTGTATATATCAGCCAGACTTCCTCACACACCAATGAGGACAAAAGAAAACTTAAAGAAACAGTGTAAACAGTTCTCTTTACACGAGAGAACACTAGTGACCAGTCAAGGGAAAGGCCCATAGACTCAAAGACAGAATCAAATGAAACTATTTTTGATCCCTGTGGTGATGTGGGCGGAAAGATTAGTTTTTTTTTTTTTTTTTAAAGATTTTATTTATTTATTTGAGAGAGAGAATGAGATAGAGAGCATGAGAGAGGGGAGGGTCAGAGGGAGAAGCAGACTCCCTGCCGAGCAGGGAGCCCGATGCGGGACTTGATCCCGGGACTCCAGGATCATGACCTGAGCTGAAGGCAGCCGCTTAACCGACTGAGCCACCCAGGCGCCCCGAGAAAGATTAATTTTCCATTTAGTCTAGTCTACTCTGTCCCAGAGGCCTAATTACTTGAGGCTCTCTCCAGACAACGGGAACAACTTACAAGATTTGTCGTTCTTCTCATGACAAGGGGAGCTGTCCAGAGGCTTGCCATGCACGACGGGGTCTCTTCATCATTCTAAAAGAGAAAAACTATTATAAAGATCCAGCAGAGACTAACAGTTTGAAGGCATTAGGTGTGATTCTGCCTGAGGAGTATCAGACAGGCCTGGATAGGAAGCCTCTAATGTTCGCTCCTCTTTCCCACTGCCCAGTATGTTAAGGTCAGAAGAGCATCATGTTTCTCAATTCGGACACCTGAACATGTAGCTAAAAGCACCTTCCACCCCAAGGGTACGTGAAGAGGTAGCCTCTGGCTCTCCAGCTTCACGCCAGCTCGTCTTTTACTCTTCTTGTTCCAGGTCTCTTGTACAAAATAGACTGTCAGCTCCTTCAGGGTATGAAGGATCCTCTGGGTGTCTTCTTTTGAAGAACTGCCCCACTTCCACCTCAGATTTAATTAGACTAGAAGCAGTCTCAATAAATTCTCACCAAAAGAACAAAAATATCAGCCATCCCAAAGCCCTGGGGAATTGCTGTTCTTTCTCACAGGACTTCCCCCAGGGTACTTAGGGGAATGGGCAGGAACACACACACACACACACACACACCACCTTCAGATTCTCTCCATCAAGAAGGTCCATGAAGCCATCGTCCTCATCAGACAAAGTGGCCGTCACAGGAGACTGGGGCATAAAAAGAGGAACGAAATTCCCTGGTTCGCTGCCATCTCTTTCATTGGAGGAAAGCTGGAAGACAGAATTCACGGCTTGTTAATAACTGATCAGATTGGATTTCCTTGGATGGGTCATTAGATTTTATGAGGAAAACATATTGTATTTATTAGAAGTAAAATTTTAGCAGATACTCATCAAAGGAAAATGCAGCCTAAGATGAGAAAGGATTTGATGTCTACACATAGTCCTGAGTAGAATCAGGCCTGGAAGCCTTCACAAAAACCTCTTCTCAGAAGCAATTCACTTTACAGTGGGATCTGGGGAGAGCCTCTAACGAAGGGCAAGGTTTGCTTTACCAGAGGACTGTAATCAGTGAATAGGGATCAACATGCGGGTTGTGATACAGTAGGATAACCTGCTGCAATGAGGAAGGGTGAGAAGATAGAATCTCTGCCCACAGAATGGCCTAGAGAATGCTTATGTAACTCCAGCTCTGAAGAGGGGCGGGGAGCGGTAAAGGGTGGCCTGGTTCTACACAGTCTATCCTAGTCTGTTAGACTTGGAATTTAAATGACAAGTGCTGTTTTTAACTGAGGAATTACTGTGTAGTGGACACTATGATATGATCTTAAGTGTTCAGTTCCATTTAAACCTCACAACACAGTAAGGGGAGTAACTCCTTTTCTACTTATTTAGCAAATCAGGAAACCAATGCTTAAGAGAGGTTACCACAAGACCACATGGCTCACCTGTTTGACTCCAAAGCCCAAGCTTCTCTCACTACATTTTCTCCTAGGAGAGAACTGCTCCTGGAGTAAAAATAGGGTCTCTCACTAGGTGACACTACGTTGTTGTTTGGGGGGGAACCCCCAACATAAAACTAATATATTATTTAATATAGGAAATTTAGAAAGATGGCTCATAAGTCTACCATCTAGAGATAAACATTGCTGGGGTGCTTGGGTGGCTCAATCGGTTAAGGGTCTGCCTTCGGCTCAGGTCATGATCTCAGGGTCCTGGGGTCGAGCCCCACGTGGCTCCCTGCTCAGAGGGGAGTCTACTTCTCCCTCTGCCCTTGCCCCCTGCTGGTGCTCTCTCTCTGTCAAATAAATAAGTAAAATCTTAAAAAAAAAAAAATTCTAGAGATAAACATTACTAATACAAACATTGCTGATAGTGAATTATATCTTTTCTAGGTGCTTCCCAAAGCCAGGAAAAATGTTCAGAGATATATCTTTTCCCACAGTAAGGAGGCAGTCTCAACCTAAGTCCTACAGATAATCCTTAAGACACAAATCCCTTTGCAATAGAACTGCATTAATCCTTAAGCTGCCCTCTCGTTTTCGGCGTCAATTGCCTACCTAGGGAGGGATCCTCTCTGCAGCTAGCCTCCTCTGCTTCAGGCACCAGCTTGCTTCACAGAAGTTCTACGCTGCCTCTGATCCTCCACAAGTGCTCCTGCGCATGCTTTGGGCACACAGGCAAGTTTCCAGCTAGCAGAACCAAGGGGCAGGTAACTTTATCGTGGGGCGACACCCTCTGAAGGCTCACACTAGAATACCAGTATTTGTGGGAAGCCTGGGTGGCTCAGTCAGTGAAGCGTCTGCCTTCAGCTCAGGTCGTGATCCCAGGGGCCTGGGATCGAGTCCCCCATCAGGCTCCTTGCTCAGCCAGGAGCCTACTTCTCCCTCCCCCTGCTGTTCCCCTGCTTGTACACCCTCCTCTCTCTCTGACAAATAAATAAATGAATTCTTAAAAAAAAAATTTTATAATACCAGTATTTGTGACCTAGGTTCTGGGATCCCTAGTGCACATGTGATACAGCAAATGACAGACAAGTCGCCTATAATTAGGGAAGGCTGGGGGACCACAATAAACCCCGATGGGGTGGTCTTCAAGGGCACACTAAAGATACTTAGTTTTGGATACCCAGTACTTAAAAGAATTACTGTGTAGTTGGGAATCAGGAGATTCTGTTAAATCCTGGTCTTCTGTTATCTGTGTCCTTTGACAAATCAGCCAACCTCCCTCACCAGACTTTCCCTATCTGTAAAATGGGTTAACTCCAGCTACTTCACAGGCTTATGAGAACATATATAGAAGTGCTTTGTGCAAATGCTAGACAGAGCAATGATACTGGCTGAACCTGAACCTCAGACCACAAGCCAGACTGGAAAGCTGTATTTTCACATGCAAATTCCCAGGAAAGACTGGAAACCAAATGTGGTCATCTCGTTGGGCCTTTCTAGCCTTAGCTGTCAGATCACCAGTAGGCAACTTTGGAAGCAGTGACGCCTCTTTCTGGCAAAGAAATAACCCTGGGGTAGGTAGCCCCCAATTCTGTCAAGTAGCCCATAGGTGGTAGGTTCACTGGAATCCCCAATAGTTCTTAATAAACCACCTTTGGAAGAAGCCAAGTGCTGTCTCTGAACAAAACCACTCTGGGAAGTACCTCTTAGCACTCAGGAGGCACTATGAAAGAGCAAGTTTTAAGACCTATAATCCCACCGCACACACATTTAGAAGAATGACCCAGCATGCCCGCAGATTATTTCCCCAGAATTGACAAGGTCAAATATTCCTTGCTCAAGTTCAATATTCCAAACAGATCATCTCTCACTCTGCTTCTGCCTGTCTGCTCTCCAGACACAGCAAAAACACCAAAAAATGTGACAGTCTAGTTTCAAATGACAAAGTCAAGGTAAAGACAACAAGAGCTACTGTAGCATCTTCGACTCCGGGTTCAAGAAGGTGCTTTAATTCTGTTCCCATCAGGAACTCCCCTGTGAAAGCCAGGGCACATACCATCCGAGCTGGGGCAGAGTTCTGCCTCTGTGTGAAGAGATCTTTACTCTCCTCAAGTCCATGAGAATGCAGGCAGCCACGAGATGCCGGTCTTATTGGCTTCTTAAACTCAAAGGCTTCCTGCAAGACAGTAGAGTCAAGACATATTCCACTGTCCATGAAAACCAGGGCCTCAGCTGTAGCTCGGGTGAGACAGCCAAGGGAGCAGGCACTGCTCACCTTTGTAATTGCCTCCAAACTAAGGGTTTACCCATTTCTGAGCTTAACTCCAACACTGGATCTGTGTCACGAAGAATTTCACAGACTTTGTCAACAGCTGACTTCCAAGGCAGCATTTTTTTCTCTCACCACAAAGACTATTTCCTGACACAAACATAAATATCGGCCAAGTATACAAAACACTGAGTTAATAAGCTAAATCCAATCAACAACTTCCTAAAATCTAAAGCAAAGGGTTTCAATATAATTGCCCGTGAACGGGAGCAAAAACTTTTCACTCTAGATTTGTTTGAAGATTTTGTATTTTCCACCTTCTTCCTACCAACAGGAGGTAGTTATTTTCCACTTAAAGTTATTGTACTCTATACTCAAAGCAATGGAAAATTAAGAAAACTACTGTTTTTACTCAACATGAATGAATTGCACATGTTGAGTGAAAGCCAGAAGTGACAGAATACATTCTGTATGATTCCATTTACTTCAAGTTTGAAAGCACTTATAATCCACCTACCTAAAACAGCCACTTCACTTGGGATGAAGTGCTCAGCAAATATCAGAGTATGTATAAGCCAACACAGGACTAAGTACTTTCTATGCATTAACTCATATAACCATCACCGATCACCCCCATTTTACAGATGAGGAAGAAACTAGGCCGTACAGGTTAAGTGATGTGCCTAAGATCATAAGAGCTCTTTCACCACCATCTATGCTCTTTCCCCTCCAGAAGAAAATTCCAAGCGGGCAATCCTGGGAAAAGCCACGTTCAGGGGAAAACCAGGCATCAGTACAGCTTCAGTGTGTCCAGTAGAAGGCAGTACACATACACACACACACACACACGCACGCACGCCGAGGCAGTGCTCCAAGCACTCAAGGCAGGAACTCACTTTATGTATTGTCCCTCAGAACCACTCACAAGTTGCTAAGGGAATCACTGGGAGAATTCATGGAGGCAGTAGGTTTTACACGAAGTCTGGAAGATGATAAGGATTATAAACTGTGGCATTTTAGCAGGGGATGGAAAAGGGGAAGAAATCAAATGGGGATATAGTGAGAATGAAGGCTGGAAAAACTGAGCCAAGTCACGGAACTGTTTTGGGTGCTTACCCTGTGCAGTGCACCTGGCGGGTATGAGAGAAAAGCCAGGCCAGGGTGTTCCTGGACTTTTGGATGGAACACCACAAGCTCACCCTCTAAGCTACCAGTTCAGTTACTCTGTGATTCCCTGAGACTTGTTGGCCCTGTTCTTTCAAATACTGCCAAGAAGCCTTTTCCTAAGCTTACAACTCATCCCAGGGTGAGCACAAAGAGGCAGGGCCTGGGCAGACCCTTCTGGATAAAGTATTCATGGATACAATTACTCCTAAGGGCTACCATCTGAGCAACTCCTCCCTGCCAGGAACCACTTTAAATGCTTTACATACATTATCTTATTTAATTCCATAATGCCCTACAAGTTACTGCTACTCATATTTTATGAACAAAGAAATGAAGAAGCCTAAAGAGAAGTAATGGGTCAAGGTCACACAAGCAGGATTCAAATCCAGGTTTCTCTGACTGCAGAGACCATGCATGACTTTGGTGAAGGTCTAGTTTCCCAGAAAGCAGCCCAGCCACTTCTCTAAGCCACCTCTGGCTTTACCTCTATCCTACATTAGTACATTGAGGCCACTCACGTTTTCCTTGTTCTCATCCTGGTCCATCAGCTGAAAGACATCATGGTCAAGAGAATCAGAATGGCTCCTCTTCAGAGCTGGGCTACATCCCAAGAGCTTCTGCTGTCAAAATGAAAAAAAAGACATTAGGGTACATAAATGACAATTCAATGAAACTCAGGTTCAAAAGAAAAACAAAAATGGCAGTGGGGGGGGTTATCTCCTCACACACTGCAGGTGGTAACCAAGAAATGTGGCCAGGGTTCCACCTTGCCACAACATGGGGTAGGAGATCCCACTACATGGCTTCCCACCTAACCTCACAAGGTAGGTCTACAGCCCTCTCAGCAGAGATTTAGGGTGCCAAATCAATCCAGAAATATCATTTGCAAAAAAAAGAATCCTTCCTGTATCTAACTGGTAGTTAGAACTGAAGGTGAGGTTGTTTAGGTGTTTTGAGTGCTTACAAGACTAAGGAAAAGCAGGGCGCCTGGGTGGCTCAGTCGGTTAAGCGACTGCCTTCGGCTCAGGTCATGATCCCGGGGTCCTGGGATCGAGTCCCGCATCGGGCTCCCCTGCTCTGCGGAGAGCCTGCTTCTCCCTCTCCCACTCCCCCTGCTTGTGTTCCCTCTCTCGCTGTCTCTCTCTGTCAAATAAATAAATAAAAAAAAATAAAATCTTTAAAAAAAAAAAAAAAAAAGAAAAAGAAAAAAGACTAAGGAAAAGCAGTCTTTGCTGTCTAAATTAAGGTCTTCCATCAAGGTCATACTGATAGCTAAGGAGACAGATAATATGAATTAGCTCAAAATAAAAAGGGAACTAACTTACAGGCAGGAAACTTATTCTCCTCATGGGATTTTCAAGGCTGCAATGAGATCAGAAGGTAAACAATGAGAATAAAACAAGAGAGAGGTATTCATATTAGCAGATGCAGTGGTCTTAGTCTATAGTTTGGGGAGGGGTTAGTCAAACATCCCCATTTTAGGCAAGATGGAAGAACAGATTTCTGAGGCTGTCCTGTTCTCACAAGCACCCCCAACATTACTGGGCTTCTAGGTAAAAAGAGCAAGCCCAGGTCTTCTCTTAAAATACACATTTCTCGGGGCACCTGGGTGGCTCAGTCGGTTAAGCGACTGCCTTCGGCTCAGGTCATGATCCTGGAGTCCCTGGATCGAGTCCCGCATCGGGCTCCCTGCTCGGCGGGGAGTCTGCTTCTGCCTCTGACCCTCCCCCCTCTCATGTGCTCTCTCTCATTCTCTCTCTCTCAAATAAATAAATAAAATCTTTAAAAAAAAAAAAAATACACATTTCTCGGGGCGCCTGGGTGGCTCAGTTGGTTAAGTGTCTGCCTTTGGCTTGGGTCATGATCTCAGGGTCCTGGGATCGAGTCCCACATCAGGCTCTCTGCTCAGCAGGGAGTTTGCTTCTCCTTCTCTCTCTCGGATAAAGAGATAAAATCTTAAAAAACAAAAAACAAAAAACAACAAACCCACATTTCTCTTAAGTCTATGAGGCCAGAGGGTGAAGTAAGGGTTTGGGCAAGACTTGAAGAGAACACCACAAATTACAGCTAAAATAAAGGATGGGAAGTCCTAAAAACTGCTGGCACAAACAACTCATTCTCTAAAGGCACCAGACTTATTTATAGGATCCACAAGTCTTACTCGGGTCAGCTAAATCCAGGGCTCCCATCCAGAGCACAAAGAATTTCAATAAAAAATTAAGAAAAGTCTTTCCTAAGCACAAATTTTTAAAACCAGTGAATACATACTTTTCTTTACTGTCCAAGGGCCCAGGAGAATCCAGACAGAAACCTGTGGGAAATAATAAAACCTCAGGAAATAATACATGAGACACCATTTTGTCATTAAAACAAAACTACTACTAGTACTGTTTCCTTAAGCCATCAATCAAGACTCAGGCTTGGCCTTTTGCCAGAATTAAAGTGGCATCATTATCTGATTGTCAAAAACTTCGTTTATCTGCACAAGTCTTAACATTTTCATGGTATATCTACCAATCCCCTTTTCCTACTTACAAATACCATCAAGGGAATAAGTTGTGACAATTAAACATAATCTTATGATGATTGGTTGGTCATTCAGAGATTACCCAGGTAACTTTCTGTGAGTGCTGACCACGGAAAGAATAGGTACTGGTTTTCTGGAATAGTTCTGACTTCAAAATATTTTATCTTGTCAGATCATATGTGTAATTTGGGGGTTTGGAAAAACACATTAGTCCTAAGACAAACCAAGTATTCATTGCCTTTAAATAACACCAAGTAAGGTGCTCATCTCACCAAAGGGAGCAAGGTGTAGGAGACACCTCTCAGTATGGCCCAGACCCAGCAACGTCTGCCTAGTGCACACCTCTCCACATAACTGCACGAAGTCAAGTGTTAGCTCTGATACTCTCATCTGCCACGCTGCCACATGTAAGCAGCCTATCCCTAGTTCTTAAGAAGTCTACATTTTAAGAGGCGCCTGGGTGGCTCAGTCAGTTAAGCGTCTGCCTTCGGCTCAGGTCATGGTCTCAGGGTCCTGGGATCGAGCCCTGCACCGGGCTCCCTGCTCGGCGGGAAGCCTGCTTCTCCCTCTCCCACTCCCCCTGCTTGTGTTCCCTCTCTCGCTGTCTCTCTCTGTCAAATAAATAACTGGAATCTTTAAAAAAAAAAAAAAAAGTCTACATTTTTAAGACCTTTGCTCTTATTCCCTAACCTAAAGCATCTGTGCAAATATAACCATGAATTTATGAATTCGAGTAAAATGCACTGGTCCATTTCCTCCATAGCAGGCTCACTGAAACAATAATTTGACTCTGTGTTTCAACCAATACGCTTTTCTGGTCTTGGTGTTATAGTTCATTTTACCCAACTACTCATCCTCAAGATCAAGCACACACCACCTCCATGCAGACACTGGACACTTGTTTCCTCCATAAACTACCATAGGGCCTTCTTTGTCCTGTTTTAAGGGTATTTGTCACAGAATGCCATGACTCTTGTTTACTGTCTCAACTCGTCACCAAACTAAGTTCCTAGGTGAAGCGCACGTTACAACAAACTCCCAAGTTTTGATCCCCATGTAGTAAACACATAATAAATGTTCAAGACTACAGGAATACCTGAATCGGTTGACTCAGAGGAGCCCATTCTCTGCAGACTGCTGTTTCTCACCTCCAGCGGCTGTTCATATTCACTGAAAGCATGAGAAAGAATTCTATGTATTTCTAAAACCGAATTGCAAGGTTACATACAGGAGACAGGCCATGAGGTTAGCAAGTATCCAGGCTGCTCTTAACCATCTACTTCTAAGGCCACACCACAGACCCCATTTTGCCACCCAAAACACCCAGTTAGCCCTTGAATATAAAAGATGAGAATGGAGTGGGTAGGCATGGCCCGGGTCAGGCCGTAGACAAGAGGACTATGATGTTGGAGTATTTCCTGAAATGAGAGCATGTGTTCTAGGTACCTGCTAGGATGAAAGATGAATCAGACAAGTTCCTGCTTTTCAGAGGTTGGAAAACGTACAAGACATGTGCTTACAGAGAAAATGGGACGTCCAAAACTGTAGGGTAATCAGCTCCACCAGAAACACCGTGGGATGCATGTTTTGCCATAAGGAAAAGTCCAGGGAGCTTTTGAGGATGGAAAGTTGAATAAAAAGGCCTGGCCTTAGGAAAGCAGGGGTGGACATCAGGAATGTGCACGGGCTAAGGAACGGAGATGATTTTGCACGTACTCCAGTTAAGAAAATGCCATGTCTCTCTGTAGAGAAGGAACAAAGCTCGCAGGAAGCTAAGATCCTTCGAGATGGTTCAGCAAAGGGTAGAAGTGAGCGCCTGAAAGGGTCCGCTTTGCCCCCGTGGGGTAGATTACAAAGAGCTTCCTGGGATTGGGACAGAAGAGTACAAAGCAATCTGAAAGGGGTGGCCAAGGTGGGGAACCCGGGCCGACCCCACCCCCCACCGGGCCCGGCTCGGGGCTGAGGGCGGCCCTGGAGGGTCGGAACGGCCTCTCCCGCCCAACATTCCGCCTGGGGGGAGGGTGCACATGGCGGGCCCCAAATCAGCGGGGCGGCCCACGAGCGGCGGACAGGTCTCGCCCCGCTCCGGGCCCGTTTCCCAGCCGGATCCCCCCCCGAGAGCCGTCTGGGAGCCCAGCGGCCTGCGGCACCGCTCGCCAGTCCCTCCTCACCTGCCCAGCCCCTGCAGCTGGTCCATGGTGACCGTCAGGTTGGTGACAGGCGACAGGCCCCCGGAGGCTGGTGCGCCGAACAGCGCTTTCACGACGGGCTGCGGCGCGGGAGGGGGACTGCAGGCGAAGAGCAGGCGGCGGCGGTGCGGGGGCTCCGGGCCCAGTTCCATGGCGGCGCCCGGCCTCCCAGGGCTCCCGCTCTCTCTTCCTCCGCCTCCGCCGCGCCCGCCCCACCCCGCCGGCACCGGCCTCGGCCGCGCGCCCCGCCGCGGGCGCCCGCGGGTCAAACACAAACACGACCCCGCGGTTCAGGGACGCGGCTGCCGCGGGCAAGCGGCGCGGACGGGCGGGTGTGCGGACCCGGCAGGCGCCAGCCACATGCACGGGTGATTCCCCCGCACCCCGCGAGGCCAGCGGGCGGGCGGGCGCCGGCAACCTGAAGATTAAATCCAAACAAACGCGTCAGGTCAATAAGAGAAAGCGGCCAGGGCCGCGAGGCCAAGGCCAGGGCTCACACTCTCTTCGCTTCTCTCCCTTTTTTGCCCGAACCCGGGGTCGCAGAGCACCAAGCGGACCTTCACCTCCCTTCCGGGCTGTCGCTGCCGAGGTGGCCTTTCGCGGTAAGAGCTGCTCACTAGGGACCGCCGCAGCCCCGCCCCCCTTTCCTACTTGGCGCCAAACGGAATCCACCAATCAGTAAGCACCTTCTCCTCCTCGCTCCCGAATGGCAGCTACGCTGGGCCAATGAGAGGGGAAGAAGGAAGCAGCTCGCGGGGCTCGGCGGGGTCACCCGCTCTCCGAAAGGGGCGGGGCCTAGAGGAGGCCGGAGCGGATCCGAACGAGAGGGGCTGCTCACAGGTCAATGAAAACTCCCAGCAGAACCTGCGAGGCGCGGGTAGAGGCGGAGAGCCCTCTCTTGCCCCGTTGCATGCTGGGAGGCGTAGTTCCCACCCCGCACTGCGGTCCAGGCACCTCTTACCGGTTGTGGGCCACCGCTGCGTAGCCCTTTCCCGGAGGTCCATACACAGAGGGGACGTGCAGCCTGGAGAGAGCCGTCCTGGCCACTGGGGGCCGGGCCGGGCCCAGCCTTGGCTCGACCTGTAACCGTGCGGTACTGTAGGCCCCTCTCTTCCGCCCGGGACCTCCAGGCCCCAACTTTGTAACGAGGGTAGGAACTGAATGTCCCGAGGACTGGACTCTGCGTCTCGAACTCCAGGCCCCAACAACGAAACGCTTAACATTCCTGCGGTGCTGGCCACGAACTGACCAACAGACTTGAACCCTACGATACAGGCTGCCAGACTCTGCATTCATTGCTCACCTCCATTTTAAGCTCTTCCTGTATTTTTCAGAATCATTTCCTTCCTTTCTACCCTTTCTTACCCTATTGGGTGGCTCCTAGATAGC
Source organism: Leptonychotes weddellii (assembly GCF_054177405.1). Lineage (NCBI taxonomy): Eukaryota > Metazoa > Chordata > Mammalia > Carnivora > Phocidae > Leptonychotes > Leptonychotes weddellii. The sequence continues at coordinate 14,445,928 of NC_138369.1, forward strand.
AATGCCATAAATATAATAATAGTTAACACTTACATAGTGTTGATGTGCCAGACACTGTTCCAAGTGCTTTATCTGTACTAATTTATTTAATCCTTACAACTCTATGAGGGAAGATTTGTTCCCATTTTATAGGTGGCCATATTTATTTTTATATCTCCTGCATCAATGGCAGGTCCTAGATCCAATGATTTTATAAAAGGCGTAGGTACAGTAATCAGGCTGCGAGAGGACTTGTCCGTAGACAGCATGCTTAGAGCAGACACGCTGCTTATTTAGATTGTATATTTATTTTAGGTGTCTGGTGGAGATTATGACCATTACCTCGGCTTAGGGCCAGCCATCAGATTCATTTAATTCAGTGTTTCTTTGAAAAGCTTTTGCTTTCAAGGATTTGCATTACACAAATAATACAAAATAATTATAGCCTTAGAAAATACAGATAAACAATTTAAAACATCATCTGTAGTTTTACCATCACCAAGAACACAACTGTCAATATTTTAAACTTTTTTAAAAACATTTTAAACTTTGCATGTGTGTGCATTGTAAACATACAATCGGTATTTGTTTCAGAGTCAAATAAAGGAATTGAAAGCTCACCCTTCTAGGGATGCCTGGGTAGCTCGGTTGGCTAAGCGTCTGCCTTCGGCTCAGGCCCTGATCCCGGGGTCCTGGGATTGAGTCCTGTATGGGGCTCCCTTCCCAGCGGGGAGCCTGCTTCTCCCTCTGCCTGCCGCTCCCCCTGCTTGTGCGCTCTCTCTCTCTGGCAAATAAATAAATAAAATCTTTTCTAAAAAAAGAAAGCTCTCCCTCCTTGCCTGAGTAGACATTCCCCGAGTGGGATCAGCCCAAGAGGACTAACATACGGAAGCATTTCCACCAGCAAGTCCAAGTACTGGAATAAAAACTTGATGTCTGAAATGTGAAATGGAAGCAAAAGGAGAAGCATAGTTTCACCAAACCATTTCCCCCATTCACTTAGGCATGCTCTCTGAAATCCTGGAGGAGCACTATGGTACGGGAGGAACCCTGCACTGAACTGGGAGGTCTGAGTTCTAATATGCTTCTGCTCTGGGGCAAATCAATTTTTGCTCATTCATTCAGTCTCTACTAAGAGCCTACCAATTGGACGCCTGGGTGGCTCAGTTGGTTAAGCGACTGCCTTCGGCTCAGGTCTTGATCCTGGAGTCCCGGGATCGAGTCCCGCATCGGGCTCCCTGCTCAGCGGGGAGTCTGCTTCTCCCTCTGACCTTCCTCCTCCTCATGCTCTCTGTCTCTCATTCTCTCTCTCTCAAATAAATAAATAAAATCTTAAAAAAAAAAAAAAGAGCCTACCAATTTGCTAGGTCCAAACAGTCAGGGTTTTCCTGGACACTAGCCTAAAAGGCCCTTCTTACCTCCGTTGTCACTTCACTCAGCAAAATCTACCCTTTCCAGGAAAGCTCTACCCTCAGACATCCCAAATGATCTATTCCCGTTATCATCCACCTTCCAGGCACCATATGTTTACATTTGATTCTGTGATTATTGGATCAGGGTGAGTCTCCCCCAAATGACTATAAACTTAAAAGGGTAGGGACCCTGCCTTTTTCTCCCCCTTGTTTAGTACCAGCAAGGCCCTGGTACTCCTCAGAACATACAGATTGAATACATGCTACAAAGAAAAAGGGTAACCCCTTTGGGGGCAGGGGGGAAGAAGAAGAAGAAAAAAAAAAGTATGAATGCTTTGAGTGTTTAAGAAGGGAATCTGATCTGATCTGGTATGTCCCTGAGGAAATGTCCAGAAGGATAAATCCTTAGGAGGTGGAAGAGAGTGTTCTGGGCAGAGGGACAGGCCCTAAGCAAAGGCTCTGAGGCTGGACGGAGTCTCTGGTGCAGAGCAGACAACAATGGGGGAAGAGGAGGCTGGGGAGGGCCCAGACTCTGCAGGGGCTTGAAGACCACATTCTGGAACTTGGACTTTATCTCAAAGGCTATGGGAAACAAAGTAAGGTTTACATTTACATTTTAAGCAGATAACCCCGGCTGCAGAATGGGGAATAGATTTCAGAGCAGCAGTGGGAGAGCTGGGGAGACCAGTTTGGAGGGGATCACAAGGTCCCGCTGTGAGAAGGTGGTGACTTGAACGAGGCAGGAGGTGATGTAGAGGGGGGAAGTAGGTCTCTGTTGGACCTGTGAGTGGTGACGGAGGTGGATCACAACTGTGTCTCTCGAATAGTGAGGTGCCCAAGCAGGGTTCCTGCCTCCTCCCTGCCACTCCTTGGCAACCACAGAAACTTGGCTTTTAAATCTGCATTAGGTATTGCAGTGCCTTGTCCATTTTGCTTGGAGAAAGGAGTCCCTTGTTAAACAAAAAATCCAAATAGCTTTCCATCAATTATCAGACTTAATTTCTGGGGCAAAAGAAACATTCCTTTTCTGATTTCATGTTTTATGTGTGCTCATTCTCCTTTCACCCACCTGTGCTGGCAGCAGGTTTGGGTTGATTCTGCCTGGTTATGGGAGGCAGCATGAGACCTCCCCCCGCCGCCCCCCCCCCAGGCTATCAGGTTTCTGTTTACAATAAGAAGGAGGGTCAGAGCTTTCAAAGATGAATGAGCTGTCTAGGAGGTGTGTAACCAGTGTGTTAGATGCTGTCAAGGTGAGGAGGAGTCCCTACAATTAGAGGTTCCCAAATTCTGGTTCTACATCACAATCGTATGGGGATTTATTTCTTGAGTAGATAATCCATTTGTACGGTACAAATTCAAATGATACCAAAAAGTCCTACAGTAAATCTCCTCCTCATCCCTGTGCCAGCTACCCTGTTTTCTTCCCTGTTGGTCACCACTGTGGCCAGCTTTTTTGTGTCTCCTAGAGTCTGTGTCTGTGCTAACGGTACATTCTCTCCCACATACACT
>NC_138369.1:14448927-14458056 GCF_054177405.1 Leptonychotes weddellii
ACTGAGCAGGGAGCCTGACATGGGGCTCAATCCCAGGACCTGAGATCATGACCTGAGCCTAAGGCAGGTGCCTTAACCGACTGAGCCACCCAGGTGCCCTCCTCAGTTTCTTTTTTGATGACTACCAATTTGGGGAGCTTTTTTGAAAATACAGACGCTCTGGTCTCCCTTGGATTTTTTGATGTCACAATTTTAGCATGGGGCTCTGATTGGTATCTGCGCTATCAGAAAGTTCTCTGAATTGTTCTGATACACAGCCAGGTTGGGGAACGACTGAACTGTTTGGATTTTAAGGACGTCGAGGACCAGAGATCACACACATTATTTTGATATGTAATTTGAATTTCTACTATATTGTGCTGGGTAACAAGTCTTGTAGGATGGTATTCTGAGCACAGGCTATGTCTTGTCTCATGGCTAAATGTTTGCTCTCAAATGACAGTCTTTTCTAGCAGGAGCCCCTCCATTTTTTTCATGGGTGCTCCTGAACAGTTTCACCCACCCCCGCTACTTCTTCAGTCTTATCCCCCCAGAACTCCCAAGTTGCTGCCTCCAGTCAGAATCTCCCTCCTGAATTCCAGCCCCTCATCTGAATCCACCTAGAAATGGCCCACTGGCAACTCAACTCTACTTGCCTCAAGTTCGCATCTCTTTCCTTCCAAGCTTCTGACCCTCCCCAGGGCTCTTGGCAGAAAATGGCACTATCATCTATCTGTTCCTTCTCCTCACTGCTGCCCTGGTCTAGTTGGACTCCCAGGCCCTGGCCCCAAGTGATCTTTCTAAATGCAAATCTAATTTCTTCTTCCCTCTTCCTCTGCTCAAAGCCCTGCCTGTACCCAGCACATTGCTTAAAGCAGGGGCTCTCATACATTTTGGACCTGTGACCCAGAACACACATTTCAGAAAGTTTCCAATACATCATTTATTCATACTTCATGCAACACACTCTTTTCTATTTTATTTTATGTCACTTAAAAAATCCTGGTAATGAGGGGTAGCTCAGTCGATTAAGCATGCATCCGACTCTTTGGCTCAAGTCATGATCTCAGGTTTGGGAGATCTAGCTTGGTGCTGGGTGTGGAGGCTACTTAAGATTCTCTCTCTCCCACCCCACCCCTCTCTCTCTAAAAAATCAAAAACCAAAACCAAAAACCAAACCAAACCAAATTAATATTATGATGGCTTTTGACCTATAGTTTGAAAAGCAATGGGTGACAGGCTGAAGCCCAAAACCTTTGGCCCAGGACACCAGATCCTTTATGGTGAGGCACCCTCCTCTCCCGCTCCATCTCCATACCCTCACAAGCACCCCAGTACCAGCCATGACCCTCCTGGCCCTCCAGAAACCTGACACTACTTAGGCCTCTCTGCTGTCACAGTCCCCACGGGTCCAGGGTGCCCTCCCCTGCCCAGTTCACTATTTCAAATATTTTCGTCCCTTAAATCTGAAAAATTTCTTCCCTCTGCTCCTGTCTGGGGAGATTCATACTTGCTTCAACATCCCTATTCTTGCATTCATTCATTCAACAAATATTTATTGGTTACTGGGACAAACAGGGAGGGTTGGAAAGAAAATGCCACAATCCCTACCCTCAGGGGGCTTACATCTGCCAAATGCAATCTCACAGAATGATCCTTCTAATAATGGAGTCATTACCATGTTAATGGTTGCCTTTGAGGTTAGTGGGACCTGGAGGAGGGGAGGAGATAGAGATGGGGAAGGCTGGAGGAGGTGGGGTGCTTCCCAAAGGAGATTAAAGCTGTTGGAGCTTGAAGGCTGGCACAGTTCTTGGCATAGGTCCCTGGGAAAGGGGAGTATGGGGTCAGCTGAGGTGGGGTGCTTTCTAAGAAGAGCCCCCTGAAGCTAGGAGGTGAGAACAGCACTTTTTGGGAACTACTTCTGAGTTGTCCCAGCCAAGTCTTAGAATGGGGGTGGTTGATAGGTATTTGGTTGTTCTCTGCTTGGGGCTAAAATGAATAACGGGGGCGCCTGGGTGGCTCAGTTGGTTAAGCGATTGCCTTCGGCTCAGGTCATGATCCTGGAGTCCTGGGATCGAGTCCCGCATCGGGCTCCTTGCTCAGCGGGGGGTCTGCTTCTCCCTCTGACCCTCCCCCTCTCATGCTCGCTGTCTCTCATTCGCTCTCTCAAATAAATAAGTAAAATCTTAAAAAATAAAATAAAATAAAATAAAATGAATAATGAAGCTATGAACATTTGTTTAAGTGCTTTTCGGTGCACTTATGAACCATACAAAACAAATGGGAGGAAGTGGGAGGAAGGAGTCAGCTCTTGACCGACTTAGAGCCTGCTGAAGGGTTGGGCCTGTGGACAGTGGAGGGCATGGAGGGTGGGTGATAATGGGCTCAGAATTGCTACAAGGTGGGTCAGGGTGGGGAGAATGGGAAGGCCTGCAAGGTGGGGCTGTGCAAATAGTCCCTGGTGAGGAAAGGTGATATCCTGAACCAAGGCAGGGGCCTTAGCAATAGGAAGAAGGGCGTGACCTTGGGAAGGAGGTAGGGATCGTTGGATTTTGATAACAGAGTTGAGGAGGTTAGGGAGAGGAAGCAGTCTAGAATGAATCATCAGTAATGACTTAAGCAACTGGCTGGATGGTAACATTATTTCAACAATAGGCAGCACAGTTCTTGGAGGAATTTGGTAAGTTCCATTTTGTGCTTGTGTACTATATGGGCTTGGCACTCAGGAGAGAGATTTGTGGTTCATTAGCACGAGGATGGTAAGTCCATTGAGGATGTGCAAAAAGTGTTTTTGGAAACTGGGTGTTGGGAGCATCAGTGTTGAAGACTGGGTGTAGCAGGAGAGGCCTGTGGAGGTAGGGCTGGGGAAGGAACCACAGGGAAGGAGTGGCCAGTCCATGGTTGAGACATACCTTGAAGGGAGTCAGGGAAGGTGGCCAGATGGAGGTCTTGGGCATGTTGAGTGGGTGAGAGAGGCGGGAGGTGACGAAGTAGCCACAGGAAGGCTCTGGAAAGGTAAGAGATGGCACAGAAGGTACAATATGGTTCATAAGTGCACCAAAAAGCACTTAAACAAATGTTCATAGCTTCATTATTCATTTTAGCCCCAAGCAGAGAACAACCAAATACCTATCAACAATAGAATGGGTAAATGGGGGCGCCTGGGTGGCTCAGTCGGTTAAGCGTCTGCCTTCGGCTCAGGTCATGATCCCAGGGTCCTGGGATCGAGCCTCGGCGTCGGGCTCCCTGCCCAGCGGGAAGCCTGCTTCTCCCTCTCCCACTCTCCCTGCTTGTGTTCCCTCTCTCGCTGTGTCTCTCTCTGTCAAATAAATAAACAAAATCTTTAAAAAAAAAAAAAAAAGAATGGGTAAATGGAGGTTCTTTCATACAGCAACAAAAAGAAGAGAACTACCCATACTATGAATGAATCTCACAATCCATGTTGAACATAAGCCAGATGCAGAAGAGGACATGCTGTTTGATTCTGCTGACATAAAGTTTTTATAAAATGAAGTCCTGCTTTTTGATCTTTGGTGATAGAAGTGAGGGTACTCGTCATCTATGGGGGGTGGGTGGTGACTGGAAGGGGCTGTAAGGAGAACTTTGGGCGGGGGCTCTATCCCAGGACCCTGGGATCATGACCTGAGCCGAAGGCAGACGCTTAACGACTGAGCCACCCAGGCGCCCCGGGTCATATAGTTTCTTGATCTGGGTGCTGGTGACATGAATGTGTTCACCCTGTGGAAACTCATTGAGCCGCACACTCATGGTTTGTTCACTTTTCTGCGTGAAGGGTATATTTCTTCATTTATTTTTAATTTGTTTTATTTTTTTAAAGATTTAATTTATTTGAGAGAGAGAGAGCATGAGCAGGGGAAGAGGGCAGAGGGAAAGGGAGAAGCAGCCTCCCAGGAAGCCCGAAGGGGCTCCATCCCAAGACCCCGGGACCCCGGGATCATGATGTGAGCCGAAGGCAGACGCTTAACTGACTGAGCCACCCAGGTGCCCCTTGTTTTGTTTTGTTTTGTTTTTAAAGATTTTATTTTTGAGTAATCTCTACACCCAACATGGGGCTCAGACCTACAACCCCGAGATCAAGAGTCACATGCTCCATGGACTGAACCAGCCAGGTGCCCCTGAAGTGTTTATTGTTAATAATAAAATTATTATTAAATTTTATGTATATATACAATTGTTAAATTATATATATATGAAATAAAACCTGCCCTTGATGCCACTTTCCCCTCCAGCTATAGTCTTTCCCTTCACAGTTAAATTCAAAAATGTTGTCTCTAATTTCCCTCCTCCCATTTTGTCTTAAACCCACTCCAATCAGACATTCACCCTCCCTACTCTGTGGAAATGGCGTTTGGCAAGTTCTCCAGGGAACCTTCATTTTGCTGAATCTGGTGACCAATTCGTACACCTTGTCTTACTCTCCAGAAGCTGTCCGTTACAGCACTGGATGCAACTCACTACTCCCTTCTAGAAACATTTGCTTCACTTGACTTTCAGGACACCATTCTCCAAATTTTCCTCCCACCTCAAATGGCTCCTATAAAAAGATGCTATAGAGAGGTCATGATAGAGGGAGCCATTTGGTTCCTCAAGGGTGAGAACCAGACATAGGGAGAGAGCCTTGGGCCTGCTGGGTAAGTCAGGAGCTTCTCTGGGGCATCAGGACTTCTTGTGCCCAGAAGCATGAGGAGAAATGTGTGGAGTGGAAGAAGATTAAGAATTTGAGTGTTATCCTGAAAGTGGTGGGTTTAGAAAGGGCTTTTGTGAAGCCATCATCCCTCTCGTCTCTCCCTCCATAGAAGATGGACTGGACTTAGGGAGATGGCAGTTCCCTAGGGTCCCCTTTCTCTCCAGAAAAGGTTGAGGACTATTTCTGCCACTCTTCTCCCTGGACATGGGTGTAGCACCTGAGGAGGCCGCCAGAGGGCACTTGTTTCGCAGGAGAATATTCTCTGGGAAAGAATTGAGGAGTGTTGCTGGCAGAAGAAGCCGCTGTAGTTAGAGCGGCTTGGGATGGAAGCGAAGCGTGTGTGGAAAAGTCGGAAGCGCCCTAATTGCTGGGGTTTGTTTCCAGAGCCTTTTGCAAGGTGGGACATGCTCAAGGCCGGGAGCCCCAAACCTGTGTTGTTGGTCTCAGCTGGCCCTTGACCTTCTGTGTCGGCCTCTTGACCACTCTTGGTCTCAGTTTTACACTCAAGGAAATGGGAGGAATGACCCCTGACCAGTCTACCCCATAGAGGCATTAGCAAGAGAGAACAAAGTAAATAATTTAAATACTCTTCAGAAATCTGAAATGAAGTGAACTGGGATTGCCGACCCTCGCTGTCCCCCATGCTGCCCGTGTGCCAATGTAACCTAGTAAGTGTAACACTACACTTGAAACCGCATAAAAGCATAGCGTTGAACAAAAATCAAAATGGCTGCGCTAATGCTTCAGCAAAGCTTGATTTTAAAGGAATCTTTTCCTAGGGCGCTTGGGTGGCTCAGTCGTTAAGCGTCTGCCTTTGGCTCAGGTCATGACCCCAGGGTTCTGGGATCGAGCCCCGCATCGAGCCCCGCATCGGGCTCCCCGCTCCGCGGGAAGCCTGCTTCTCCCTCTCCCGCTCGCCCTGCCCCTGCTTGTGTTCCCTCTCTCGCTGTGTCTCTCTCTGTCAAATAAATAAATAAAATCTTTAAAAAACAAAATAAAAAATAATCTTTTCCCTCTCTTCTGCAGACCTCCCCTCCTCCCTTCTTGGCCTTTTTTTCTTTTTTAAGTTTCCTCTTTTAATTTTTTTAGTAATCTCTATACCCCATTGTAGGGCTTGAACTCCCGACCCTGAGGTCAAGGGTCACATGCTTTTTTGACTGAGCCAGCCGGGCATCCCCCTTCTTGGCCTTTTGTTTCAGGAACCCGGTACCACCCTGAAGACATGGCAAACGAGGTTGGCAGCTCGTACACAATTCCTGTCTAAACCGGCTAGATCCCGTATTTCCCTATAATCCCCCCCCTCCCACCCCGCCCCAGGCCCTTCCTCCCGGCAGGCATGCTGTTTCAAAGGTCTTAGCCTGCTGCAGCCTCCTCCTCCCGGCAAAGCAATAAAGCTATTGTTTCTCCTTATACCCAAACTCTGTCTTCATGTTACATATTTCGGCTCCAGAGCACAGAGACTGGTTTTCAACAACACACTCATGTACACTACTGTGAGTAAGTGTGGAGCGCTGCACATTAGGAGACAGGTGATTCCCCAGCAGGCAGAGGTGGTGAGTCCTGAGTTCGGTCTGAGGCAGCTGGCAGGGAATGGAGGACACTGGGGCAATAGGGAGTCGTGGTAGGTTCTAGAGCAGTGGGAGGGCTTCATTCTAAAGGGCCAAGTTTTCTTGTGAGCTTTCTTGGGGTCATCGCTCTGGAAGTCAGAGGTCCTGGGGAGCAGCTGAGCTCTTCCTACAGCTTGCCTGGGTGCTGTCCCTCCCTCCCCCCACCAGAATATACGGGCAGCTGAAGGGGCCTGGAGACCAACAAGCTGGACCTGTGGTATCATTGCCTCTGTCCTGGTCTTTCTCAATCCCTGGGCCTCTGGGAAGTGAAATTGTTCCTGAGGCTCCCTCCCATCCTGGTTGAGTTAGAGCATCTTGTGCCATCCTGCTGTTAGCTGGTTGACAAATGGCCACATTAGGCAAGGTGTTGTGGGAGGGGATTGCAGGTGGGAGGGTGGGGCTTGGTTTCCAGGACCTATTCCTTTCTAGCCCTGAGCAATGCCTGCCCTAGAAGGAATTGAGGCTGGACCTATTCTGATCTTTTACACCTAAAATCCAGACTCTAAGGCCTGCTCCAGGCCTTCTGGGATGTTTGTGAGTTCTGTGAAAAAAGGGGCAAATTTGAGGAAATTGGGGTTAATCAGAATGAAACAGGTTCCTTTTCTTCAGGACTCTTCAGAGGCTTTAATAAGCTAACGTGTATTGTGAGTCTCCAAGAACCAGCAAGGGAGGTTTTACATACTTACTTGAATAAGGGATGCTTTTCATAGAGTCTTGCGTGACCACTATTCCACGGAACACAATCTGAGAAGTACCTACTTAGTTCAGTGTGGCCCCCACATTCATTTCACATGTGTGGAAATAGAAACGCAGAGGAGGGAGTTGTCGCCCTCAGCCCCAGGTTGGTGGGCTCTGCTCCTGAATACAACCTGGGTCTCCCTTCCCTGGGCACACTCAGAACCTTCCCAAGTGGGCAGGGAGGGGGCACCGCAGGCCTAATCCTCTTCCTCACCGCCCACCCTTTCTCCCGTCTGGCCTCAAGGGCCAGCTCATGTAAGCTTGGGCTTCGTGTTCGCAGAGAGTTGAGGAGAGAGAACAACATTCCTTCCTGGAAGGATATGCCCACACCTTGCCAGCACTTATCTGCCCACTCTACAGCTTTTATTTTATTAAAAAAAATTGTTTTAAAGTGATCTCTACACCCAACATGGGGTTTGAACTCACAACCCAGAGATCAAGAGTCGTGTTCTCTACCGACTGAGCCAGCCAGGCGGCACCGCTCCCCACCAGCCTACAACTTTTAAAATTGAGGTATACATTATCTACCATAAAATTCACATTTTTAAGAGTAATTATATGAGTTTTGACAAATACATGCAATTGTGTAACCACCAGCACAATCGAGATGTGGACCATTCTCATCACCCTAAAACATTCCCTCAAGCCCCTTTGTAGTCACTCTCTTCTTCCCAGCCCCAGCCACTGATCTACTCTCTACCACTATAGTTTTGCGTATTCTGGAAATTTCACGGGACTAGCATCATACAGTAGGTGATCATCTTCTGTAACTGGCTTCCTTCACTGAGCATAATGTCTGTGAGGTTTATTTGTGATGTGTACACGGGCACTTCTTTCCTTTTTACTTGTCAGTAACATTCCATTGCAGGGACGTTGCACAGTTTGATGGGCCTGCTGATGGACGTTTGGGGCGTTCCTGGGTTTATTCTGAATAAAGTTGCTGAGCACCTTCTCATACAAGTTTTTGTGTGGAGGTAGGTTTTCCTTTTTTTTCTTTAGGTAAGCTCTGTACCCAATGTGGGGCTTGAACTCACAACTCTGAGATCAAGAGTTGTGTGTTCTGGGATCAAGAGTTGTGTGTTCTGTCGACTAAGCCAGCCAGGCGCCCCACATTTCCTGACAGTAATCACCCAGGAGTGGAATTTCTGGGTTGTATGATAAACTTAGCCCCCTCTTTTTTTTTTTTAATTTCATTTATTTATTTGTCAGAGAGAGAGCACAAGCAGTGGGAGCGGCAGGCAGAGGGAGAAGCAGGCTCCCTGGTGCGCAAGGAGCCCGACGCAGGACTCGATCCCAGGATCCCGGGATCATGACCTGAGCCAAACAACCAACTGAGCCACCCAGGCATCCCAAGCTTAACCTTTTCAAAATGATTCCTGGTTGTCCTTCTCCCATCATCTGCAGCGGGGAGTGGGGGTGAGAGGGTGGGCTGAGGCCAGGAGAGGCTAGGGAGTAACCTGGGCCTCAGCCTTACTTCCATCTGTCTCTGAGTAGCTTGGTGTCTTCGGCGAGTTGCTCTGTCCTGCCCTGGGCGGGCCTTACTTCACACAGCTGTGAAATAATAATAGCACCACCACCCTCCCTGTCTGCCTCAGAGGCTGTTCTGGGGATGAAAGGAGATGGGCAGGGATTCTTTCTGGAAGCTGCGAGGGGCCTGCACTCTGAGGGGTGAATGGAGGTCGGTGGTGCTTGGGAGACAGAACACGGACCTGGGAGAGGGCCTCCCTTTGAGAGCTCTTGTCTCTCTCGAGTCCATGTGGACGTGACAATAACCAGTTTCTGCGAATCTTGAGAGGTTCCTTTTGGCCCTGAACTGAGTCGGCTAGGGCTAGTATTTTTTGTGGCCACGCATTTGCCATAAACACCTTGGAATATGGAGCTATAAAGGAGGAAGAACATTTTGCAAGGAGACCAAGGAAAAAAGTATCTCCACCACTGTCCTATACACATGTGGCTGCTTAAATTTAAATTAATGAAAATTAAATGAAGAAATCAGTTTATGCGGGGCACCTGGGTAGCTCAGTCAGTTAATTCAAATCTTGATCTCATCTCGGGTCTTTTTTTTTTTCTTTTTAAAGATTTATCTTTTTTTTTTTT
>NC_138369.1:14458156-14477836 GCF_054177405.1 Leptonychotes weddellii
GACCTGTGGACCATGACCTGAGCAGAAGGCAGACACCTAATGGACTGAGTCACCCAGGTGCCCTGAGGGGAGAAAGAATGTTAAGCAGATTGTGGGCAGAGCCCTATGGGGGGTTTGGTGTGGGGCTCAATCCCATGACCCTGAGATCATGACTTGAGCCAAAACCAAGAGTTGGAAGCTTAACCGACTGTGCTATCCAGGCGCCCCTCAGCTTGGGTCTCGATTTCAGGGTGGTGAGTTCAAGCTCCCTGTTCAAGCTCCATGACTGGCATGGAACCCACTTAAAAAAAAAAAAATCAGTTTATGCTACGCTAGCCACATTTCTTTTTTTTTTTTCCTCTCCTTTTAAAAAAAATTAACATATAATGTATTATTTGTTTCAGGGGTACAGGTCTGTGGTTCATCAGTCTTACACAATTCACAGCACTCACCATAGCACATACCCTCCCCAATGTCCATCACCCAGCCACTCCATTCCTCCCACCCCCCACCACTCCAGCAACCCTCAGTTTGTTTCCTGGGATTCAGAGTCTTACGGTTTGTCTCCCTCTCTGGTTTTGTCTTGTTTCATTTTTTCCTCCCTTCCCCTATGATCCTGTCTTGTTTCTCAAATTCCTCATATCAGTGAGATCATATGATAATTGTCTTTCTCTGATTGACTGACTTCGCTTAGCATAATACACTCTAATTCCATCCACTTCGTTGCAAATGGCAAGATTTCTGGGTTTTTTTGTTTGTTTGTTTGTTTGGGTTTTTTTGATGGCTACATAATATTCCATTGTGTATATATATATATATATATATATATATATATATACACACACCACATTATCTTTATCCATTCATATGTTGATGGACATCTTGGCTCTTTCCGTAGTTTGGCTATTGTGGATATTGCTGTACACTAACCACATTTCAAGTGCTTAATAGCTATGTGTGGTTAATGGCTACCATATTGGATAGCACAGACATAGAATATTTCCTTCATCACAGAAAGTTCTGTTGGACAGCCTGATTGAGACCCCAAACCCTTTCCTTTGGGAGGGTCAGTATGTTAGAACATATCTAGTGGACTGAGGTAGGCTCCATGGAGGTCAGTGGGCTTATAGAAAAAGATCCCATAGTTCCAGTGGGCAGAGCTCATTGTGAGAGAGTTGACTTCGCAGGGACCCTATGGTTGGCTGGTGGGGGAGATGGCCCCTGAGAGGGACAGGTGCACGTGGTGAGGACCTTGCAGAGGCAGAGGGGTAGGATTGGGTCAGGGTGGAAAAGGAGGTGGCTGGGTGGAGCAGATGTTGGCGGGGATGGTTTGCTTCTGGGAAGATGTGGTAGCTCCATCTGAGGGGTAGGCAGTGGGCCTTCTGCAGAGTGCAAGGCGGTGGGACTATCAGACACTTCAGGAGAAATGAGCCCAGCCTCCTGAGACCATCTCCTTGGCTAGAGCCCCACAAGGGGAAACTGTGGCTACCTCCTGCTCTGAGTCCAGCTGCCTTCAGGATGGTAGAACTCTGTTGGTGATCTCAGCAGGACTCTCGAGGGTCAGTGTTGTGTGCAGGTCTCAGCCTATCAATTAACAGTGTTGTGGCTGGACCAGCCCTTGTGGTTCTTATCATAATAGCAAGATGCCCTTCAGCAGTAATCATCAGAAAACTTCGGGGGAAAAAATGTTTATTACTTACAAGACTTGGAAATTACACAGCACACTTGGGGCCACAAAACAAGGTTGCAGGTAGAGAGAGAGCGAGTGAGGTAGCAAGGGCCTGGGGTTCTGCTTTTATTGGGGTCGAGGGGGGGGCGCCTAGGTTTTCTGAGGCTCATTCTTTATTGCTGAATTTAAAATACAAAAGCAGGAATTTAAAGGATGGAAAGAGAAAAAACACGTGGCCCAAATGGTCATTTATCAAAATCCACCAAGATGTCTAAAACAAAGAAGCCTGGGGGATGGGGGCAGGGAACCTGGTTTTTTATCTTGTGGTGTGGCTGGCCCTGTATTTATCCAAGGTAGCTATCTGGAGAGGATGCGTCTTCCAAGTGGATTCCTCCGTAACTGGTAATTGAGGTAATCAGATAATGGTAATCGAAGCTTAAGTCAGGTACTTGCATTACAAAAAAGAAAAAAAAACCCACAACTAACTATCTGGGTTAACACCCCAACCCACCCTGTGATGTCAAGGCATCAGAGCCAATGGTGAGGACATTAGCTGCCTGGGAGGCTGATAAGGTCAGGGCTTGTTACCCAGAAAGTACACATCTAAATAGGATTATAGTAGCAAATTTTATTTTATTTTATTTTTTTAAAGATTTTATTTATTTATTTGAGAGAGAGAGCATGAGTGAGTCCATGTGCAGGGTAGGGGGAGGGACAGAGGGAGAGGGAGAAGCAGACTCCCCACTGAGCACGGAGCGTGATGCAGGGCTCGATCCCAGGTCCCTGAGATCATGACCTGAGCCAAAGACAGACGCTTAACCGACGGAGCCACCCAGGTGCCCCATAGCAAGTTTTATAATAATTCTGCAGGCAGTAGTGTGAAATCCAGTCTGTAGCCATGTCCCAAACTTGAAGGGTCCTGCCATGAAAACAAGTTAATGATCTCGAGGGCCCTGGGAATCTGCCTAAGGATTTGGGCAATATTGTGGAAAGTGTTAATATTTTGGGCCATCCGGTGTAGGTCTGAACCTGTCCTGAGTTGTTAGGTTGGTCCATGTCGCCTCGGACCAGTCTCTTGGTCCTGAGAATAGGTCCGTTTAGTTAGAGGGCTGTGTCTCCTTTCAGGAGGAGATGGTGATGCAGGTGGGTTCCCCAAGGTAGGCCTATCGTGAGCAAACCATCAGGTATTTGATAAGAAGCGTTTCTATGGAAACAATGGCAACAGCACCATATGGTTAATGCTTGGAGCAGATTAGAATCCCAGGTTCTGGGTTCTGAAGACAGCTAGTTGAGATGCTTCTGGATGTTGGGCTTGAAGCATCTTCAGATGGAGTGAGGGCAGGCTGTGGCTCTCTGGTGGATTTTCCTGGTCTGCAGCTTGAATGTCTCTGGTGATTTTTGTGTGTGGCCCACAGAGCATTAGGCACAAAGATTGTACATATATGAGCTGTTATAGTGATTTCTCTGAAGTTTATATTGTGTTGTCCCATGTTTGCTTGCATGCCTTCAGGAAAAGGACAGTTTTAGTTCTCAGCGATTCCAAGTCGGAAGGATGGGAGAAAAATTGGAAGCACTGGTCTAGAGACTTACAGCCAGATATTGGAAGAAATGAGAATTCAGTATCCAGTCCAGTTTACAGGTAGAAAAACCAAGCCTCAAAGACACTTAACAGAACTAGAATCTAATATCCACAGTGTGTATTACAGTTTCTACTGAAACATAACTTTTCTCTACAATCTCCTCCATTTCTATCAAAGATAAGCACAGTAAGACTAGTTTATTTGCAAATTAAGTCTAGTTTCAATAAAATTGGCCTGATTATTTATGTAAGTGTAGCAAGAATAGTAGTTGACCATATAGGCTCTTTTAAGTTTGCTTTACTGAAACTTTTTTTTTAAGTTTTTTAATTTTTTATTGTTATTTTTATTATTTTAAAAGATTTTATTTATTTATTTTAAGATTTTACTTATTTGTTTGACAGAGAGAGCACAAGCAGGGGGAGTGGCAGGAAGAGGCAGAGGGAGAAGCAGGCTCCCCGCAGAGCAGGGAGAACGAACTGAGCCACCCAGGCGCCCTAAAGATTTTATTTTTAAGTAATCTCTACACTCGATATGAGGCTCAAACTCACCACCCTGAGATCAAGAATCTCACACTCCACCAACTGAGCCAGCCAGGAGCCCCTGGAACTTTTCATAAGGAATCTCAGATTGACCTTTTATTTTATTTTTTTTAAAGATTTTACTTATTTATTTGACAGAGAGAGACACAGCAAGAGAGGGAACACAAGCAAGGGGAGCGGGAAAGGGAGAAGCAGGCTCCCCGCTCAGCGGGGAGCCTGATGTGGGACTCGATCCCAGGACCCTGGGATCATGACCTGAGCCGAAGGCAGACGCTTAACCACTGAGCCACCCAGGTGCCCCTCAGATTGACCTTTTATTTATTTTTATTTATTTATTTATTTTAAAGATTTTATTTATTTATTTATTTTGAGAGAGAGAGAATGAGAGAGAACACATGAGAGGGGATAGGGTCAGAGGGCAAAGCAGACTCCCTGCCGAGCAGGGAGCCCGATGCGGGACTTGATCCAGGGACTCCAGGATCATGACCTGAGCCGAAGGCAGTCGCTTAACCAACTGAGCCACCCAGGTGCCCCCAGATTGACCTTTTAAAAGCCTCTCCAGGCTAAGAAGCCAAGCCAAGAGCTCACCATCAGATTTCACCTGGAATACCTATAGATTGGGTGAATTCTTGTCTTCTTGGTGTCCCCAAAATATCCTGAAGTTCCTGGGTGTGCCAGGAAGTGACCTCCCTTACTCACCTGGTAAGACGGCCAGGAACTTTTTTTTTTCTTTTTAAGATTTTATTTATTTAGGGGCGCCTGGGTCGCTCAGTCAGTTAAGCGTCTGCCTTCGGCTCAGGTCATGGATCTCGGGGTCCTGGGATCGAGCCCCGCATCAGGCTCCCTGCTCAGCGGGAAGCCTGCTTCTCCCTCTCCCACTCCCCCTGCTTGTGTTCCTGCTCTCGCTATCTCTCTCTCTGTCAAATAAATAAGAATCTTAAAAAAAAAAGATTTTATTTATTTATTTGACAGAGAGAGAGAGCACGAGCAGGGGGTGCAGCAGGCAGAGGGAGAGGGAGAAGCAGGCTCCCCACTGAGCAGGGAGCCTGACGTTGGGCTGGAGCCCAGGACCCTGGGATCATGACCTGAGCAGAAGGCAGACTGAACCGACTGAACCACTCAGGCGCCCCTGCCAGGAACTTTGTAAGCAGGATACCAGGCCAGTTTTTCCAAGGGGCTTTATCGGCTCCAAAAAGTCAACCTTAGTTCCTTAAAATTGTCTGGTTGTATCTGAATCTATATACATTTCTCTCAAATATGACATTGCAGTCAAAGCCTGGTGATATAACTAATGTTTCCAATTGTGTCCTATCACAAGGAGAACAGATTCTTATTGAACTTATGCAAATAATTATATTGCCATGAAAAGAAGAATACTCATTGAGAGTTTTCTAATTTTGGAGTTACTGGGTAGGGAGAAAAAGGACTTGTTTCTTCTTTGTTCAGAAGGATACACTTTACCAAATTGCTGTAAGTCATAGATAGCTTATGAGAGGATGTTCCCTTAAATCTGGAAAAAACAAAACATTAAAGAACCATCATGTTTCAAACAAAAAAAATCATAAAAATTATAATCATCTTCATCGGTTCATTCAGTTCTGTGTAATTAATACTTGTTGATCTTGATCTTTTGTTAGCAGTTTTATGAAGCCATCAGGTTCTCCATTAGAGCTCTGTTCATTCTTATCTGTTTAATGGTATGATCTGAAAGTTATCAGAAACTTGTACTTGTCAGAATCATCCCCAGGAATCTCAGTGAAGATGAAGCACTTTTGCAAAAGCTTCAGAGGAAAGCAATAACTGTAAATAACAAAAGACTTAAAAGCCATGGTTAAAGATCTTATTAGAGTTCATTACAATGCAATCGACAAAGAAATTTGGTTATTTCAGTGACACACAACATTTCAAGATAATAACTAGAATTATGACTGATAACATAATATCAGGGTATATCAGAATTTTAGGAATTTCATACAATTTCTCAAACACTTACATACTTACACAAATAAGACGTAAAGAAGGTTTAGTATTACTTCTTATTTGACAACGTTTCCCATATAATTTAACATATCAAATAAGCCTAGTCAGGGGCACCTGGGTGGCTCAGTCAGTTAAGCAACTGCCTTCATTCAGCTCAAGTCTCCATCCCAGGGTCCTGGGATCTAGCTCTGCCTCAGGTTCCCTGCTCAGCGGGAAGCCTGCTTCTCCCTCTCCCCCTGCCCCTCCCCCTGCTTGTGCTCTCTCTTTCTCTCTCAATTAAATAAATAAAATATTAAAAAAAAAAAACAAATAAGCCTAATTAGTTTAATGTCTCCCTTTTTGTAAGGAGAGAGAACAAATATTTTGAGATGGCCCAGGGACCCTCTGGGTAATCTCAAAGTTAGTTTGAAGTCTTCAAGTCTTCATCTGGAATTTGATTTTTGGGGGGAATTTGTAAAAAATACCTAAAGTTTTGGACACTTGATTAAATAGGATCACAGGTCACTGTGAAACAATCCTTGTAGTTATACATTTAGCCAAAGTAACAATAAAAGATTTCATAGGCAAATATAGAAGATTACATAACTGTAAAAAAAAAAGACTTTAGCTCTTTTTTTTTTTTTAAAGATTTTATTTATTTATTTGAGAGAGAGAGAATGAGAGGGAGGAGGGTCAGAGGGAGAAGCCGACTCCCTGCCGAGCAGGGAGCCCGATGCGGGACTCGATCCCGGGACTCCAGGACCATGACCTGAGCCGAAGGCAGTCGCTTAACCAACTGAGCCACCCAGGCACCCGACTTTGGCTCTTAATAGGGAAGATTCAACTGTCTTAGGTAATCAAAGATGGGATAAAGACAACATGAAGCACAGAAAATTATTTTGAGAAAGCACAAATTCCTTTCTTTCTACCAGTTTACTTAAAAGGTAAAGAAACCTTTCACAACCTCTCATCAGGAGCAGACGGATACTCAAAACTTTGTCCTTTTAGCAATGAAAGAAAATTTCATAAGTATACTATTGATATTAAAGTTTATTTAAAAAAATTTTTTATTTTACTTTTTTTTACTTCTTTTTTTTAAGATTTTATTTATTCATTTGAAACAGAGAGATACAGAGAGAGAGCAGGAGCAGGGGGAGAGGCAGAGGGAGAGGGAGAGGGAGAAGCAGGTTCCCCGCTGAGCAGGGAGCTGGATGTGGGACTCGATCCCAGGACCCTGGGATCATGACCTGAGCCGAAGGCAGATGCCCAACCATCTGAGCCACCCAGGTGCCCCTAAATTTTTTATTTTTTTTAAAGATTTTATTTATTTATTTGACAGAGAGAGAGAGTCAGAGAGCACAAGGAGGGGAATGGCAGAGGGAGAGGGAGAAGCAGGCTCTCCGCTGAGCAAGGAGCCCAATGCAGGGCTAGATCCCAGGACTCTGGGATCATGACCTGAGCCGAAGGCAGATGCTTAATCAACTGAGCCACCCGGGCGCCCCTTAAAGTTTATTTTGAAAATCCTTATAATAGCAAGGCAATTTTAGCCAACTTGATGACACAAGGTAAAATTCTCTTTTTTCTCTCTCTTCCCAAATTTCTTTTTTTTATTATTTTTTAAAGATTTTATTTATTTATTGAAGAGAGGGCAAGCACATGAGTGGGGGTGGGGCAGAGGGAGAGGGAGAAGCAGACTCCCCACTGAGCAGGGAGCCTGGTGTGGGGCTCCATCCCAGGACCCTGAGATCATGACCTGAGCTGAAGGCAGATGATTAACTGACTGAGTCACCCAAGGGCCCCTCTCTCTCACCAAATATCTATACCATTTTGTTCTTTATTCTCCTTTATCCCATTCTGAAATAACCAGCTTTACTTCAGGACAAAATTACTTTCATTTCTCTTAAAAATTCATCTCAATACCTCATACCTTTCTTACCCCAAAACACATCCTACTTTCTTTGTATACAGAAGTTTTAATTGCATATATTAATTGGAATTCTTAACCCTTATAAACCTGAATTTCTAGAGAAAATTAAGAAGGAAGCAGTTGTGAACTAAAAAGTAAGCAATTATGAACTGTTACACCAGCATTCTTTAGATTGGCAAATTGATGAATACATTTCATAATATCTAGAGACATACATTTCCCCATAGCACAATTATTCAGTGTGGCACAAGATATGTTTTCTAACAGGTCCAAATATCTTTAGTTCCTCTGTAATAAGAGGTCAAAAGTAGGTAAATGGAGACATATTTAGCAATTAAAGTTTCAGTACTTCATCTTATTTGGAAGTGACATAGAAGATATTCAATGAATTCCCATCATATAATTTAACTTAGCAAAATCCTAAGAGTGGAAGTTACCAAAGATTTGGGAAACTGTGTTTTTTGGGGTTTTTTTCTAAGTAATCTCTACACCCAAAGTGTGGCTCAAACTCATGACCCAAAGATCAAGAGTCGCACACTCCCCTGACTGAGCCAGCCAGGCGCCCTGCGAAACTTTTTTTTTTTTTTTTAAAGATTTTATTTATTTGACAGAGAGACACAGCGAGAGAGGGAACACAAGCAGGGGGAGTGGGAGAGGGAGAAGCGGGCCTCCCTCCGAGCAGAGAGCCCGATGATGCGGGGCTCGATCCCAGGACCCTGGGATCACGACCCGAGCCGAAGGCAGATGCTTAACGACTGAGCCACCCAGGTGCCCCTGGGAAACTATTTTTAAGCAGACATACCATAACACATAATCATTGCTAAAAGTTCACTTAGAGACGTTATCACACTTATAGCTATGTAAATCAGCTGCTCCCAGCAATTGTGTCTAGACCACCCATGAAAACTTCATTAGACACTAGACAAAGTCAGCCATCATCCCGAGCTACTTTTCTTGCTCACAAATTTTGTAATAGAGATAACATAAATTTATTTGACTAGTAAAACCATGTAGAGTAAGATAAGTTGTTTATCTGCATTGTATTTAATGCCCATAACTCTGAAGACATACCTATTTTAATTAAGCCACACTTAAAGCCAACTTTAATTAAGCCCAAACCAGCTTTTATTTAGCAAAGATGATCTCGCATCATGTGAACTTGAAAACGCTTATTTTAAAGCCAATTACATAGAGCTCTTTTGCAAGTTAAATTTTTTTTTGTGAAGATTTTATGTATTTATTTGACAGAAAGAGACACAGCGAGAGAGGGAACACAAGCAGGGGGAGTGGGAGAGGGAGAAGCAGGCTTCCCGCGGAGCAGGGAGCCCGATGGGGGCTCGATCCCAGGACCCTGAGATCATGACCTGAGCCCAAGGCAGACGCTTAACCGACTGAGCCACCCAGGCGCCCCTACAGATTAAATTTTTTAAAAAGATTTTATTTTTAAGTAATCTTTATACTCAGTGTGGGGCCAGAAATCACAACCCTGAGATCAGGAGTCCCATGCTCTACTGACTGAACCAGCCAGATGCCCCAGAAATTAATTTTAACAATACCATCTAGAGATAGAAAAATATTATATATCTATAACGTACATGTATACACACACACACAAACATACAGGGAGATAAAGAGACCTTACAGTTTTGGTTCTAAAGTTTTATCCATGAGTCAGGTATAATAATACAAAAGTCATTAATTTATAAAAGAACAGTTGATACAAATTGGGTCTCTGGCAGAGGGACAAGTTATGGTTACCCACTCCAATGGCTAAAGCTTTTTTGTACTAATATTTGCGGAGAAGACTTTTAAGATATGTATTTGTTCTTGATAAGTAATGTTAAGGAGGTTGTTGACTAGATTTTTGGGCAATAGAGCTTTTTTTTTTTTTTAAGATTTTATCCATCTATTTGTTAAAGAGAGAGAGAGCACAAGCAGGGGGAGGGGCAGGCCGAGGGAGAAGCAGCCTCCCCGCTGAGCAAGGAGCCCGTTGCGGGATTCGATTCCAGGAGCCTGGGATCACGATCTGAGCCGAAGGCAGATGCTTAATGACTGAGCCACCCAGGCGCCCCTGGATTTTAGGGTCTTTAATGACACTGACCAGTTGATGCATTTTGGCAGCAGTGAGTAACAATGTAGAGCCCGTTCCAAACAAAGAAACAAACAACAAACAAGAACCACAATAGCCAATTCATTCACCTCTCTCCTTCCTGCTGCATAGAATCGTGAAGAAAGATGGAATTTGAATTTCAGTTAAGGCATAGTTTTTGATCTCAGTTTGTACTTCTTGATTTTTTCCTGTTACCTTAATCTTACACATTGTTACTAGAAAATTTCAGATGACATCCTTGAGCCCTCCGGGTAGGTGGCTGCTTTCCTTTCCAGGGTGTCCCAAGAGACTGCTCTGGGATGGATTGGTGTCAGCCTCCGCCAGCACCATACACACAGTCTTTGTAAAGCCCCTAGGCTTCTGGAGCGGGAGACCAGGGTCTCGGTGTGTGGGTATGCCGTGGCACGGAGCATGCCCAGAAAGCTTCCATGGAGTTCTGCGTTTATTAGGGAGCTGGTGCCTCACCTCAGGGTTCTTAGGAGGCACTGGGACTAGATGTTCAGGATGTTTATATTTATATGTTTATATTGGTCCATTAATGTTTTTTGTGACATCACACCAAGGGATCGGACCCAAGGAATCCCATCGGGTCAGAGGACAAAAAGTAGGAGCAGTGAGTGCTGACACAGAGACAAAAGGTCTCTGTTGTATAGTCCCCCTGGCGGTACCAGTGGTTTCTGGTTGCAAGGCTGCTCACTCTTCAGGGTAGGACACGTAGCAGGAGCACTACTACTCCTGACTCCGTAGTTGCAGGCAGAGGTCTCCCATCCTCACCTACCGGTATATTTTCCTGTGTGTCTTTAGACACAAGAACACAAGGCCATAGGGCCTGGACCACAGACTAGCTATCTTTATAGCCTTAGCACTGAACACCAGAGGTGCACCAGGGCACCCGGACTGAATGAATCCCCATTTTATTTTGTTTTGTTTAAAGATTGATTGATTTATTTGAGAGAGGAGAGAGAGCGAGCATTGGAGGGGAGGGACTGAGAGAGAGGGAGAGAGAGAATCTCAAGCAGACTCCCAGCTGAGCGTGGAGCCAGATGCAGGGCTTGATCCCGCAACCCTGAGATCATGACCTGAGCCAAAACTGAGAGTCAGATGCTTAACCAACTGAGCCACCCAGGCAGCCCACGAATCCCATTTTCTACCCTCCTCTGCTAAACACCAGAATCCTTCTCAGTAATAGCTCTGTATAAACAGGTAATAATTTTATTTTCTTGATTGATTCTTTAGGTTTATAACAATGTAAAAAGAAAAAAAATTGAAATTTAAAGTCCTTTAAATTCAATAAAATATTTCATATATATATAACAAAAAGAACATAGCCTGATCCTGCTGCTCAGAGGAGATCATTCGGTTATTATGGCCGCCGTGACCTTTTGGGCTGGATATTACAGGCAACAACACACAGTATGTGAAAGCACACAGCGGCCCACCGGACCCCCAGCACGTGGTGCTCCTTTCCCACATGGCGCTCACCATCTGAGTTAGGTGGTTAATAAGCAAGTTACAGGTAAAGTGCATTCGCCTTGGTTAATTGCAGGGGCAATCGTGCAATCCCGCCAAGTTGGCCATTTGCTGTATGTTGGTCTTAGCCTATCAATAGCCAATAGTTGTGGCTGGAGCAGCCCTCGTGGTTCTTACTATAATTGCAAGGTGCCCTTCAGCTGTAACCATTAGGAAACTTTGAAAGAAAAAACCAAGTTTACTACTTACAAGACCTGGAAATTACAAGGCACACTTAGGGCCACAGAATGAGGCCCCAGGAAGAGAGAGGAAGCAAGAGAGAGCAAGCCCGGGGTTCTGCGTTTATTGGGGTTGAGTGTGAGGGCCTAGGCTCACTTGTTACTGGTGAATTTAAAGGAAGAGAAAAAACCAAGTGGCCCAAATTGTCAGTTACTGAAATCAACCAAGATCTCTAAAACAAAGGACCTTCAGTGTGGGCAGGTGGTCTGGTTTTTGACCTAGTTGAGTGGCTGGACATGTGTTTATTTGAGATAGCCATCTTTGCTATTTTATTATTTTATTTTATTTTTTTAAGAAAGCCCTACATCCAATGTGGGACTTGAACTCATGACCCTGAGATCAAGAGTCTACTTACTGAGCCAGCCACACACCCCTGAGATAGCTATCTTTGAAGTGGATACCTGGGCAATCAAAGCTTAAGCTTATATTTGCATTATAAAAAAAAGTGAAAACCAACCACCTGTCAGGGTTTACACTACAGACAGGCTGGGCAGAGGCCCCAGTGAAGCTTGGCTTTGATAGGCTCTGATGAGTTGATCCAACTGGTTGCCCTTGTTGTTGTTCCAATGAAGGATTTTGATGAACTCATCTGATTATACCTGGACCTCTTCCTGGCTAGATTACCAGGGTTGAGAACAGAGGGATAGATAGTTCTGAGTTATGACTCTGAGCAGGCGCCTCGACTGGATTCCTTCAGGTCGTACTAGATGTGGGGCTAAAGGAGATTTGGGCTAACCCCCAAGTCCAGCACATATGGGGGCCTGTCTGGAGATGGTCCTTACTGCCCAGTCCCTTGGGGGGGGGTGTGGCCTTGCCCAGGGAGACCCAAGTTGGCATATCATTTCTGTTCTACCCTCATAGTCTAGTGGTGAGGCCAGGGGTGAACTCTGAGCTGGGGCCTTTCTCCCCATCTTCTGCCAGGACAGGGACGTGAGTTCATTCCAGACCCTAAACTTCACCCTCCTGGAGACGGTAAGCCCCACAGAGGAACTGGTAAGACCTCTAGAGAACTGTGGCTTGCTGCAAAAGGGGGTAAAGTAGGGATCACAGCAGAGAGGATCTCTTCCTCAAGGGTCATCATGGGGCCTCTTCCCTGGTTGCTTTGGCTGCTGCTCTGCCATCCCTTCTGTCTGATCCTCCTGGTGAGTCTGCCAGCTGGGCAGTTACCTCTTCTTGTAGGTCTCATCAGAGGCAGAGGGAAGCCAGAAGGTGAGGGGCGGGCTTGAGGTAGCAAGGTACCTTCCTGAGTGGGCCACTTAAAGGATGGAAGCCAAGGACGCTCTCCCCAGAACACAGTGGGGCCTTGAACCAAGCTGAGGAAACCACAGAGAAGCTAGGGCTTGGGAACAGGAGAGGGCATCGTGTTCATCCCAACTGATAGTTCCCGCTGGGGAGGTGGGGCAGCAGGGAGGAAGGCATCCAGGCTCCCAGAGTTTCTCAGAAGGGTCTGCACCAGGGGAGTTAGGAGAGCTCCCCCATGGGATTTGGGCAGATTTCCATCTCCTTGGGAGGATTGCTGCTGCAGGCCAGCTGCACCCTGTCGAGATGAAGGGCAGCCTCCTACAGAGATTCAGCTCTTGATTGGAATAACCGCACATTGCTGATGATACAACACTGCCCGAGGGAAGAACTCTGGGAACCCAGTTTTCCTGTAGGTGTCCTTGGTGTGGAGACATGTTGCTATGTGTGAGGAGGGGACTCCGCACCTGCCTGTGCATGAGGAGGATGGGGCCTGGGAGTGAGCGTGTGTGTACGAGCATGTGTCTGGGGGAGTGTGTTTTCTGTGTGTTCATGCTGACTGGAACTTCTTAGTGGCTTCACCTGGGGACACGGTGGACCCTTCCCCTCATTGACCCTAAAGTTGGTAATTATCTCTTCTGAGCAAGGAGTCCCCTGCCTTGGAGGTCATTCCCACTGGGGAGAGATTTCCTACGGAGCGGAGGAGAGATGCTCTCCTCTCTTCAGCCCTATTCCAGTGAGTTTGGAAACTCAGAGCCCTCAGAGCAGCCCTGGGGCCCTTGCCATCCCCAAGGCAAAAACCTGTGTCTTTGGGGTTGTCATGGTAACAACACCTTGAGAGCATGTCTGGGGCCATAGAATCCTACAGTCATGACTGCCCATGGACATGCTGCCCATGGTCTCTGGCCACCTGAGCCTGGATGTGATGTGCACGTGGCATTCGTGTGTCATCTGTCCCCTGTGAGCTCAGAGCAGTCCTGTGAGGAGGTCAGGGCAAGGGGTCACCACTGTTCCACTTGGCAGAGGAGGAGACTGAGGCCAGAGAGTGGGTTGCCTAGGGTCACAGAAGGAGGTCTTAGTGGGTCAGGTCCTTTTCAGCTGTCCGTACTGTGGCCACACCTGTTTCCCTGGGTTGGCTACTGTCCCTCAGTACCCAACCCTTCAGCTCCAGAACCCCCGTCCCAACCTTCTTTACCTCTAACATCTTGTCCTGTTTCCTTTTCCGAAACCCATCTGGGTCAAGAGATTGAGATTCAGCTTCCGTGGGTATATTAGAAATGGAGGGGCTCTGCTGGAGGTGGCTGGCCAGGGGTAAGGGCCGGGGCTTTGCCTCAGGTGTCCCCTGACCACAGAAGAGGGCAGAGAGTTGTGAGGTCTCTGCCAGCCTGGCGCACTGGGGCAGGCCTGAGGGATGCTCTATGCCCCGGGAAACTCAACACCACTACTGCCTTGGCGTGGCCTCGGCCATGGCCTTGACGCCTCCGCTAAGCAACTTGCTCCCCGCCCACACAAACGCTTCACTCTTTTTTTTTTTTTTTAAAGATTTTATTTATTTGACAGAGAGACACAGCGAGAGAGGGAACACAAGCAGGGGGAGGGGGCGAGGGAGAAACAGGCTCCCTGCTGAGCAGGGAGCCCGTCATGGGGCCCGATCCTAGGACCCTGGGATCATGACCTGAGCCGAAGGCAGACGCTTAACCATCTGAGCCACCCAGGCGCCCCCCCCCTTTTTTTTTTTAAGATTTTATTTATTTGACAGAGATACAGCGAGAGAGGGAACACAAGCAGGGGGAGTGGGAGAGGGAGAAGCAGGCTTCCCGCCGAGCAGGGAGCCCGATGCGGGGCTCGATCCCAGGCCCCTGGGATCATGACCTGAGCCGAAGGCAGACGCTTAACGATCGAACCACCCAGGCGCCCCATAAATGCTTCACTCTTTACATGAATTAGTCACTGTGCACGGAACCTGCTGGACCTTCTCGCTGTCATGCCTTGGCTCGCACTGTCTCCATTGCTGTGCTTACTGGTCTTCCATGATACCATGGGCGGCCCTCTCTAATACAGATATCGTGTCCTTGTCCATCTTCCTGCTGAACGGGGAGCTGCTTGGGGGTGGAGATCACCTCTGAATCACCTCTGTGCCTCCACCGTACTCATGGCCCAGGGCCTAAGAAGCAAAAGGCATCAGGACAGCTTAGAAGCACACACAGGGCAAAGGTGACTACGGTTGTCTCTGAGGAGCAGGCTTGCAGGTCTGACACTTTGGATTTTTTACTGAGCTTCTCATGGATTCTCTTCATCATGTGAATAGAGGAAAGAATCTCATCGTGATTGGGATGGGGCTTCTCCCAGGACCCACAGGGGCCCCTCACCTGTGTGCGGCTCCAGCTTTGTCAAGTGTGCACTCCACCTGTTTTTGTCCGTCGCTCTTCCTCATGCGGAGCACCTAGCCCTTCAGGGAATCTTGCCTTTCCAAGCTGCTCGCTGTCCCTCCCCACAGGCGCTGCCTCCATTTTCTCTCTCTACGTTTTCCTCTTCTACCTCCTCCTCCTTTTCTTCTATTTATTTATTTTTTAAAGATTTTATTTATTTATTTGAGAGAGAGAGAGAGAGAGAGAGCAGGAGCAGGGGGAGGGGCAGAGGGAGAAGCAGACTCCCCGCTGAGCAGGGAGCCCAATGCAGGGCTCGATCTCAGGACCCTGGGATCCTGACCTGAGCCGAAGGCAGATGCTTAACTGAGCCACCCAGGTGCCCCTCCTTTTTGCCTTTTAATTATAAGCATTGTTAAAGGGCATAGTCTCCTTAGACAAATTCAAACAAGCACAGTACAACAAAAGTCCTTTGGGCAGCTTGCATCCCTGCCCCACTCATCCCAATCTCCACGTCAGAAATAACCATTCATCAACTGGGAGGATACCTGTCCTGATCTTTTTCTTTGATGTTTATATACGTTGACGAACATCAAGAAATAGAGGGTCTTATTTTACGGTGATTGATGTTTTGCAAAAATGGAATCATCTGCACATACTCTGCAATGTGACTTTTCCCTTTCATAATTATATTGGCATCTTCCTACCTTTTTTTTAAGAAAGATTTTATTTATTTATTTGACACAGAGAGAGAGCACAAGCAAGGAGAGTGGGAGAGGGAGAAACAGGCTCCCTGCTGAGCAGGGAGCCCGTCGTGGGGCCCGATCCTAGGACCCTGGGATCATGACCTGAGCCGAAGGCAGATGCCCAAATGACTGAGCCACCCAGGTACCCTGGCATCTTCCTACCTTTAATTGAAATATATATACATATATGAAAAAGTGCACTAATCATAAGTGTGCAGCTTGCTGAGTTTTTGCTAAGTGAACACATTAGTGTAACCAGCCCCCAGAAGTCCCCTTGTGCCTCTTTGAGGGGCCACCCGTCCCTATAACCATGACCCTGACTTTGAATTCCATAGACTAGTGGTGCCAGATTTTAAAATTTATAGAGAATAGAACCATACACTATATACTCTTTTGCATACAGTCTCTTCATGCGTCATGACATTTGAGAGAATCACCTATGTTGTTGTATATAATTATAGTTTGTTCAATTTTTTATTGCTGAGTAGTATTCCACTCTATGAATTTACCACAATATTGTTATTCTTTTACTACTGATGACTATTTGGGTAGTTTCCAGCTCATTCTTTTTATTTAAGTTAATTAATTAATTTAGAAGATTTTATTTATTTATTTGAGAGAGAGAGAGTATGCACACGTAAGTGGGGGGAAGGGCAGAAGGAGAGAGAGAAAATACCAAACAGACTCTGTGCTGAGCCCAGTGCAGGGCCCAGTCCCAGGACCCTGAGATCATGACCTGAGCCAAAGTCAAGAGTCGGCTGCTTCACTGACTGAGCCACCCAGGCACCCCTCCAGCTCATTCTTTTTCTTTTTTTCTTTTTTAAAATATTTTATTTATTTCAGAGAGAGAGTGAGCATGAGTGGGGGTGGGGTGGAGTGGTAGGGGAGGGGCAGAGGGAGAGGAAAAAGCAGACTCCCTGCTGAGGACCCAGGACCCTGGGATCATGACCTGAGCCAAAGGCAGACACTTAACCTACTGAGCCACCCAGGTGCCCCCCCAGCTCATTCTTTTTAAATGGCTGCCCTATAGGCCATAGAGTGAACATACCATTCCTTACTGACACGTGTTTGGATAATTTCTAGTTCCCCAACTAGGCCCAACAGAGCCGCATGGAGCATCTGGGTTCATGCCTCCTCACGCGCATCCTTGAGGGAGGTTCCTGAAAAGTGGGGCTTCAGGGGGCACCCTGACAATGGCCTGGGCTGGGCCAGGGCTTCTCCCACTGAGCAGGTCCCGTGGGGCGGGCATGGATCTGATGGCTGCTATCCCCTTTCACCCTCAGGAGGCAGAGACTGGGTCTCTGATCCCTCACCTCGAAGTTCAGAGAGACTGAAGTTCAGGGAGAAGACAATGGCTTTCCAAGCAGGTATAATAATATCTTCTATTTTATAGACAAGGGGGAGGTGCAGCTGGTGAAACTCTTGTTTAAGTTCTCATAGGTGGTCAGCAGGTTGGGCAGGGGGCAACCCATGTCACTCAGCCCCGGCCCCTGCTAGTTCTCTTATACCACTTAGCATTGATGGCCCAGAAGTCCAGGACTCTGGGGCTGGGATCAAGGAGGTGTTCACATACAAGTGAGGCTGTGTGTGTTCAGAGTGCAGGTTTTAAGTGCAGAGCATGATGGGGAAGAACATCTGACTCAACCAGACTGGGAGGGGAATAGAGGGGGACTAGGAAAGGTGGGAGTCCAAAGTTGGGGATGAGGTGGTGATAACACTCGTGCACCAACCTCTGCAGGACCATCTGCTCCCACCTCTTGGGCTGGTGTCCATTGTTGGGTTAGGAGCGGGCATGGGGTGGGAGGGTGCCCAGAGCCCGGCCTGATCATCTCAGGGCTTAGTTACCACAGCCTCTGAGATCTTGACCCTCCTCTACTTTTGCTTTTCCCTTTGCTCCAGGCAACGGGTATTAGGAGAATGGAGTGGCCATCCGGAGGGACCAGTTAGTTCTATAGCTTGTTCTCCTGTTCTCCTGCTGGACTTCTCAGTTATGCCTGAAGCAATGTGACTTGGGCTCACGCTCACTTGCTGCTGAGAGTCCCTCAAGGGCAGAATTTTTCCAAAAAAGTCACAGCTAGTGAGGTGGTGGGTATTGAGGAGGGCACGTTCTGCATGGAGCACTGGGTGTTATGCACAAACAATGAATCATGGAACACTTCATCTAGAACTAATGATGTAATGTATGGGGATTAACATAAGAATAATAAATAAATAAATAAATAAAAATTTTTAAAAAACTAAAAAAAAAAAAAAAGTCACAGCTAGTGAGAGGTATATCAATGATCCAAACATACATTTGCCTGACCCCAGAATCTAAGGTCCTTATCAACCCTTGGGGGTGGCTCCTCCCCTTGTTGATAATAACATCGATTATGGACCAAGTTCTTTATCTGTTTTGACTCCTTTATCAGACCTCCTCCTTTATCAGCCACTGGAGGTCTGCGCTTTCCAAGGCCAACTTTACAGAGAGGGAAATGGACAAACAGAGAAGCTGGGAAGCTACTTGCCCCAAAGAACACAGCAAGTAAGTGGCAGAGCTGGGACCTCAACTCGGGCACCTAGCTCCAGCCTCTGTGCCCTTGGCCATTTCATGGCATGACCTTCATCAGAACCCATATTCCCAGAGCCCATCCCATCTATCTTACCCCCGGGGGGGGGGTGGGGAGCAGAAGAGCCACTTTTTTTTTTTACTTTTAATTCCAGTTAGTTAACAATATATTGTTATATTAGTTTCAGGTGTGTAATGTAGCGATTCAACACTTCCATTCAACACCGGGTGCTCATCACAGCAAGTGCCCTCCTTCATCCCCATCATCTGTTTCACCCATCTCCCCATCCACTCCCCTCTGGTAACCCTCAGTTTGTTCTCTGTAGTTAAGAGTCTGTTTCTTGGCTTTCTCTCTCTTTCTATTTTCCTTTGCTCATTTCTTTCTTTTTTTTTTTTTTTTAAACGATTTTCTTTTTTTTTTTTTTTTAATTTTATTTATTTATTCATGAGAGACAGAGAGAGAGAGAGAGAGAGAGACAGGCAGAGGGAGAAGCAGGCTCCCAAGGAGCAGGGAGCCCGATGTGGGACTCGATCCCAGGACCCTGAGACCATGACCCGAGCCGAAGGCAGACGCTTAACCATCTGAGCCACCCAGGCGCCCTTGCTCATTTGTTTCTTAAATTCCACAGATGAGTGAAATCATATGGTATGTGTCTTTCTCTGACTGGCTTATTTCGCTTAGCATTATAGTCTGTAGCTCTCTCCATGTCATTGCAAATGGAAAAGATCCCCTTTCTTGAGGAGTTTCCCTAGTTTCTTTCCAGGAGACATTGCCTAGATCCCCTGCTCACTTGTACAAAAGCCGAGAAGGGCACTTGTGGAGTCTGGGATGCTTACATATTTCCTGGCTCAGCTCCCAGGGCCTCCTCGGTGGGGTGGGGCTGGGAGAATCCTGAGTGTCCCTTCCTGAGCTCACAGTGCAGGGAGCCCATCTATCCACCGCATACTAAGTGCCTCTGGGGTCCAGGGCCACTCAGAGCTGGGCCACAGATGAACTGGTCTCGCCCCTCGAGGGCCCGCAGTCTGGAGGAAGACAGACAAGGAAATGGACCCGGCCGCCAAGTCAGTCAGTCAGGTATCCCAGCCTAAGATTCCAACCCTTTTTCCTACCTCAGGTCTTCCTGACATTCCTCCCCACATCCTTTTCTGCCTGCCGCTCTCAGGAGCACAACACCAGTATCAGCTTACTGAGTATCTCCCCAGGATTCCCCAAGAGGAGTTCTGTACTTGTCTCGATTGTAGTATTTTCACACCCCTCACGACTCCCCC
>NC_138369.1:14478336-14488931 GCF_054177405.1 Leptonychotes weddellii
GGGATCATGACCTGAGCCGAAGGCAGTCGCTTAACCAACTGAGCCACCCAGGCGCCCCTCCATACTGTTTTCCACACTGCCTGCATCAGTCTGCATTCCCACCAAGAGTCCACAAGGGTTCCTATTTTTCTGCCACCTCGCCAACACTTGTTGTTTTTTGTGTTTTTTATTTTAGCCATTCTGACAGGTATGAGGTAGTTTTTCATTGTAGTTTTGATTTACATTTCCCTGATGATGAGTGATGTTGAGCATCTTTTCATGTGTCTGTTGGCCATCTGGTGTCTTCTTTGGAGAAATGTCTGTTTGTGTCTTCTGCCTCACAAGTTTATTTACTTATTTTTTTTGGTGAGACTACATTTTCCTTTAACCTTTGAAAATTTAAGGTCATTATTGAGATATGCTCTGTCAAGTATGCACCTGATTTAGAAGAGATGTTTGGAAAAAAAGAATATAAACTACCGATAACCTTTCAATATTGCTTATGTGTTGAAATGATAGTACTTTATTTTTAAAAGAGTTTGTTTTTTTTTAAATTTTAAAAAGATTTTATTTATTTGAGAGAGAGAGAGAGCACAAGCAGGGGGAAGGGCAGAGGGAGATGGAGAAGTAGACATCCCACTGAGCAGGGAGCCCGATGTGGGGCTCGATCCCAGGACCCTGAGATCATGACCTGAGCTGAAGGCAGATGCTTAGCCAACTGAGCCACCCAGGTGCCCCTAAAGATTTTTTTAAATTTATTTTTTGAGAGAGAGAGAGGGCACACACACAAGGGAGCAGGGGGGAGGGGCAGAGAGAGGGAGAGAGAGTTTCTTCTTTTTAAAAGATTTTATTTATTTATTTGAAAGAGAGAGTGGGAAAAAAAAAAAAGAAAGAGAGAGTGGGAGAGAGAGAGAGAGAGAGCATGAGCAGGGGGCAGGGGTAGATGGAGAGGGAGAAGCAGACTCCCTGCTCTGCAGGGAGTCCTCCATGGGACTTGATCCCAGGACCCTGGGATCATACCTGAGCCAAAAAGGCAGACACTTAACCAACTGAGCCACCCAGGCATCCCTGAATTTGCTTTCAACTGGCCAATCTAATTTGGTCTTGTTTTTATCTTGTTTCATCTGATCTTATTCACTATGCTCACACATTTTGTTGATTCTGAGGACTATGTTAAAATTGCCTTAAAATAACCTGATTCAAATTAATCTTTACACTGAAACTTTGGATCCTATTGGATCCATTTTAGGCTTTGAAATGTTTTGCTACTCTTGATTCATCCTTTCCTTCCTCTCCATATTTTTTTTCCTCTTATCACTGAATTTTTTAAAACAAATCCCATATAAAGTGACATACCACTCCTAAGTATATCACAGTGCAACTCTACTAAATAAGGACAGTTTGCTTTACATAACCACAGTATCATTATCATATCTCACAAAATTATCAGTAGTGCTTCCATATCATCTAACACTTAGTCCATGTTCATATTTACCTGAACATCTCAAAAAAGTCTTTTTGCAAACTTGAATCAGGATCCGGACAAGATCCACGCATTCCATTTTTTAAATGTCTCTTAAATCTGTATCAATTCTTCCCTCTCTTGATTTTTCCCCATGGGCCATGAATCTGTAATGCTCTGAATCTAGAATATAAATCTGTTTTAGATAACATTGTAAGGTAATTTTTGCACAGATTGTAAATCGAGGGAAAATACTTTCAAACTTTACCAAGAGGTGTTCACCAATAAGAAAAAAAAAAATCACATCACCAGTGGCAGTGCTGGGTAGTGTTTGAGTCATGACCTCTACAGCACACGTGTGTCTATCACCAATAAAACAGACACATGTCTGTCTTCAAAAGGTACATCCACATCTGTCTGCATTTGTAACTTCATGTCCACGATGATCTGCCTATAGCTGTGAGCATCTGATTGCTTTGTTATGTCTCTTAATGTAGTCCTGACAAGAAATTCATATTGAAATGCATAATGTTTTATTGTAAATTCCTTTTTTAAAATTCCTTTTTGATATTTTGGATAGGGTATTACCTTATCTTAAAAATATTCTTTGTATGGGCACAACTTATTAAATATAAATTTCATTTCAGGGGCGCCTGGGTGGCTCAGTTGGTTGGGCGACTGCCTTCGGCTCAGGTCATGATCCTGGAGTCCCGGGATCGGGTCCCGCATCGGGCTCCCTGCTCGGCGGGGAGTCTGCTTCTCCCTCTGACCCTCCTCCCTCTCATGTGCTCTCTCTCTCTCTCATTCTGTCTCAAATAAATAAATAAAATCTTTAAAAAAAAAAAAAATAAATAAATTTCATTTCAGGACAGTAAATGAGATGTTAGAAAACAGATGATAAAAGGAAGCTTTGGCGGTGCCTGGCTGGCTCAGTTGGAGGAGCATGTGACTCTTGATCTCAGGGTTGTGAGTTCAAGCCCCACGTTGGGTGTAGAGATTACTTAAAAATAAAATCTTTTTAAAAGGGAGGGTTTGGTTGTGACGGTGTTGACAATCTCTTACCTGTCTTCTACTTCACCTTTTAGTGCTTTCTTAATTAACTCTGCTCCTACCACTCATTCATTCAAAAATATCTATTAACTCTTCAATGTTAGGCCCAGCTTCGGGTTCTTGGAATATACCAGTGATATGTCTGGGAGAAAGGTGTTCCAGACATAGGAACCAGCCAGTGCAAGGCTTCAGGAGGGGTGATCAGCATGGGTCTGGTGGAGCAATGAAGGGTGGAGACTAGATGGAGTCAGAGAGGCAGCAGATCACCAGAGAATGTGGAACCTAGCAGGCCTTCTGAGGAGCTTGGCTTTTACTCAGAACATTATGGACTTTTTAAAAAAATGTTTTAAGTGAAGAATCCTATTTATTAGAAATGTAGAATAAAGATGGAAGAGGGGCACCTTGGTGGCTCAGTTGGTGGAGCATCTGACTCTTGATTTTGGCTCAGGTCATGATCTCAGAGTCACGAGACTGACCCCCTGCCTCAGGCTGTGTGCTCAGCATGGAGTCAGCCTGAGATTTTCTCTCCCTCCTTCTCCCGCCATCTCTCTCTAAGAGAAAAAAAAAAAAAAAAAGAAGGAAGAGAAAGCATTGGCTTTATTCACCACTCCCACCCCTTTCCTCTATTCCTGATCTCAGGGCAGAGCTCTCCAGGCTCCAGGAAATACTACCTTTTGAATGGGTGAAGGACCTGGTAGGATTGGGTTCAGTAGGTCCTCTGGAGCAGCATGACTTAGCGACCCCCATTTTGTCCTGAGTCAGGGCAGTTGGGCTGGGCGTTTGGAAATCTCTTGATCAGGATGTCTTGGTGCAGCTTTGCAGCCCTAGACTGCCTCCAGATTTAGTTTATATGCCAAATTTGGTTAGCTTTTCCCCCAGAAGACTGCATCTGTGTCCAGGGCTTAATTCTCATTGGCTTCTTTTCTACAAAAACCTAGTCAAGGCAGCAAGAGTGTCATTTTTTGCTTAGAAGCTTTTTTTTCTCCCTTTAAGGACAGATTTAGTAGGATATAAGCCTTTGTATGCTAAGTAGTCAGTTATCTGTGGTTTATTTAAGAGCACATCCTGAGACCTGTCTTGTCTTTTCTTAGTTTGTAACTGTGGATAAGTTACTTAGCCCCTCTAAACCTCAGTTTCCCCATCTATGAAATGATAATAGCAGAATTAAATTTGATTTTCATGAAAAACATTGTATAGCAAAATGCTGGGCCATAGCAAGTGCTATTTATTATGGCAAATACTAATGGTAAAAACAACTCTTACAATCCAAATGTCAGGTCATAAAGCAAAGACCACCAAAACTTACTAAAAAAAAAAAATTCTGAGTTTATTTAATTGTCAGATAAAGATATAAATACCAGTAGAAAACCTTTTACCGAATAGTTCACAGAGAAATGTCAGGGATGTTTAAGGACTAGAAAGGCAGTTTTATGGCATTTGTGCTAATAAAAGATTAAAAAATTAGCATTCTGCCTGGGATGGAATGAATCTGGAAAGAGTCTTCAGTTAGGGCCAATAAAGGGTCTGGTCTCCCATGATTTCAAAAAGTTCATGGTTTGGGGCATCTGGGCGGCTCAGTCGTTGGGCATCTGCCTTCAGCTCGGTTCATGGTCCCAGGGTCCTGGGATCGAGCCCCACATCGGGCCCCTTGCTCGGTGGAAGGCCTGCTTCTCCCTCTCCCACTCCCCCTGCTTGTGTTCCTGCTCTCACCATCTCTCTCTCTGTCAAATAAATAAATAAAATCTTAAACAAAAAAAGTTCATGGTTTATCATCTTTAGATGATTAGAAACAATTGCGATCCAGTTTTGATTATTTCTTAGGTAAGTGCAGCCAAATGGTAAAATTTGTGTATGGGTTGATTTTTGGAAACAGAAGAGCATATCTTGGACTAATTCGGGAGGCCAAGAGCCAAGGTCACTTAAGTCAGTTGTGCCTGCCTGTCTTTTCTGCTGCTGAATCTCCACTGCCCGGTAGCATGGTGCATACTAGTCCTCTAACTAATATCTGTGAATGGATGGGGAAACTCAAATGTAGATTTCACATATGCTCTTTAACCACTGTTCCATACTACTTCTACGTTGGAGGACATCCAGACTGAGTGACTCTTATGTCAACTATCCTTTCTTTCCACAGGAAAAGTCACGAAGGACATTTCCATATAGGTCATGAAGATGGTTCTCTCTTGTTGGAAACAAATGGTTGTAGCTATTTGTGTCAGTGTAACTGGTTATGGCCTAGAAGATAATTTTAGTATAATTACAGACACTTACAGAGCTGAAGATGCCCCTAATGCTTACTTGGAGGATTCCTTGTTAGGATAATATGTACAATATTAGGTAAATGATAGGTTTTGCTGTGGGTTTTTGGGTTCAAGTAAAAGATGTAATATGTAAAAATTGAGTACAGTGCATAATCTGAATCTAATCATGGGAAAACATCAGGAATGCTCTCTCTATATTCTGTATATATTCTAGACCATGATGAATGTTCTCTAAAAATAGGGGAAGGAAACTAAAGAAACATGATAACTAATTATAATACCTAATCCTAGACCGGATCCTGTACTGCAGGGAAAATGCTATAAAAGGATATTATTGGCTCAACTGACAAGATTGGAATATATATGGAAGTTAGATACGGGTATGATGTAAATGTCAAATCTACTGAAGTTAATAACTGTATTGTAGTTATGAAAGAGAAAACCCCACTTTTATGAGATATACATCAAAGTATTTAGGATTAAAGGACCATGATGTATACAGTATACTCTCAAATGGTTCAGAGAAAAAATATACATACACATACCTGTACGCACACACACAAATATAACATACATATGTTAACAATAGGTAATTTGGGTAGAGGGTGCCCAGATGTTCTTTGTATTGTTCTTAATCTTGCAACTCTTCTGTACATTTGAAACTATTTCCATATAAAAAGTTGAAAGACGTTGAATGGAAACGTAGGTCCTGTGAAGTTCATCTTGGGGAGACAGACATGAGTCATTGTGAATGATTAATGGATTAGATCTTAACCGTAAGACAAGGAAGAAGAGCCCTGTGAGCCTTTCCTATGACTACTCTGATTCAGAACTTCATTTCTTCCTTTCTTCAGCAGAATCAAAACTGGAAGTTCATCCCTGGCCCTCCTGCCTTCTGGCCTTTGGCAAGCAGCAATTTCTCAAAGTTAACTACTCAGTCATCCTATATTCCAGATTTACATTCAATAAATCCACTCCAACCAGGAGATTCTTGCCGGGAGGACCAGCAGCAGCAACGCAACGGCAACTGCATTCTGATAAAAACCACCAGGGGGCCAAAGCAGAAGATCAAGGAAGAGGAGGTTCTAAACCCTTGTCTGGGAGTACAAATGAGAGGGGGACTTCCAGGGTTTTCCCTAACTCAGCCCAGGGACCATCAGTAAGCTCCCAGGCAGGCAACTGAGTATTGAAGGTAAAATTCAGTCCAGCCCATAGGACAAGCTCTGGGGCGTGCACACGGTTCCTGAGAGGGTAGAAACCTCAGGATTTGGAGCAGTTGAGTTTGGAGAGCATGGACTAGATTTTAGCCAGAAGACAAACCTATTCAGACAAGTCAGTCACAGGGGAAACGTGTGTGTGTGTGGGGAGTGTGGGTGAGGCTTCGGCAGGAAGTC
The DNA here is from genome assembly GCF_054177405.1 of Leptonychotes weddellii. Lineage (NCBI taxonomy): Eukaryota > Metazoa > Chordata > Mammalia > Carnivora > Phocidae > Leptonychotes > Leptonychotes weddellii. Next base: position 14,484,483 of record NC_138369.1, read on the forward strand.
ACATCTCATCAGACATGAGAGGACACACACAGGGGAAAAGCCTCATGTGTGTGGGGAGTGTGGGCAAGCTTTTAGCCACAAGACAGTCCTCAGCACACACCAGAGGACACACATGGGAGAGAAGCCTTACAAGTGCATGGCGTGTGCGTGAGACTTTAGCCCCAAGTCTACTCTCAGCACACGTCAGAGGACACTTTCAGGGGAAAAGCCTTATGTGTGCAGGGAATATGGGTGAGGCTTTAGCTATAAGTCAGCCCTCATGAGACACTGGAGGACACACTCAGGAAAAAGGCTTAGGTGTGTGGAGAGCGAGGGTGTGTGTTTAGCAACAAGTCAACCGTCAGCCACACCAGAGGACACACTCAGGGAGAAGCCTTGAATTGTAAGGTAATGTGGACAAGGCTTTAGCTGGACATCACTCCTCATCACAGAGCAGAGGACATACTCAGGGAGAAGCCTGTGTACAGGGAGTGCAAAGTGTTAGCTGGAGGTGACCTCTTAAGAAACACTGAGAGTCACATCTGTCCTCCATACATGACCAACCCCATGCCAGCTCAGCTCGGAGAGGGCTTCAGGGACAGTCTTCTGACCCCTGACCCCTTCTGTGAGTGTGAAGGTGGCAGAGGTCTAGCTTCTGAGAACAGAGAGACCAGGTGATGCTCCCCTTGGAGAAGTGGCCTTCACACCTCATCGACTACTTTTTACTTCCTTCTGCAAGTCCATTAACTTCCATTGACTTCTATGACACTCTCCTGTTTCCCTTTTTTCTATGTCCCAAACCTTTGCTGCATCCTCTTCAACCCCTACCTTTAGGGATTGCTCAGGGTTCAGTTTCTAGCCCGTAATCTGAGGGACTCCTCAGCCATGTCTTCCTGCTACCCCTCCAGTCCCAAACCCAGGTCCCTTTAACCACACCCCAAAGTTCTTCGGTCTCGGGACTTAGATCTCGTAACCATGCTGCTTTGGTCCTCCCTGGCAGGTGTAAGATCACTAGCAATGCCCACCATCAGCCTGACAATACCAGGTTTTGGGGCTTTTAAGCACGGCCCTTCTAAAGCGCCCCCAATGTCTGTGTCCAGTCTTTTAGCCACACGCTCATATCTGTCCTCACTCTGCTGCTAAAGCTCTTTGAACTGGCGCCACTCTTGCCTGTCTTACCTCCCCAGGGCCCAAATGGCCCTTCCTGGCCCACATGATGGAAAGAAAAAATGTTTGTTTTCTATTAAAATGCACACAGACATTGTAGAGACACCGCACATGCCTGTGAGACCACTGTCAGATTCAGGAATCATAGGAAGAGATGCAGAGGGGACCAATGTCCAGGCCAGGGCAGATAGCTTTGGGTTCCTTTCGGTCAGGAATCAGTCCCTCCTGTGTCTTCCTCTTTTTTTTTTTTTTCTTTTAAGATCATTTATTTGAGAGAGAGAGAGACAGAGAAAGAGAGCAGGGGAGGAGCAGATGGAGAAGGACAAGCAGACTCCATGCTGAGCACAGAGCCCAATGCAGGGCCGCATCCCAGGACCCTGACACCTGAGCCGAAATCAAGAGCCAGACGCTCAACCGACCAAGCCACCCAGGTGCTCCTAGCTGAAGTTTTGCTGTAGGGGCAAATGGCTCATTTCTGATGGATGATAAGAGACTTAAAAGGCTGCAGGGCCTGATAAGTGAAACTGAGACCAGGACAGCTCCTGTGTTCCTACTGGCATCATCCTTCAACCTCACCCCAAAGTTCTCTGGCTCTGCCCCTTTTGAAGCAATTTTCTTTAGCCCTACAAAGGCTTCACCCCCTTTTTTTCTCAGCTTTGTCCCTCAGTATAGACTTCTTCCTTCCTTCCTCAAATTTTCTTTTCTTTTCTTCTCTTAAGATTTTATTTATTCATTTGAGAGAGAGAGAGAGAGCACAAGCCGGGGGAAGGAGCAGAGGGAGAGGGACAAGCAGACTCCACGCTGAGTGCAGAACCCAAGGCAGGACTCAATCCCAGGACCCTGAGATCATGACCTGAGCCGAAACCAAGAGTCAGACGCTTAACTGACTGAGCCACCCAGGCATCCTAAATTTTCTTTTAATGTTGAAGTACCTGCAGGCTGGGACTGTGGGGAAGAGTGCTTTGTGGTGGTGGGGGTGGGGCGGAGAGGGCGCTGGAGGGGCTACTCACTGTGTCTGCCCCTATCCCAACTTCTGCAGGGATGAGATAGAACCTTCGGTCATCTCTAGTTACTGTAACTGATTCCCTACCCTCTGCCTCCCCGAGTAATGGAGGTACCCCCATTACCCCACCCCACTATTGCACAGTTTTAACATCTTAAGAGGTCTGTGTTTAGAGGCCACTTTCCCATGAGGCTTTGTGGGAGTGCTCTATTGACTCAATCCAGGGGTCCTGGTTTTCTGCAGCTGTTTCCATCATCATTCCCACATCCCCTGCCTCTGCTCCTACTTTCCACACTTGAGAGGGCCCTGCATACCCTGTCTCTTTCTAGGTCTTGGGGTGAGAGATGGGAATTAAAGTCCCCATATGTGGCTCCTATAGTTCAGATGTTGGGCCGTAGGGTGAGCCTCTCTCCAGGAAGACAGAGAGAAGGGTGGAATGAGGCTCAGGCATATATGAGTCTTAAAGGGATCATGGGCTCTCAGAACCTTAGAATCCAGGACAGGTGAATCCTTGGAGATGCTCTTGGAGAACTGGGATAAATGTGGACTCAGTTTAGGCATCCAGGCTGCTCATCTGGGGAGGTGAATCTCACTCTTCACCCTGCCCTTGGATGGTTCAAGGGCCCAGGCTCCCTAGGCCCATATGTGACCAAGAAGAATAAGCCTGAGGGAGAATTTGTTGGATAATGAATGCATGGGAGGGAATTCTTGGGTAGATGAACGTTTGAACTTAGAGATTCCAATTCCATGGGAGAGGATTGTGTGCAGTGGGAGGAAGCTGACAGGTGAAAAAATTTTCGAATGTTCTATAGCTACTGTGAAGAGGAAATTGTCTTTTGAAATGTCCAAATTTTGCTGGATTTCTATGTTATCACCTGTTTTCTTTTTTTTAAAGATTTTATTTATTTATTTGAGAGAGAGAGAATGAGAGAGAGCAAGCACATGAGAGGGGGGAGGGTCAGAGGGAGAAGCAGACCCCCCGCCGAGCAGGGAGCCTGATGCGGGACTCGATCCAGGGACTCCAGGATCACGACCTGAGCCAAAGGCAGCCGCTTAACCAACTGAGCCACCCAGGTGCCCGTTACCACCTGTTTTCAAGCTGAATCTGTGCTGAAGATATTTTTTATTAATCTGGAGTATTTTTATTAATCTAGTATATTTTTATTAATCTGGTATGTTTTAGTCATAAGTGTTTCATTTGATTTTAAGTAAAATTGCAGAAATAGAAAATGAATTTACTTGATTTCAGGTTAAAACAAATATATGTAACCATCTTCTGTAAATAATCATTTTTAAACCTTGGACATTATTTTCTTACAGGAAATAATGGTCATATGGAGCCAGATCTTATCTATTATGATTTCTCTTCACTGTCAAACTTCTCTTTGGAAGATGAACCAGTTCTTGGGGTGCCTGGGTGGCTCAATCAGTTAAACATCTGCATTCAGCTCAGGTCATGATCCCAGGGTCCTCGGATTGAACCCTGCATCAGGCTCCCTGCTCAGCGGGGAGCCTGCTTCTCCCTCTCTCTCTGCCCCACCCCTCATGCGCTCTCTCTCTCTCCCTCAAATAAACACATAAAATCTTAAAAAAAAAAAAAGATGAACCAGTTCTTGAAGCCCAGCTCTCAATCCAGTGCTCTTTCCTTTCTGTCCCATGGATTATCAATAGTCTATTCTTTTTTATTGTGGAGTAATATTCCATTGTATGAATAAGTCATAATTTATCCATTTACCTGTTGATGGACATTTGGATTGTTTCCAATTTGGGCTATATTATGAACATTCATGTACCATTCTTTGTATGGGCAAATGCTTTCAGATACCTTGGGTAAAAACATAGGAGTGGAATGATTGTGTCATATAATGGGCGTATGCTTGACTTTTTATTATAAAACTACCAAACTTCTCCAAAGTGGTTGTCCCATTTTTTATACTCACCAGCAGTGTATGAGAGTTTCAGTTCCTCCACATTCTTACCAACATTTAGTATGGATAATATTTTTAATTTTAGACATTCTAGTAAGTGTATAGTCGTATCTCATCTTGGTCTTATTTTACATTTCACTAATGGGTAATAATGTTTAACATCTTTTCATTTTGCCCATATTCTTTATTGGGTGTTTGCTTTCCTATTATTGAGCCTTGAGAGTTCTTTATGTTTTTGATACAAGCCTTTTTATCAGATACGTAATTTGTGCTCAAAATTAATGGAAGACATAAAGGTAAGAGCTAAAATTATAAAACTCAGAGGAAAACATAGGCACAAACCTTTGAGATCTTGGGTTAGGCAGTGAAATC
>NC_138369.1:14489031-14499794 GCF_054177405.1 Leptonychotes weddellii
CCACTCCCCCTGCTTGTGTTCCCTCTCTTGCTGTGTCTCTCTCTGTCAAATAAATAAATAAATAAAATCTTTAAAAAAAAAAAAAAAAGAAAGTGAAAGTAAAAGATGACTTTTTTGGTATGTATTTATCCACTTTTTAAAAAATATTTTATTTATTTATTTGTCAGAGAGAGAGAGAGCGCACAAGCAGGGGGAGCGGCAGGCAGAGGGAGAAATAGGCTCCCCGCTGAGCAAGGAGCCCAATGCAGGACTCGATCCCAGGACCCTGGGATCATGACCTGAGCCGAAGGCAAACACTTAACCAACTGAGCCACCCAGGCACCCCAGTATCTTGGTTGTATTTATTCACTTTTACCTTGGAACTCTACCTTGGATCTGGACCTTTAACTTCATATGTTAGACGTGACCTTAGTCATAGATATTGGATCAGGACCTTAGGTCTACACATGTACGTTAGGCATGCACCTTTGACCTGGATTTGTCTAGTTCCTTGGAAATGCTCATAAGCTAGATATTATAAGTGGATGTGAAACTTTTACTTAGACCTTGGAATTTGTCCTGGACTTAGACCCCGGGACCTTGGACAATATTAGATCTTGGGCTCCAACCTGTATTTTTCCAGAATCTTGGACCTGAGCTTATATCTGGACCTTGGTCATGGGCCTGAACTCGGATCTCGACCTGGAGCATGAGTGTTATATGGTAGGGCTGCTGTAACAAAATAGCACAGACTGGATCGCTTAACCAACAGAAAGTTAGTGTCTCCACAGTTCTGCCAGCTAAAAGTTCAAGATAAGCTGTTGGCAGGGTTGATATCTTCTGAGGGCTGTGAAGAAGAAATCAATTTTGTACCTCTTTCCTGGATTCTGGTGTTTTTCTGGCAATCTTCAGCATTCTTTGGTTTGTAGATGAACTGCCCCAATCTCTGTCTTTATGTTCACATGGTAGTTCTCCCTGTATGTGTGTCTGTGCCAAATTTCTTCTTTTTATAAGGACACCAGTCATATTGAATTAGGCGTCCGCCTACTCCTGTATGACTTCATCTTAACTAATTCATCTGCAGCAACCTTATTTCCAAAAAAGGTTACATTCTGTAGTACTGGGAGTTAGGACTTCAACATATGAATTTTTGAGGACCAAAACTCAACCCATAATCCTGTGAAGTGGTATCTTCGGGACATTGACTTGGACTCTGTATATGAACTTGGAATTTGGACTTGGAACTGGATGTTGACCTGACCAGAACATTGAACCTGACCTTAGACCTAGACCTTGACCTTTGGAAGAGTGCCTGAAACTTTGATTGGAAGATCAGACCTGGATTTTGGATATGGACTTGGACCTTGGACCCAGTACCTGGATTTGGACATGGACCTAAATTATTTTTCAAAAGATTTTATTGATTTATTTTGAGAGAGAGAGAGAGAGAATGAACGAGGGGGAAAGGCAGAGGGAGAGGGAGAAGCAGGCTAGCAGGATCCCCACTGAGCAGGGAGCCTGATGAGGGACTCAATCCCAGGACCCTGGGATCATGACCTGAGCCACCCAGGCACCCCTGGTTGTTGAATCTGAACTTCTAACAAAGGACTTGGACTTTATACTTGGACCATGGATCTGACCCCATGCCTAGACTTCAGATCTGGATGTGGACATGACCTTGGGCCAAGAATTTAGACCTGGATGTCCATCCTGAACTTTGACCTTCTCCTGGACATTGAACCTGCAACTGAGACATACCTAGGACCTGGAATTTTTACCTGACATTAGACTTGTACAGTGGACCTGGACCTCAGATAGGAACTTCAGATATGCACATGCACATTGGACCTGAACTTTGGACCTAGATTTTCCCAGTTTCCTGCATATAACCTTTACCTCGAATTTGGAACTGAAATTGGATTTTTGACTTGGACATTGGAGCTGGACCTTGTATGTGGACATGGACTTTGAAACTGAACCTTGGAATTCAACCTCAGACCTGGATTTGTTCAGCATTTAGGAACTGACATTAGACCTGGACCTTGGTCAAGGATCTGACCTATGCTTCAGCCTTGGACCTGGGACTCAGATTTCAGCCTGCATCTTGGACTTAGGACCATGATCTAGATGATGTAAATGGACTTCAACTTTGGACTTGGACCTTGGGCCAGAATTTGTACATGACTTTGTACCTAATCTTTGGATCTAAATCTGGACCTGGTTTTGGATGTTGGACTTAGACTTAAGGCTTTGATTTTACCTGACATTTGAACATATACTTGACATTAGACTCGGTCATTAGACAAATACCAGGACTTGAGAGAGAGATGTGGGGGGAGGAGCAGAGGGAGAGGGACGAGCAGACTCCACGCTGATCATGGAGCCTGACACAGGGCTCAGTCCCATGACCCTGAGATCATGACCTGAGCCAAAATCAAGAGTCAGACGCTCAACTGACTGAGCCACCCAGGAGACCCTGAATCTCAAATCTTGCTTTTTCTTGGACAATAGACCCTACCTTAAAAATAGAAATTGTGCCTACATTTGGATCTTTGACCTGAACCTGCATGTATGAACAAGATTTTGGATCTCACCAGTGAGTTTTAGCAATGAAATTGACTTTGGTCCTGGACCTCAGACGTAGATGTAGTTCTTAGACTTACGCTCCAGTCCTGGATTTGGATCTCAAATGTGAAATCGGATCTTAAAGCTGAACCTCATTTCTGGACCCTAACCCTGTAATTCAGAATGGATTATACATGACCTTGGAACTAGAACTTGGATTTGGATCTTGGAGCAACCTGGTACTAGATAGTCAACCTGGACTTTAGACATGGATTTAATCTGGATCTTGGACTCATTTTAGACCTGGGAAGTGGACCTAGAATTGGACCTTGGACCTGGTCCTTGAACCTCAGGTTTGGATCTGATTTTGGATCCAGACTTTGGGTCTTGACCTAAACCTGAACCTTGGAATTGGTTGAGTGTACCTCAACCTTGAACATTGGGCCTTGAATCTAGACTGTGAACTTGGACCTAGATTTGACATTAAACACTAACATTGGAACTGAGACTCAAATATGAACATAGATGTTGGACCTAGACCATGGACCTGGACTTGGATCTAGATCTTAGATAGAATCTTTGGAACTGAACACTGACCTGCTCCTGAACCTTGTAGATTTTGGGTGTGGAATTGGCCTGTAAGTTAGTCCTGATATTAAACCTGGCCCTTGGACATGGACTTGGACTTTGATATTAGAACTTTATCTTGGACCTCAGACTTGACACTGAATATCTTAAACTTGGACCTGCCCTTTGGACCTGAATGTAGGGTGTGAATCTGCATTTGATCTTGGATACTTATGTTGGACCTGGGCTTTGGAAATGGACATGGATCTTGGACCTGGACCTTGACCTGTTATGTTGTAGACTGAATGACCTTGTTCTCAAACTCTGGACCTGGACCTTGAACCTGGAACCTCAGACTTGGGCCTGGATCTTGGACTTGGCCTTTAGATCTCAAACTGGTCCTTGGACATAGACTTGGACCTTGGACTTGAACATCAAATCTCAACTGTGGAACTCTGTTCGTCTGTGATGTTGGACCTGTCCTCAGACTTGGTTTTTGGAACTGTTACTTGAACTTCGACCTCTAACCCGAGACTTTGACGTCATGTCAAGTCCTCAGACCTACACCAGAACATGACCTTGGACCTGGAATGTTGATCTGAACCAGAATCCTAGACCTAGACTGGGGGACCTGGGTCTTAGACTGGAACCTTACTTTGGAACTCAACTTGTCCTGGACATTGAACTCAGACATGGGATTGACTTGGATCTTGGAGCTTACCTTTGACTTTGACTTAGATATCTAACTTTGGTCCCAGAACTTGGACTTAGGGCACTCGTTTCAGTCTCTCTTGTGGGTGTTAACCCACCACCTTAGTATTTTTCCATGGGTGATGGTAGCCTCAGAGCTGGCTAGGAAGTAGAGTGCTTCCCCTGGCTGCTTACTGATAGCTGGCACTCCTGATCAATTCTCCTTTGTCAGTTTGCCTGGTGTTTTGAGCTGGACTTTCTGTTTAGTCCATTTAGTCATGGGAAAGAATAGGCCAGATGGGTTGTCATCTGTTTCCAGGTTAGGGTTTGGGAAATTCCTAGTCTGGATCACCTTGTTCTGTTGTGTAGGGAGACCTAAGAAGCCCTGCTGCTGTGTTGTTCCTCTAGTTTGGAAGTCTCCTTCGGAGAACCTTTCAGAGTTCTCCTTGATTGTTTCTTGCATTATTTTCAGGTTTATAGTTGTACTCAGCAGGGAAGAGCAGAGATAAATGGGTCTACATCATTTTGTCTAGACTGAAAGTCACTGGTCATTGCTGTTCTCGGTTACTCTGTTGAGAGTTTTGCTATAAAGGTGAGCAGAGATACGGGACAGTGGCATGAAGGAGATGTGATGTTAAGAAAGGTTTGCTTTTATTTATTTTTATTTTCTAAAATATTAAGTAGGCTCCATGCCTAACGTGGGGCTTGAGCTCATGACCCTGAGATTACGAGTTGCATGCTGTACAGACTGAGCCAGCCAGGAGCCCTTATTTATTTTTTTAATGAGAGAAACTACAGCATGTTTGTAAGATCTATCTCCTGTAATGCAGGAAGCATAGGAAATAGTTACTGAAGCAATGCCTTGAATAGGTAGCAGACAATAAGCTTTCCTGCACAAAATGGGGAAGGCTTTAAAGAGGAGGTTGGAAGGTTTGTCCATTGTTCATCCAAACAGGAGGGAAGCAGAGTACATGAGCACAAATGCAGGTGGGTGCTCAGTAAGGTCTTGGAAGTCTAAGGAGTTTCTTTCCTAGCTGTTTCTGTTACCTTCCTGAAAGAGGGAGCAGGGTCAACAGCTGGACAGTGAGGAAGAAGGAAGAGGTTGTTGGAGGTTCGGAGAGAGAATATATGAAAGTTACCTAGGAGAGTGGATGAGCAGATGGTCTACGTTTAGAAGATGTGAGAGAGCAATATAGAAGACTATGATTTAAAAGTAGGATTTAAAGACTTTAGAGATGGAGGGATCCTAAATGATGTCAAAGACCAGGATATGGATGGCCTCGTGCTATTTACAAAGCAATGATACCTATGTCTGGCACTGTACTGGGCAATAGTGATAACGGCATGAGGAAACCAGTCTCCTCTGGAGTGGTTAATGTGCAAGCCACACTGGAGTGGGCTGCTGGGAAAATGGGGATGAGCCTGTTAGAGCAGACAACTGGTGTGGGTTTGTTTGTACAGAGATGAAGAAACAGAGGTAGCTGAAGGGGAAAGTGGGACTAAAAAGATTTTGAAAGATGGGAGACACCAAAACATGTTTGAATTCAAAGGGAAGGGACTCAGCAGGGAAAGGTGAAAGTGCAGTAGAGACCAGAAAACCAAAACAGCAAGGTGGGATTCAGAGCACATGGAGGGACTGCCTTAATGGGAAGCAGGGCCCTTCCTATGTTGTAACAGGAAGAGAAGAGAAGAGGGAAGCATATGCAGATCCATTTATAGACTCAGTTGTGAGAAGCTTCTCTGACTCCCAGACATCTCACTCTAACCCCAGGGTACCATGACATTATAAATGCTTTGGCCCATTATCTTCCATGCAAGGTAACCCCTCTATTGGCACAGAGGTGCTGGTCTTGCCAAGGTCCCAGTACCCTCCATGCTGCCACACTTACAGGGTATTTTAAAGGCTTCATCATTTTGGACTTTTCAACAATATTCAACATTGCTTCGTTCTCCAGAGACACTCTCTTCTCTTGACTTTCCTGATGCACACATCCTTGGTTTTTTTCTTTCCTTCTTGGGCTATTTCTTCATCTCCTTTGTTAGCTTGTACAAATATTTGTTTTCAAAATTCTATATAAATTCAAGGTTCCTCACTACTCCCTGTATGGTAGATTATCGTAGTAATGGTCCCCCAATGATTCACACCTGCCAGGATCCATGCCCTTATGCAATCTCTTCCCACATGGACTCTGGGCTTGGCGACGTGACTTGCCTTGGCCAATGGGATATTAGCAAACATGATATAAGCAGAAGCTTGATAAGCTTGTGAATGGGGGGCCTGCCCCCTTGGAACTCTGAAACAATCATGCTATGAAGCAGCTAAGGATAAAAAACCACATTTGATCCACCTGCTGAATGCAGCCACATGAGTGAGTCCAAGTGAGACCAGCAGAATCACCCAGCCAATTCAGAGACACATAAAAATTAATCATTGTTTTGGGGCGCCTGGGTGGCTCAGATGGTTGAGCGTCTGCCTTCGGCTCAGGTCATGATCTCAGGGTCCTGGGATCGAGTCCCGCATCGGGCTCCCTGCTCCTTGGGAGCCTGCTTCTCCCTCTGCCTTTCTCTCTCGCTCTGTCTCTCATGAATAAAAAAAAAAAAAAAAAAAAAATTAATCATTGTTTTAAACCACTAGATTTTGAGGTGATTTGTAATGCAGCAATAGGTAACTGTCATCCTCATGTACAACAGAGACATGGCCAACTTGAGTGGCTTTATGCAAATCAGAAAAAAAGTGAGTCATAAAAACATGCCTTTACTGGGCAGACACACGTTTGTTCAAATAAAAAGTGTCCCTCTAGGATGCAGCCGTATGCCAGGTGCACAGCGTGGATTCGGACCCATACTCAGCTCTGTCACTGGGTGCCTTTATGCACTAGACAAGCTTGCACACTGTGTGTGAACCTTCTCGGAGATTTCTACACAATTCTCTCCATTTAGCATAGAAACTTGGCTTCAGGACAGTTGTTTTTTTAATTTATTATTTATTATTTTATTTTATTTTATTTATTTATTTGATAGAAAGAGACACAGCGAGAGACGGAACACGAGCAGGGGGAGTGGGAGAGGGAGAAGCAGGCTTCCCGCGGAGCAGGGAGCCCGATGTGGGGCTCGATCCCAGGACCCTGGGATCCTGACCTGAGCCGAAGGCAGATGCTTAACGACTGAGCCACCCAGGCGCCCCTTTTAATTTATTTTAGAGAAAGAGACAGAGAGCAGGGGGAGGGGCAAAGCGAGAAAGAGAGAATCTAAGCAGACTGTGCACTGAGCATGGAGCTTGACGGCACGACCTAATCATGACCTGAGCCGAAATCAAGAGTCGATGCTTAACCGACTGAGCCACCCAGGCACCCCTGGGACAGGTTTAATTACTTCACTTAAGGAGAGAGAGAAAGCACCTAGAGTAGTGCTGCTAGCCTTGAGGATTTAGCAGAACACTGACTTTGATTGAGGAAGACAGGCCACATGGTGCTTATTAGAGAGTCACTGCATTTTTCAGGCAAGTCAATTAGGCAAATTCCTTGAAAAAGATGAATAGTTCTCAGAGAAAAGAGGAGCCATTATTCCTCTGAATCACCCATGAACATTCTGGAAAAGAGGTAGATAGAGAACTAGATTCTAGAGCAGCTGGCAGTGAGGAGCTAGATCCTCAGGTGGGTGCGGTGCCCAGCAGAGATGGCGCCATGATCCCCAGGCATCCCTGGTCCCAGGAGGTGTCTGAGAAAAGGCTGGGCAATGCCACCAGTCTTCACAGACCAACAGGCTTGCATCAGGCTGGTTCTGGGCCTCCTGGTCCGGCTGCACAGTGGATGCCTCCCTCTGGACTGTAGCGCACAGGGCCACAGCGCAACAGGGGCTCCTCTTCCTCATACCAGCGCTGTTCACTGAAGTCAGGGAAGAAGGCTGCAATCTCTCTACTGGCTGAAACCACAGAGTCTGTAAGGGGAGGTAAGAAAGAAGGGGTTCTCATAGGGAGTGCAGGATGGAGGCAAGGGGCCGTTATAATCAGATTTAGAAACCTGAGCCTCTGGTTCTGCCCGATCCTCAGTCCTGGGGCCACATCTGCTGAGATGGCCATAAAGGACCAGAAATGCAACTGGGAGGAAAGTTCCCGGCCGGGTTACCTGGCTCTCAACTCCATGATATGGCCTAACCACCAACCACCAACTATCCTCCCTTATTTGTGGCTGAGGACAGGGGAGGCAGACTCACCAGAGCCATGCGTTGTGTTGCGGGTATCAGTGAGGCCGAAACTTCCACGAATTGAATCTGGGGCCACATGACGTGCTCGAAACACTCTGGTGGGTCCCATCAGTGTCCTCCAGAGCTGGATGGCATCCTTGTGGGCGAGGATGTAGGCTCGGATTGGCCCGCTGTGTACGAAAGGAACACATGTGAGGAACCTGGCTGTGTGGTCGAGGGGGGCACACTGTAAGCAGGGCGTGAATAAAAGCACACTACATCCTGAGAGTTACCCTGCTAAATACCAATGCTGCTTCAAGTTGCAGGTGATGGAAGGCCACTACGGGTGTACAGAAAAGGCCATGGAGGTCAGCAGAGTTGCTAAGGAGCATTCAACGATACTCTTCTATAGCCACTGGACCAAGAACCATCATGGGACAGGTGCTACCAGGTCGGTGTTGGCTTAGCCATGGTCCCAAGCCATGTTTCTTCAGACACTTAACACTGATTACAACTCTAAAGAGTGTCAAATGAAATCAACAAGTTTAGGGAGCAGGGGGAGGTAAATCCTGGTGGATAAAGACGCCGAAATGAAAATTAGAAGTACCTGGCCATGAACTCCACCAGCCGCTGATAGAAAAAACGCCCTGCAAAGAGAGAGTAACCATCAAGACATGGTGCCCAAGAGGATTTTTTGTACTTCTGCCTCCTTACTTGGAATAATAAACTCTGTTTTATTTAATTTTATTTTTTAAAAAGATGTATTCATTCACTTTCGAGAGAGTGTGCAGGTGGGAGGGGCAGAGGGAGCTCCATGCTAAACGTGGAGCCTGACGTGGGGATTGATCCCACAACCCTGAAATCATGACCTGAGCTCAACCAACTGCACCACCCAGCACCCCAATAAAAACTGTTTTAGAGAAGGATCTTGGAGTCTGACATATCTGGGTCTGAATCCAGGCTCTGCCACTTACAACCTGTGCAGTTTCCGGTAGGTCATTAACTTCCCTAACTCAGGTTCCTAATCTGTGTACTGGGGATCCAACAATACCTATGTCATAGGGCACTAGAGAAAATTCAATGAAACCACGAGCATTAGGACAATGTCTGAAAGAGTAAACATTCACTAATAACTACTGATATCATCAGGACATAAAACTAAACTTCTGGTCAGGACTACGAAGTGGAACCCTCCTAGAAAATATATATATTTTAACAGATTTAATTAATTTGAATGAGAGAGAGAAAGAGAGAGCACAAGCGGGGGGAGGAGCAGTGGGAGAGGGACAAGCAGACTCTGAACTGAGCAGGGAGCTGGTGCAGGGCTCGATCCCATGACCCTGAGATCATGATCTGAACCGAAATCAACAGTCAGACACCCAACTGAGCTACCCAGGCGCCCCCTAGAAAATATTTTTAAAAGATTGATAATCATGAAAAGTTTGTGTATAAAGCAAGGCTTTAGAAGAATGTCTGCAATTTGACAGTTGGTAGGTCAGAGACAGCCTGCCATTGTGCACCCAGCTAAAATCTCTCTTGCACACGTCTTGGGATGGAGAAGCCTCCCATTCAGAGGATTGCTGATCCTACCTTCATGCTCTTGGTAAAACTTCTGGCATTCTTCTTTTCTCCACAGAAGTTCTCTCATTCGTACAATAAGGAACTTGTTGCTCAGAATCTGCTGATGAACCGCCTGGATAACGTCAGAGATAAAAATCAGTCAGAGGGACCATATGAGTGAATAGGAGACCCAGGATGACCAAAAGAACCATGAGGACCCATCAGAGCCCAGGACTTGAGAGCCTGTCCCATTGTTGGGTCAGAAGAGCAGGAAGGTGGGGTGAGGTAAAGACCTTTCGTCACGCAGCCAGAGCATGAGCCTCGGGTGCTATCTCTGCCCTTCCGTTCCTCCAGCCCCTTGAGCTGAAGCCCACATGACCCACCCTCAGACCATCGAAAAATCTTGATAGTGGTCCTGCCTTGAGTTTGTCCCACTCTCTCCAAACCATCACACTTGACAGATTAAAAACATCGTAACTTACATGTCACACTCTGGTCAGAACCTTATTTATGGAATGAGGTACAACTATTTTCGTCCAGTGCTCAAGGCTGTACTTTCCTTGACCTCCACCTCTTCCAATTCTCTAGTCCCATCATCCTAGCCTGCCTGTGGCCCCCAGATCCACCACACACATTCCTGCCTCAGTATCTCCCTTTGTAGAACTCCTGCCCTCCTGTGCACCAACCGAAGTCCACCCTTCCTTCGAGCCTGGCCAGGTCCCAACATTTGCGGGCCACCATGCCTGAATGCTCTGGTCTTCCTCTGCACCACAGTGAGCTTACCTAGCAGAGCTGCTCAGTTAGTACTTATTGACCCTCCCCCAGTTCCAACAAGATTCTGCACCCTTCTCTCCAGGACTGTGAATATGAAGCAGTATGATTGTTACATTACATGGCAAAAGGGATTCTGCAGGTGTAATTAAGGTTGCTATCAGTGGGCTTTGCTTTATTTTTTAAGGTTTATTTATTTTAGAGAGTGAGAGCCTGTGTAGGGGAGGGGCAGAGGGAGAGAGAGAATCTCTCTTTTTTTTTTTTTTAAAGATTTTATTTATTTATTTGACAGAGAGATAGACAGAAGAGCACAAGCAGAGGGAGTGGCAGAGGGAGAGGGAGAAGCAGGCTCTGCACTGAGCAGGGAACCCGATGCGGGACTCGATCCCAGGACCCTGAGATCATGACCTGAGCCGAAGGCAGACGCTTAACCATCTGAGCCACCCAGG
>NC_138369.1:14500294-14558723 GCF_054177405.1 Leptonychotes weddellii
TTTTGTTGTTATAAATAAAACCTACCATCTTTTTAAGATTGAAGCTGCACTGTAAATCTCAGAACTATAAAACCCTAGCCAGAGTTATGACAGACAGACTTGCAAGTGGGGAGTGACCCTTAAACCATGGAGAAAAGAAAACAACAACACATGAATTCTTCTGGTTTTAGCCTTTGGCTTTGAGTCTAGCTCAGAACATAAGGGATGGAATTTGGGATAGCCTTTTCATGCTTTCTGCTGGACTGGGACTAACAAAGTTTGGAGCTTACACACTTGTGTTCCTTAGCATGTGCGGAATTTAATTGCATTTTAAAGCCCCTGGCCTGTCGAACTAGCTAAAAAACATAGTAAAGGACCAAATACTTGTTTTACCTCAATATCTAAAAGGCGTGTATAGGGAAAGACTTTCCTGTAGTCCAGTCTGTGCCTCAGCAGGGCCTGCTCACCAAGGTCTTCTCTGCTGCTTGGGCTTTGCAGATGCCCCACAAGGGAAGGCAGTGGGTCTGTGCTAAGGCCAAGGTCAGTGCTCACACCTTAACCCTGACATGCTTAAGCCGTAGTGCTTGTGTAAGGACAGTGCCTTTGCTGAGCCACGTGACTGGCATTTCGCTAAGGTACTTATTCATCCCTGCCTGTACATAAAATCGGAGTTACAAAAACTCTTGCCAGTGAACACAGTGGCCAGCATTTCCACATGGCCAACTTGAAAAGTGTTTGAAATGCCTCAAGTGCTGGTCCCATCATAGCCTCAACTTGTATGTGATATTTCACTCCCAAATTCCTCACCAGGTCTCTCTTTTATGTTCTCTGCCAAAACAAGAGATCCTAACATTCCTTTGAAAAGGAATGTTTTCATTCATTCATCCCTCCACATCTGCCAAAAGGCAGAGCCTATTCCTGTGAAACTTCCAACACAGAGCAGCAGAACCTGTGGGCAGCTGGCTTCCAAAATAAGGAACGGGAAAAAGGGCAAAGCTACACTTAACCTGGCTCTCTGTCCCTGAAGCTTCAGCCGGGGGAGGAGAGTTATGCTAAGAGTTCAGGAGTGTATAGAGGAAATCGTCGTGGATGCAAGGAATCAGTCCAGGAAGCATTCCCTTTCTAATAGAGTTGAAAATAACTCTTTGGTTTCAGCCTGTGTGTTTGGGAATTGGTTAAGAGGTTGGCTTAAAGATGAAAATGAATTCATTTGGGATGTGAGTTTGGAGTGATGGTGGGACATTCAAGCAGAACTAGCTTGGTGGTGGTTGGATAGTTAGGTTTGGGAGTTATCAGAGTGGTGATAGTCGGAAATACGTCAGTGAAGAACCGACCATGGGAAAGAATGCAGACAGAAGACCAGGTCAAAGACCAATCCTTCCCCTGTCAATAATTTAAAAACTTACTTATAAAGGGGCGCTTGGCTGGCTCAGTCGAAAAAGCAGCAACTCTTGATCTCAGGGTCGTGAGTTCAAGCCCCATATTGAGTGTAGAGATTACTTAAATACATAAACTTAAGAAAAACTACTTGTATATAAGGGAAAACAATAATTGATTCAATCTAGCAGCAAAAACGATTTATGTATAAGAAAGAGCAGAGAGGGAAGAAGGAAAAACCACAGATTGTGTGAAAATTGTAGCTTTTGTTTCCTGTGGGTAGACTGCTCATCAGCTAGCAGCCAACAAAGAGCCAGTATTCTTCCCTGGGGCAAGTGGATGGATTATAAAATATCAACTTCACTTGCTTATGGGTTCTCCAGAAGACCTCTAGAGTTCCAGGGAGGTGTATGTGTCAGGCTGTTTCTGGATGAGTAATGCCTTATCAGTATCCTTTGTAAGCCCCATCATCAGTTAGGCCAGGTCTGCTATTTCCCTTCTCAGAATCTCTGACCTTCTCCCTTTTAATCAGACTCAGCTCTGGTCCACGTTAGCCCTGAGGGTTTCAGTTTCCTTCCGAGGTGACAACATGAGTTGAGTGTTTTGGGGACACTGGCTGTATAACAGTATTTAAACCCCGGAATATTAGCAAGACAATGCCAAAAAGAGCAAGGGAATCCTAGACAAATATTTGGAACCCATTTCATATCCAGTTTAGTCACTGGCCTGTTTAATCAGGAGATTAAGCCCCAAGGATTAGTTTAGTCAAGTTTAGCTAATGAATATTCACAAACCAAGTGGATCATAACAGAGAGCATTTACTTTTAAGAATAAAAATCCTGATAGAAGTTTCTAACTTTGAATCACCATCTCTGCTCACAACTGCTGAAACATCTTTTCCGTTAAAAAAAAATATTTAAGCACCCTCACACTTGCTTTTTAGATGAAGTGTGTATTTTTTCTTTTGCCATAAATATTATAAAACAGAACTTTCAATCCCCTGAGCTGCACTCCTGCCGTTAGCCATCCAGTTTTCCAAAAACTCAGGCATGGTTCTTGGTTTCATTTTTTGCCAGACTCCCCTCAACAATCCTTCAGCAAACATGTCCACTTAACCTTCAGCTGTACATTAAATCAGATCACCTCTGGCCATCTCCTAGCCCAAGCCAGCCTCATCCCTTCATGTACTGTCTATCCCTTCTGTGGCTTGTTTTTCATACAGCCATCAGATTGATCTTTTAATTTTTATTTTTTAAAATAAATAGATATTTTTAGGTAATCTACACCCATTGTGGGGCTCAAACTCACAACCCAGAAATCAAGAGTCGCACGCTCCACTGACAGCCAGCCAGGCGCCCCCATATTGATTTTTTTTTTTTTAGATTATTTATTTATTTATTTGAGAGAGAATGAGAGAGAGCACATGAGAGGGGGGAGGGTCAGAGGGAGAAGCAGACTCCCTGCCGAGCAGGGAGCCCGATGCGGGACTCGATTCCGGGACTCCAGGATCATGACCTGAGCCGAAGGCAGTCGCTTAACCAACTGAGCCACCCAGGCGCCCCCCATATTGATTTTTTTAATGCATAAAGCAGGTCACATCACTCTCCTGCCTAAAGCACTTCCGTGTTTTGCTGCTCTACTAAGAACAAAAGCCAAACTCCTCACCATGGCCCTTAATGCACGACCTGACTTGGCCTTTGCTGACTTCTGTTCCTTCCTCACAAACCACTCTCCCTTTCACTCCTGCCATTCCACCACCTTGTTCCCACTTCAGGGCCTCCACAGGAGCTGCTCACTCTGCCTGAAAGCTCTTCTACCCAGTATTGTTCCATTCACTCAGCACTGAGTCACCTCCTCAGAGAGCCTGGCCAGATTTCACGATCTAAAGTCACACCCACTCCCTGCATTCTCTTTCCCATTACCCTTCTCTGTTTTTCCTCAGTATCTGTACCTATCTTTGTTACTCTAGCCCACCCTTTCTTCTGGCTTTATTAATGAGAGGAAAATCTGGCTAGCTGCCCTCCAGGTCCACTTGCTTCGTGTGTGTGTGTGTGTGTGTGTGTGTGTGTGTGTTGCTTTGGAGGAGGAAAGGTGATTCCCCTGAGCCACGTGAAGAGGACTCCAGAGTCCGACTTTCAGATACGGGGAAGTGCCTGCAGGAGAGGGAGATTGGCCTCGCTCTACTACTGATCCTTTGAACCTTAGGGCCCAGTGTTGCCATGGTCAAATCGGGTGTGCAGTGGAGTAGTTAGTGTGAAACCTTGACGTGTATCCTCTGGGAGTTGGGGCTTATGGAACCATAGAAGCTGAAGCCTTCTATCTTCCTGGACAATCTGCCCACAGCAAGGAAAAGACAAGTTACCCTCACTCTGCTTCCCTAGCCCTAGCAAATTCCAACCCTAGTACGTAACCTTTTACTCTAAATTCTATATCCTGACCCCTAACTGCACCACTGGCAGTGATCTCTTTTTTTTTTTTAAAGATTTTATTTATTTATTTGAGAGAGAGAGAATGAGAGACAGAGAGCATGAGAAGGAGGAAGGTCAGAGGGAGAAGCAGACTCCCCGCTGAGCAGGGAGCCCGATGCGGGACTCGATCCTGGGACTCCAGGATCATGACCTGAGCCGAAGGCAGTCGCTTAACCAACTGAGCCACCCAGGCGCCCAGTGATCTAACTCTTAACTTGTAACCTAAACCTAGATCTTCTGACCCTGACTCATTCTCTTCTGACACTGACCTTGTAACTCTGACCCTTGATCCTTAAACTGAAGCCCTAAACCTCAGGCCTTTGCCGCAGCCCTAACATCTAATCCACCACAGTCCCTGACCACCACGCTAACCTTAACTCCTCTGACACTACTTTTTAACCCTAACCCAAGCCCTAGTCCCTAAACTTATAACCCTTTAACCTTAGACCTGGTTTCTAGATCCTGAGGCCCTGATATTTATCTTCTAACCTTGTAATCCTGCCCTTAATCCCTAACTCCTGACCTATGGATTCTAACCTTTGAACCCTCACCCATAAACTGCTAACCTCCAGGATCCTGGAACCCCAGACCCCCAACCCTGACTCTACAATGACAAGGCAGTACTTCACCCTACCATGAGCCACAGACAAAGGGAATCACAGCAACTCAAACTGCATAGCCAGAGGACATAGTGGATGAATGCCAGCAAATTAATCCACCAGACACAGAACATGAAACAATAGGACTCCTGGAAAACCAGGGGGGAAAAAAAAAACAAAACAGAAAAACTCCCCTAAATACAGGATGTCGTAGACTAGCAGCAAGCCTGAACAAGCCTTCAAATCTCAGAAGATGGGCAATGAAAGTCCCAGTCACTGTGACCATACTTCTATGTCCCAACACAGTAGCCTCAGTCAGCAGGTCATCCTAGACCCATGATGGAAGAGAACTGTCCTTAGTAAGTGGTAAAGCTCTCAGACACAGATGGATGGCTCAATAAAGCCCTTGTCCTAAGACACAGCAAAAGAAACCTCGGCAATACAATGACCACCATAACCCAGGAGATAGAAGCCATAGCCAGCATTACCATTCCCCAGTTTCCCTAGCACAATCATTGGGATTCCAGGAGAAGCCCAGAAACAAGCTAACAACCCAGCTGAACAAAAGACAGGAACCTATATGAAACCAGCTCTTTCCCCAAATTCCAGACCCTGACCTAGATGGGATCCCAGAATTCAGTCTTCCAACATGAACCAAACTTGAAGAAACAGGCACAAATCTTCTCCCATGGAGAGGACAGAAGAAGTCCATGCTCTAATAAAGATGGAATCCCAGAATCCTCCCCTTTGTCCCATTCCCAACCCCTTCCCCACCACCAGGGTCCCTATGCATACAAAAGAGGCAAAGGACAACTAACAGTAGTAATAGAAAACATTTACTAACAGTGCTGAGGAGGGCGCCTGGGTGGCTCAGTTGGTTAAGCAACTGCCTTCAGCTCAGGTCATGATCCCGGAGTCCTGGGATCGAGTCCCACATCGGGCTCCTGGCTCGGCGGGGAGCCTGCTTCTCCCTCTGACCCTATCCCCTCTCATGCTGTTTCTCTCTCTCTCTCTCTCTCAAATAAATAAATAAAATCTTTAAAAAAAAAAAAGTACTGAGGAGGTGCTTCATCCTGCTTAAGCTTACATGACTTCTGTATGTACCTTGTCCTTAGGTATAATTTGCTTTAAATTGAAGAATACTGCTGAAACCTAAAATACATATATTAGAAAAGAAGGTTGAAGAATCCATCATCTAAGCTCCATCCATCTCTACAAGTTAGAAAAAATAAACTAAAAAAGGCAGAGTTA
Source organism: Leptonychotes weddellii (assembly GCF_054177405.1). Taxonomy (NCBI): domain Eukaryota; kingdom Metazoa; phylum Chordata; class Mammalia; order Carnivora; family Phocidae; genus Leptonychotes; species Leptonychotes weddellii. Next base: position 14,505,969 of record NC_138369.1, read on the forward strand.
AAACTAAGAGCAGAGATTTCTCAAAGTGAAAAAAAAGTATCAAAATACAAGTTTATTTTAAAATTTTTATGCAGTTACACATACAGCAAAGTGAACAAATCTTAAGTATGCGACATCTAAATATATCTACACCTGAGTAACCACCCAGATCATGATACAGAACATGTCAAGCATCATGCTGGCAGTTAAAATCAATATTACAAATGAGATCGGGGAATATTTAAGAAAATATTTTTAAAGATGACAGAAAAAAGCAGGCAAGAAAACCTTAAGAAATGGGAGTGATGAGATAGTGCTTAGATATTAAATGTAAACAACAATAATTAAAATTATGGCATTGGAATAGGATTATGTCAGTCACAGACAAAACTTTCAGAATGAGGGTCTTGTGTATAGAAGAATAAATGTTTGAAAAACAGTCAAAATTATTTTTAAAAAGAAAAATGATTGGGTATAGACTTACCTTACAAAATATATTTCTTATAAATCCACTTTCATCAAATAGTGAAGTATATGTATATATAAAAGTCAATGGTATTCCATGGGAAAGAGTAATGTTCATAAGGTTGAGAATTCATCTGGAAGGAAACCTACACTTTAACTTCAACCACATACATGATAAATTCTGCCTGGCTTTAAATGGGTAAAAGTGAAATATAACGATGAAAATGTTGGAATGAAATTTAGGAAAATTTTTTTTTTTAAAGATTTTATTTATTTGAGAGAGAGAGAATGAGAGACAGAGAGCATGAGAGGGAGGAGGGTCAGAGGGAGAAACAGACTCCCTGCCGAGCAGGGAGCCTGATGCGGGACTTGATCCCGGGACTCCAGGATCATGACCTGAGCCGAAGGCAGTCGCTTAACCAACTGAGCCACCCAGGCGCCGCCTTAGGAAAATATTTTTATATCCTTTGTGGTGAGGAGACTTTCCCAAGCAAGATATGGTCTAGAGGCCATAAAGGAAAGGCTAGGCCACTTAAATAAGTAAATAAATGCCATAAAAGACCAAGAATGAACTGTAGACTGTATTGTAAACAATTATAGCTTCTTGGCAACTACAGTAAATAAATGTCCCTTACCTAATGGCTAATAAATACGACTCTACAAATTGATAAGTGAAAACATGTCCAGGCAAGTTACAAAAGAAAAAATGAGTTGTCTTCTACTGCTCTTTGGATTAGAGTTCTAATTGTCTTGAATGGAGCGTCTGGAGGAGTCATTTCTTAATGCAGAAGTAAAGACTTGTGATCTATTAGGCGAGGGTGGATGGCTCTCCCTAACATTCTTTGGAGCTCCAGTCACTCCCAGTTGCCTGCAGCACATCTGCCCTTAAAATGTAATCCTCATATCAAATCTGTTATGTCCCCCACAAAATCCAGCATCTTCTCCCTCAACAATTACCAACTGGATTATAGCATTTACGTAGAGTTCTTGTCTTTAGCCTTACAGTAGCCAGTCAAGATACTGTTCCATAAAGTTACTTAGCTTGGTTATTTTCTTCCCTACCCCCTTCAGTGTGGTTATGCAATTTAAAACACAGCTAGTGCAATCCTTAATGTTTGTATTCCATTTCGAGTCCCCCCACATCCTGGTTGGTTTTAATTGTTTATGTTTGTGTATGTGAAACATAACTGTGGTTTCAAGGGAGCTGTACCAAAAGATATGCTCAGAGAAGTGCTGCTCCCCCCTCATTCCTGCTATCTTATTCCCCTTCCCCATTTCTTTCCATCATTTCCCCACCTACTCCTTATAGGGAACCATTCTTTTTTGTTTCTGGTTTACCCTGTCTATATTCCCTTTGCACAAATGAGCAGATACAGGCGTAGTTTATCTTATCCTCTTCTTTCTTACACAAATGTAGCATACTGTAGATACTCTTTGGCATTTTGCTTTCTCTGCTTCCAGAATGCCCTGGAAAACACTCCATATCAGCTCACAGAGACCTTCTACTTTTCTTTTACAGCTGCATTGTTCTTTATTGTGTGACGTACCATAGTGTATTTAACCACTCCCCTATGCGTAGACATTTAGGTTTGTTTTTTTTTTTAAGATTTTATTTATTTATTTGACAGAGAGAGACACAGCAAGAGGGAATACAAGCAGGGGGAGTGGGAGAAGGAGAAGCAGGCTTCCCAAGGAGCAGGGAGCCTGATGTGGGGCTCAATCCCAGGATCCTGGGATCCTGACCTGAGCCAAAGGCAGACACTTGACGACTGAGCCACCCAGGCGCCCCATTTGGGTTGTTTTCAATTATTTGCAATAACAATGCTGCAGTGAATAACCTTGCACATATATATTTTTGTATAGAGGTGTGTCTTCAGAGTAGTAGATTCCTAGGAGTGAGAGTACTGGCTTGGAAGGAAAGTATGTACCTAGGTTTGTTAGGTATTTGCCAATAGTTTTGTTAGGTATTTCTTAGGTATTTCCTTCTGCTATTGATTTCTAATTTTAGTCCATTGTGATTAGAGAATATATTTAGTATGATTTCAATCCTTTCAAATTTATTGAACATTTTTAATGGTCCAGGATATGGTTTATCCTGGAGAATATTTCATGTGCACTTGAGAAATATGTGTAATTCTGCTCTTGTTGGATGGAGTGTTCTATAGATGTCTAGTTAGGTCTGTGATGTCTGTATTATAGGTATAGTTACTCTCTTTTACTTTGGATCTTCTGCTTAGTTCCTCTATCCAGGATTGAAAATGGAATGTTGAAACCTCCAGCTGTTATTGTGGAATTGTCTATTTATCTCTTTAATTTGCCTCATGTATTTTGGGGCTCTATTTTTAGTTGCAAAAATGTTTATGTCTTCTTGCTGGATTGACTCTTTGATCATTACAAAACATCCTCTGTCTCTGGTAACAATTTTTGGATAAATTCTACTTTGTTTGATATTAGTATAACCATGTCAGGTTTCTTTTTGTTACTGTTTTGCATGAGTCTTTTTTCATCCTTTTATTTTCAACCTATTTGTGTCTTAGAATCCAAAATGTGTCTCTTGTAGCTGGCATCTAATTGGATCGTGTTTTTATTCATTCTGTCAATCTCTGCTTTTGGTTTTAATGTTTAATCCATTTATGTAGTTGTGGATAGGTAGAATTGTCCTCTGTAATTTGTTTTCTATTTGTCTTTTTTGTTCCTCTATTTCTCTGTTGTTGCCTTTTCTTGTGTGTTAAATATTTTTCAGAGTACTGTTTTAATTGCCCTGTCATTTCTTTTTTTTTTTAATAAAGATTTTATTTATTTATTTGAGAGAGAATGAGAGAGAGAGAGCACATGAGAGGGGGGAGGGTCAGAGGGAGAAGCAGACTCCCCGCCGAGCAGGGAGCCCGATGCGGGACTCGATCCCGGGACTCCAGGATAATGACCTGAGCCGAAGGCAGTCACTCAACCAACTGAGCCACCCAGGTGCCCGCCCTGTCATTTCTCTTACTTTTTTATTTGGGGAGAGAGAGAGAGAGTGTGTGTGCATATGCGAGTGGGAGGGGCAGAGGGAGAGAATCTCAAGCAGGATCCACACTCAGCATGGAGCCCAACATGGGGCTTAATCCCATGACCCTGAGATTATGACCTGAGCTGAAATCAAGAGTTGGATGCTCAACTGACTGAGCCACCAAGGCGCCCCTCTTTTATTGTATTTTTTAGTTATTTCCTTAATGATTGCCTTGGGGATTACAATTAACATCTTAACATATAACAATTTAGTTCATGTTAATTCCAACTTAATTTTAATACTGTACAAAACTTTGCTTCTATGTAACTCCATCCGCCTGCTCCTTTGTGGTGTTATTATCATACAGATGTCATTTTATGCATGTGTGCGGGACATGTTGGAACAGATTCAAGCCCACTAACATGAATTCAGGGGAGGTTTCTACTTTGTCCCTTAATCTCATCTCCTCTTTGCCTCTTTTTTTTTTAAAAATATTTTATTTATTTATTTGAGAGAGAGGGAGAGAGAATCTGAAGCAGACTCCACACTGAGCACAGAGCGTGTTGCGGGGCTTGGTCCCACAACCCTGAGATCATGACCTGAGCTGAAACCAAGAGTTTGATGCTTAACTGACTGAGCCACTCAGGCGCCCCTCCTCTTTGCATCTTTTTTTTTTTTTTTAAGATTTTATTTATTTATTTGACAGAGACACAGCGAGAGAGGGAACACAGCAGGAGGAGTGGGAGAGGGAGAAGCAGGCTTCCCGCTGAGCAGGGAGCCCAGTGTGGGGCTCTATCCCAGGACCCTGGGGTCATGACCTGAGCCGAAAGCAGACACTTAACGACTGAGCCACCCAGGCGCCCCCTCTTTGCATCTTAAACAATTTCATCCTCATATTAAATCTCTGTCCACTTCTTTTATTTCTATAGACATTGTCTGGTCTCTCATATCTGAGGAAAAGACATGTTTACACTAACCACCCAGTGCCATCAGATATAAGCAATTTTCTCTTTAGAATTGTAGGACTCTTGTTGCATGACCTCAAGAAGATAATTGAGTCAAATGGTTCCTAATTCTAGTTTTGCATCAGAATTTCTGAGTTTGGGAGGCTTTTCATTCTTACTGCATGTTGCCTGGGGTTCATTTCAGAACTTCTGATAAGAATCTCATTCTATTCTTTTCATTCTTTTTATGCTGTGTCCTAAGAAGTGACAAGAAATTGGAGCAAATGACTATAACTTCTAGATTGTGTCGAGTAAATGTCCTTAGTCCTAAGTAATACCATTAGTCTGCAACTTATAATTTTGGGAAAGCGGAAAAGCATTAAACCATGTTAAGAAATAAACATACATTAACACAAGCATGTACTTCCTCATCTTTCTCAGTTTAATGTGTACATGTGTATATATGTGTTTCCCTAGGACCATTACTGTATGTTTTATATAAGGATCTATGCAGTTTGTTCTAGTAGAATCCTCAGTGTGGAATTGTGTGCAACTCTCTAAGCTTCCATTCTATAAAATGAGGATGTACTTCTTAAGTTTGTAGTGAGGCTTAAGTAAGTTAGTGCTTGTATAGTATTTAGAAACCATACTGTGGCCAGGCAGTATTGTGCTCAATACATTTTCTTTGGATAAAAGTCTCTCTTTTATGGTATGGTTGAAATTGCTCAAACCAGATCCTGGTGTATTGAAATCCGTGTCGCTCACATGACACATATTCAGCTCCATAATGACCAGAACCCTCGAATTGTATCTATAGCTGCTCTTGAGGCACCTATCCCATCGTTTAGATTTCTGGGGTCATTTGCTCACAATCTGTATGAGAACAGAGGGAATCTATGGCATAAGTCCTGTAGTTTTGGGATGTGAACACAGAATAGTTGATATTTTTAAAAGATTCTGATTAACCAAGAGAAATGTTTGCCAGCCAGAATTTCTACTGAGAATCATTTATTGATGAAGCAAACATCAAGGAGTTTGATCCTCTAACCATTGGTTTCCTCCAGCATCAGCATTCTCCTCCACAGGGGATGATACTGGAAGTGACAACCATTATGTTTCCCTTGATCATCGGGGATTCAGCAAGTTCTATAATTCTTCATGGTAAATTCAGGAGTTTTCCTGCAAGGGAAGTATCGGCTTAGAGAAATCAAATTTGGGAAAGTTAAGAGAAAAACTACCACATTGATAACTACACCCACAGTCCTGCAGGAGGAATGGCTAAACCATTATTCTCTGAATTAAGGCAGACTGGAGACATTCTAATGTCAATGAAGAATAGGAGCACAGAGTGGAAATGGGAAGAGAAGAGGAGAGCTAAGGATGCAGATGACTATGTGAGTCTTTGAACCCCAGGAGAGCCAGGGGGCAGAAAGGTGGAGAATAGAGGCAGTGACATTGGTGAAGCAGAGTCTGGTCAGAGGCCTATGGGGTGCCATGGGCAGCATAGAAAGTGCTATTAACAGGGTCTGGAGGCTGACCAGCTGGGTTCAAGACTCAGCCCTGCCTGTTCCTAGCTGTGTGGCCTTGGGCAAGTCACATCCCTCTGTAGACCTCTCCATCTTTCAATATGAAATGTAGCTAATAGCAACACCTGCCTCATGGTGAGGGCTGTAGAAACATGGGGGAGGAGATATAGGCAAAGCATGGGACACAGGGCAAGGTACACAGCTAGCAGTCGATAAGTGATAACTGTTAGTCCTCCCGCCAAGGATATTGTTATTTTCTTTTCGATCTTGTCAAAAACAGTTTCCACTGTGCTTTGGTAAAGGGCTATGGGGAGGGGCCACCATTCATTCATTCATTCATTTATTCATTTATTCCCTTTCTCCTCACATTACAGCCAAACATTTTAATGAGTTCAGTATGTCTCTTTTTGTTTATGTGTTTGCATAAAATATGTACTGTTTGTGGTTATTTTTAGTTTACGTAATGGTATTGAGGTACTTGAATTATTCTCTTTTTTGCTCAGTGCAATATTGTGAGATCTACTCACACTGCCAAAATGTACATCTGTTTTATTCTGAAAGCTGCATGGACCTCTATGAAGACGCCTTCCACAGTTTACTGGTTGATTTCTGGACTAGTCTCACCCAGGCTGCCCTCAAAATGGCCACCTGCCACCATGAATAACACTGCAATAAACATGTATATCACTTTACAAAGCTATGAGAGAATTGCTTTGTGATTTCCTAGGTTTGGAAATGCTGGCCCGCTAGATATGCGTGTATTTAATTTCTTATTTTGCCTAGGAAGTGGTCTATTGCTCCTCAAGAGTGGCTGTAACAGGGGCGCCTGGGTGGCTAAGTCGGTTAAGCAGCAGCCTTCGGCTCAGGTCATGATCCTGGGGTCCTGGGATTGAGCCCTGTGTCGGGCTCCCTGCTCAGCAGGGAATCTGCTTCTCCCTCTCCCTCTGCTCCTGCTGTCTCTCTAATAAATAAGTAAAATCTTTTTTTAAAAAAAAAGAGTGGCTGGGACAGTCTTCACTCTTACCACATGTCATGAAGAGTACAGCATTAGACATGACCCAGCTTTCTGATTTTTACTCGTATAACAAGTGCAAATTGGCATCTTGTTGTTTCAATTTGAACCTGTCTGGTTATTCACAAGCTTTTGAACATCTTTCTTATGCTAATTAGTCTTTATCTTTCTTGTATAAAACCGTAGCCTCTGCCTATTTTCCTGTTGGTTTGCTGTATGTTTTCTTGCTGCTTATTTAGACACACATTCTCAATATTAGCTTATTGTTGTTTTTGGGAATGGCAAATATCCTCCAGTTCTGTCAGCTGTCTACTAACTTACCATAGTGTCCTTTACTTATCGGAGATCTTCAACCCAACTGAAATATTGATTGGGAATGAAATGAATTTTTAGAATAGTTTAGAAAAAACTAACAATCATATTACTTAAGTTATAATCTAGGAGCATGGACGGTCTCTCCGTTATTCATATGATTTTAAATACCTTTTGAGTTTTAAAGTTTTTTCTTTGGAAGTCCTGAGCATTTTTATTCTTTTATAGTTAATTTCCAGATACTTCGTAGTTTTTGTTTCTATTTTGAGTGATGTATTTTTTTTTATTTTTTAATTGGGTGTTACTGCTATAAAGAACTCTTATTGATTTTGTGGACTGATCTTGCCTCCAGCACAATTTCAGAATCCCCTTAATAGTGTTAATAGTTTGTGGCTAAGCCCACCCTGGGATTTATGATTATAGTATCTTCATTTTTGTCTTAGGCAGACTCAAGTGCCATTTAGTAAATAGACAAACATGAAAAGACTTGAATAAAATAAAAAGTTCATTGCCTGCACATGTAGTGGTCCCTGGGGCAGGTAGGTGCTTTGCACTGGAGGCCAGCTGTCTTCCAACCAGTGTTTCTCAGACAGGCTTTGTGATGACTGATTTTATGTGTCAACTTGGCTGGGCCATGCTGCCCAGATATTTGATCAAACATTATTCTGAATATTTCTATGAAAGTGTTTTGCATGGGATTAACATTCAGCATTTAATCGCATGGCCAACAGACACATGGAAAGATGCTCAACATCACTCATTATCAGGGAAATGCAAATCAAAACTACAAGGAGATATCAACTCACACCTGTCAGAATGGCTAAAATAAAAAACTCAAGAAACAAGTGTTGGTGAGGATGCAGAGAAATAGGAACCCTTGTTCCCTGTTGGTGGGAATGCAAACTGGTGCGACCACTATGGAAAACAGTATGGAGGTTCCTCAAAGAGTTAAAAAATAGAATTACCATATGATCCAGTACTTGCACTACTGGTATTTATCCCCAAAATACAAAATCACTAATTCAGAGGGATTCACAGTCCTCTTTGTTTAGAGCAGCATTATTTACAATAGCCAAATTATGGAAGCAGCCTGAGTGTCCATTGATAGATGAATGGATAAAGAAGATGTGATATAAATATACAATGGAATATTACTCAGCCATAAAAAAAATGAAATCTTGGAGCACCTAGATGGCTCAGTCATTAAGCATCTGCCTTTGGCTCAGGTCTTGATCCCAGGGTCCTGGGATGGAGCCCCACAATGGGCTCCCTGCTCGGCCAGGAGCCTGCTTCTCCCTCTCCCACTCCCCCTGTTTGTGTTCCCTCTCCCACTGTCTCTCTCTCTCTCTGTCAAATAAATAAAATCTTAAAAAAAAAAATGAATGAAATCTTGCCATTTGCAATGACATGGAACTAGAGGGTATTATGTTAAGCAAAATAAGTCAGTCAGAGAAAGACACATACCATATGATTTCACTCATCTGTGGAATTTAAGAAATGAAACAAATGAGCAAAGGAAAAAAAGAGAGAGACAAACCAAGAAACAGACTCTTTTTTAAAAAAAAAGATTTTATTTATTTATTTGAGAGAGAGAGAGAGCATGAGAGGGGGGAAGGCCAGAGGGAAAAGCAAACTCCCTGCTGAGTGGGGAGCCTGATGCGGGGCTTGATCCTGGGACTCTGGGATCATGACCTAAGCCAAAGGAAGATGCTTAACTGACTGAGCCACCCAGGCACCCCCAAGAAACAGACTCTTTTTTTTTTTTTTTTTAACAGACTCTTAACTATAGAGAACAAACTGATGGTTACCACAGGGAAGGTGAGTGAGGGGGATGGGTGAAATAGCTAATGGGAATTAAGGAGTATGCTTATGATGATCACTGAGTAATGTATAGAATTGTTGAATCACTATATTGTACACCTGAAACTAATATAATACTGTGTATAAACTATATTAGAATTAAAATAAACTCAATTAAAAAAACATTTAACATTTAATCCAGGATTACCTGCCACAGTGTGGGTGGACCTCATCCAATCAGCTGAAGGTCTTATTGGAACAAAAGACCAACCTCTCTGAGCAAAAAGAAATTCTGCCAGCAGAAAGCTTTCAGACACCATCTTATTGATATCCTTAAGATTAAAAGCATCTCTTTGAAGTTACAAATTTGAAAAAGATGTAAGACCAGAAGTTTATTTGGAAAGGGCTATGGTCCAGATATAAGAGAAGAGGATTCAGCAGGATTTTTTATGAATTAGCCCAGGTCAAAGGCATCTGACAGAGGTAGAGGAAATGTAAGGTCTCTTTAGAGTTACCCCAAATCATGGAAATGCCTAAAAGTCTTTATGTTTCTCTCTAGTAGAACTAGAGAACTTTCAGGTTATAGACCTTCCCCAAGTGAGTAATATGTATGCTGGTCTATACATCAGTTGAGTATTGTCAACTTGTTGAGATTGTGTCAGAAGATGTTGTCATAAAATTATTACAGAAGTATATAATTATCTTTTTTACCTGCTTTACCTTCCACCTTTTTATATTTTGTTCCAAGATGACTTTCCCCAGTCTTGTTTCTGTGCTTCATAACTCTACAATGATCTTTATGGCATCAGCTGAGTTCTTGCTTTGGCCCTATGACCCTGAAGTCAAAGACACAATATCTAGGCCAGAGCTAAGCAAGACCTGGTCCATTCACTCTCTGAATAACCTTTCATGTTCCAGTTAGTGTCTTTTGTCAATATCCCAGAAATTGGGGGGGCCCCTGGGTGGCTCCGTTAAGTGTCTGCCTTCGGCTTAGGTCATGATCCCAGGGTCCTGGGATCGAGTGTCCCCTGCTCCGCAGGGAGTCTACTTTTCCCTCTGCTCCTCCCCTCTGCTCGTGCATGCTCTCTCTCTTTCTCTCTCAAATAAATAAAATCTTTAAAAAAAAAATTCCAGAAATTGGGTATGGCAGGGAACAGAAAGGTGGACTGGATGTTCTTAACTACTGAATTATTAGGCTGAAATACTTTTATTTCCCCAGAAGATATTATTTTTGAGATGGCTGGGAAAATTTGAACATGAAGTACATATTAGAAGATGACAGGGTACTAATTAGGTGTGATTACAGTATTGTGGGCATGTAAGGAAATGTCCACACTTCCTAGTAAAATGACATGATGTCTAAGACGTGCGTTAATATATTTAGGCAAAAAAAAAAAAAAAAGGAATAATGAAGGAAATGTGGCAAACACTTTATACTTTGTTGGATTGATATGACAGGCATATGATATTATATTGTATCTAGTTTTATGTTATGTTTGAAATTTTTTATAACAAACCATTTAAAGCTCTCTACAGCATATCAGTATATCTGGTTTACTCCTACAAATGAAAAATGAGAGTGACTTTACTTACACATGGTCCATCGTACAGTTTAGTTATGTTAAGCCCTTTGTATCTGAAAGAAATTATATTTTGAAATGATTATTTTTGTTTTATGGCATATTATAAATTATAACTAAATTTCACTTGATAATCTTTAGCTAAGTTTGAGAAGGAAAAACACTGCTTATAGTGAATTCTTATGTAGCAAATATTTAAAAATCCCTATTGTTATAGATCTTTATTTGTCAAAGATATTTGATATGTGAAACATACTCAGCCTTAAATCAAATATAGAAAATTAAAAATAATCTTGAATATTTAAGTAGAAATCCAGAGTATCACAAAAAGAATATGCAATAAAATTAAAGTATGAATTTGATGAAAGGTGAGACATTACTACTGACCTTACAGAAATAAAAATGATTATAAAGGAATACTATGAACTATTGTTATGTCAACAGTTAGATAATCTAGATGAAATGGACAAATCCCTAGAAAAACACAAATTAGAAGAAATATGGACAAAGTACTGAAACACACTGACTCAAGAAGAAATAGGAAATCTCAACAGACCTGTACCAAGTAAAAAGATTGAATCAGTAATAAAAAAACCTCTTAATAAAGAAAAGTTCAGGACCAGGTATCTTCTTCATTAGTGAATACTACCAAACATTTAAGAGCAAATACCAATCCTTTTCAAACTCTTTCAAGTAATAGAAGAGGAAAAATTCAGCAGTTTCAGGGTACAGATCAACACATGAAAATCAGTTGTGTTTGGGGCGCCTGGGTGGCTCAGTCGTTAAGCATCTGCCTTCGGCTCAGGTCATGATCCCAGGGTCCTGGGATCAAGTCCCACATCGGGCTCTTTGCTCAGCGGGGAGCCTGCTTCTCCCTCTGCCGCTCCCTGCCACTCTGCCTACTTGTGATTCCTCTCTCTCTCTCTCTGTGTGTCAAATAAATAAATAAAATCTTTAAAAAAAAAATCAGTTGTGTTTCTATATAGCAACAGTGAACAAGCTGAAAATAAAATTAATAAAACAATTACAGGGGTGGAGCGCCTGGGTGGCTCAGTCGGTTAAGCTGCTGCCTTCGGCTCAGGTCATGATCCCGGGGTCCTGGGATAGAGCCCCGCATCGGACTCCCTGCTCAGCGGGAAGCCTGCTTCTCCCTCTCCCTCTGCCTGCCTCTCTGCTTACTTGTTCTCTCTCTCTCTGTCAAATAAATGAATAAAATCTTTAAAAAAAAAAAAAAAAAAAAACAATTACAGGGGCGCCTGGCTGGCTCAAGTCAGTTAAGCATCTGCCTTCTGCCCAGGTCATTATCCCAGTGTCCTGGGATCGAGCCCTGCGTCAGGCTCCCTGTTCAGTGAGGAGTCTGCTTCTCCCTCTGCCTCTATACCCCCCACCCCCGCTCATGCTCTCGCTCTCTCTCTGTCTGAAATAAATAAAATCTCTAAAAAAAAAAAAAAAATTCCATTTACAGGGGAGTCTGGTTGGCTCAGTTGGTAGAGCATGCAACTCTGCCGAGGTCGTGAGTTCAAGCCCCATGCTGGGCATGGAGCCTACTTAAAAAACAAAGAAACAACAACAACAATCCCATTTACAATAGCACCCAAAAAAATAAAATACTTCTGAATAAATTTAGCTCAGGAGGTGAAAGACTTGTACACTGAAAACTAAAAAGCAGTTCTGAAAGAAATTAATGAAGTCCTGATAAATGGAAACTCTCCCATGCTCATGGACTGGAAGACTTAATGTTGTTGAAATGTCCATACTACCCAAAGCAAACTACAAAGTCCATGTAATCCCTATCCAAATACCAATGGCATTTTTTTTTTCAGAAATGGAAAAGCCTACTTTCACATTCATATGGAGTTGCAAGAGGTCCTGCGTGGCCAGAACCATTGAAAAAAAGAAAAGCTGGAGAACCCCAAAATCCCAATTTCAAAAACTTACTACCAAGATATAGAAACTGTGTGGCCCTGGCATTAGGATAGACCTATAGAACAATGGAATGAAATTGAGAGTGCAGGATAAATTCAAACATCTATGACAAATTTATTTTTGACAAGGGTGCCAAGGCCTTTCAGTGATAGAAGGAATAGTCTTTTCAACAAATGGTGCTGGGACAACTAGATAATCACCTGCAAAAGAATGAAGCTGGACCTCTGTCTCACACCATAACAAAAATTAACTCAAAAATAGATCTACAACCTAAATTTTTTTAAAGATTTTATTTATTTATTAGAGAGAGAGATAAAGCACAAGCAGGGGGAACAGCAGAGGGAGAGGGAGAAGCAGGATCCCCGCTGAGCAGGGAGGCCAATGTGGGACTGGATCCCAGGACCCTGGGACCATGACCTGAGCTGAAGGCAGACGCTTAACTGACTGAGCCACCCAGGCGTCCCTACAACCTAAATTTAATAGCCAAGACTATAAAACTCTTAGAAGAAAACATAGGGGTAAGTCTTCATGCCCTTGGATTTTACAGAGGCTCCTTAGGTATGACACTGAAAGCAGGAGAAGCAGCAGGAAAAAATACATATATATACATTGGACTTGATCAAAATTCAAAACTTTGTGCATGAAAATACATTATCAGGAAAGTGGAAGACAATCTACAGAATGGGAGAATATATTTACAAATTATAATATCTAGTATTAAGAATATATAGAGAACTCTTACAGTTCAAAAATAAAAAGACAAAGAATGAAGTAAAAAAAAAATGGGCACCTGGGTGGCTCAGTCGTTAACCGTCTGCCTTCGGCTCAGGTCATGATCTTGGAGTCCTGGGATCGAGTCCCGCATCGGGCTCCTGGCACAGTGGGGAGCCTGCTTCTCCCTCTGACCCTCTCCCCTCTCATGCTGTTTCTCTCTCTCTCTCTCTCAAATAAATAAAATAAAATCTTTTTAAAAAATGGGGCAAAAGACTCAAATAGACATGTCTCCAGAGAAGGTATACAGATGGCCAACAAGTACATGAAGATGCTTAACATCATTAGTCATTAGGGAAATGTAGATTAAAACCATAATGAGAGATCATTTCACATCCACAGGATGGATATTAAAAACTGTCGGGGAGAATGTGAGGAAATTGGAACCCTCAGTGTTGCTGGCAGGAATGTAAAATGGTCCTGTCCCTGTGGGAAACATTTGGTGGTTTCTCAGTAAGTTACACATATAATTACTATAGGACCCAGCAAATTCCACTCCTAAGTTTATACCCCAAACATTGAAAACAGGTGCTCAAGTACATACCTTTACATAAATGTTCATAGCAGCACTATTCACAATAGCTAAAATGAGGAAACAACCCAAATGAGAGAATTTGTTGCTTCAAAATACTAAAGACAGTCCTTCAGGCTGAAGTGAAAAGACACTAGACAGAACCTCAAATCCACATGAAGAAACAAAGAGAACCAGTACAGGTAACTATATAGGGAAATAGAAAAGACAGTATAAATGTATGTTTTGTCTATAATTTTTTCTCCTCTCTGATTGAAAAGGCAACTACATAAAGCAATAATTACCAATCTATACTGATGGGCATCCATGTATGAAGGTATAATTTGCATGATAATATACAAAGAAGAGGGGGTAGAATGGAGCTATCAGGAGCAAAGTTTTTAAAAATACTTTGGTAATTAATGTGGTATCAGTCCAAACTAGATTATTATACAGTAAAATCCTTTCATTCCCCTATTAACTACTAAGAATATATTTCAGAAAATACTAGTCAGTGTGAGTTCTTTGAAAGTCATCTATCTCTCAAGTATCTCCTGGTTTTAGCCTTCTCTGGGTCTGTGATGTCCTAAACCCCCCAGACTGTGCATTCTTTTTTTTTTTTTTTAAGATTTTATTTATTTATTTGAGAGAGAGAATGAGAGAGAGAGAGAGCACATGAGAGGGGGGAGGGGCAGAGGGAGAAGCAGACTCCCCGCCGAGCAGGGAGCCCGATGCGGGACTCGATCCAGGGACTCCAAGATCATGACCTGAGCCGAAGGCAGTCGCTTAACCAACTGAGCCACCCAGGCGCCCCAGACTGTGCATTCTGATTGTCAGCTGTCTATGCCGGTGCTGGAGGCTGACACTAAAGTTGTTCACCTCACAAGTCTTTTATGGATTCTAGTGTAAATTTTGGTATTTATGCAGCAAGGCATACAAGACAGTCCAATCCTGCCCAGCTTCACATCTCTTATTGTGACCAGGATTATTATTTCTTTTAAGGAGAAGCCAAGAGGAAGGAGAGAAAGAAAATTTTATCTACTCTCCTGTCTTTGCTTTTTCTCTCTCTTAAAATACTGGACTTAATCTCTAAATCTTAGTCATCCAAAGGTGTTGCTTTTTCCTTAAAGGAGAAAGCAGATGTCAGGGAATCCTCCTCCAAACTCTGTAAGGCAGCCTCCTTGATGAAAACCTCTGTGCCTTGCTGTTTCTCTTAGACCAAAGCATTGGCCACTTCATGCCTAACATATGATGGGCCCAAAGACTAAGCCATGAAAGCTAAAGCATGAAAGCTAAAAGAAAGTTGGAAGCTAAAGAAAGTTGTTTGAGAGGATAATACCCATTTAAGGATCAATAAAGCAATAGCTGGGAAGATTCTGCACCTGGCCCCCTCTTCCTCTTCTTCATCAGGCTTTTGTTCTTTGGCCTGAGGGGGCTTGAGGGTAACCCTCATCTGCGGTCACATGATCTGATTGCTGTGGCTCGTTGCTGCTGAGAACTTTCCACTTGATACTTGTCCAGGCCAGACAGAACACTCTCGACTCAGTGGGTTTCTGTTTCTGCAATTGTGTGAATGGGATCACTTCTGAGAGCATAAGGGAAGATCGAAGAAATGGAGGAACAAATCATGGAGGAGTCACTAGAGGGAAGATCTAACCAGTAGGAAGCGTTCTGAAGAGGTTACTCCTATCTTGGCTACCTTTAGCCTCCTGACTGGGAGAAGGGAAAATAAAAATCAAGACTTACAGGATTTGGGAGCAGAGATGGCATTCACCACTGTAAGTAACCTGGTCACTGCCACATATGGGTTCACTTGGCTTGATGTAAGAGAAAATCCAGCACTTATTTATATTCCCAGTGCACTGCGCCTGAAGATGAGACACAGATTACTGCTTCAGATGCCTTCCTCCAGGACCTCTGACCATTGTCACTGGTAGTGGGGTAGGGGGCTTGAAGAAGGAATGCGAGACCAAGCATCCAGGGAACAGTCTTTAGCAGCTTTGGGGTTTGACCCCTGGCACATACTCAACAATATGACTATAATATAATATATACTATAATGTAACATATAATCTGTGAACTCCCCAGTCTAAGATGTAAGTTCCTCATTAGGATGAAAATCCCTGCCCTACCAACCACAAAATGTGATTGTTAGATTACAGAAAGGAACATGTCTTGAAGGTTAGACTTTTCTTATGAACATTACTGAGTGACTTGTGTGTGGTGCTTCAGACAGCAGTGATGTCAAACTTACCACAGCAGAGGTAGGGTATAGAAGGAAGGTATAGAAAATTTGTGGGGCCTTAGTGTGGGGGAGGCAGGATGTACATTTTGGCCTATCTCGGCTGAAAGAATGTCCACTGCAGCATAGGACGGACCTGAACTTGAGCCATGACTTCATCATCCATTTAATTCAAAATACTTGGCTTCTATCCCACAAGAGAGTATGAACTGGTTGGAATAATGCATGGGAAGAGGGCCCAGGAACATATGAAATGTGCTACACACAGTTGATGACCCAGCTTTTACTGTGGTGTTATTCCCACACAAGTCCCCTCCCCCCGCACCTCTCAGAAGAAAGCTCTGGGGACTATCCAGGAAACTGGTTTACTCCCCATTTTGTTCTTGGGAACCAAGGAAGTAGAGCTCACCTTTGTCTCTTGTAGGCGAGCCCCTGTGCCTGTAGGAAGAGGGAAATCTGGAAGACAAAAACACATTCGGAAGAGTTGCTGCTCTGTCTTCTGACCTTAGGGGAAAAAAGCTAGGATGAGGGAGACCCTGCTTGGCACACAGGAAGCAACATATCCCATCAGAAGGTGGATATTAAATTAATGGCCAGTGACCAATGATTTAATCAAGCGTGCCTTTGTGGAATTGTATAAAATATTTAGACAGGAGAGATTCCATTTTGAAGCTCTATTTTCCTTTCTAACTAATGAACTCTTGAACTGGGCCAGAAGGGGCCATTGTATTACAAACAGTTGCTTGTAAAATCCAACAGAACAACAGGTCCTCAGACCATAAAACTGTTGACATGACCTTTATGAAGACAGAAACATTGACTAATGCATTCCAGGAGGAGTTTTGTTTGATAGCACCTATAAAATAATCGACTAGGTAGTCACCAAAAGCAGCTCAACCGGTTAGCACTGAATTAAGTTATTTTCTCTTCTTTATATCCTGTAGTTACCCTCTTTCTTTCTCATAAAACCCCTCTTGGTTTCCCATGTGAGCAGGACACTTTTCTGGTTACTCTGGAAACCGTGCTTGCCAAATTGCAATTCCGAGACCTCAGATAGAAGCCTTCGTTCTTTTTCAGTTTTGCCTCTTTTTCTCAGTTGACACTGTCATAATGGAACCTCCATAAAAATCCTAAACCAAAAGGTTTGGAGAGCTTCCAGGTTGAACACACTGAGGTGCTGGGAGGGTGGTATGCTCAGAGAGGGCATAGAAGCTCTCTGCCCCTTCCCACATACCTTGTCCTATGCATCTCTTCTATTTGGCTGTTCCTGAGTTGTGTCCTTTATAATAAACTGGTAACAGTAAGTAAAGCACTATCCTGAGTTCTGTGAGCCATTCTAGCAAGTTACTGAACCTGAGAAGGGGGTCAGGGGAACTCCTGACTTATAACTCTTTGGTTAGAAGTACTGGAGGCCCAGTCTTGTGACTGCTGTCCCAAGTAGGGGCAGTCTTGTGGGACTGAATCCTTAACTGTGGTGTTTGGATGGATGCCAGATAGTAGTGCCATAATTATATTAAATTGTGGGATACCCAGTTGGTGTCCACAGAAAATGGGAGGATTGCTTGGTGTGGAAAACCCACACATTTGGTGTCAGAAGTCTTGGAGTAGAAGGAAATAGTTTTTTCTTCAGTAGAAGAAGAGGGGTTTTCCCCATAAGATATTAGAGGCAGGAAGAAGTTTTCAATTTGTTACAGAGCCTCTTAAGATGTGAGAGGCTTGAAAAAAATGTTTTAAGTGAGAGAAAGCACCAATAGAAAGTAAAACATTGAAGATAAATGAGAATTTCAGAGTCCAGTTGGAAACAGGACCTGTTGAGTGTAGAGGCTGCTTTTAGGCAACAGGCTTGCGCAGTAGAAATCTGAAGAAGGCAAGAGGGCCCACAGTGACCACTGACAACCAAGCTAACACCAAGAGGCTCATGAAGCAATCCACATGAAATAGCCATAGGCCCTAACTGACCAGTTACAGCCACGCACAGTTCCTCAGATTACCAAAAAAGGGAAAATTCCATAAGTCCCCATACTTCCTCATTCCGCCCTGTAACTATAGCCCCTCACCACCGCCTCCTGGCAGTCTCTGCTTCGCTGTCCTCCCTGATACTCCCTTTGGGGTTTGAGAAATGTAAATATACAGATTCTGGAAATGAATGTTTTTAAGGTTTGAATGCCTCGATAGTAATCAGGTATTTTGGAAAGTTCAGTAGTCCTGGGTTTGGAAGGTCTGGATTTGACTCCCAGCTTTGCTACCAATGACATTGAGGAAATGAATCCTCTCTTCCTCTGGGTTTCAGTTTCTACATCTGTAACATAAAGGAATTAGTATTAAACAAAACTGAACAGCACTTCCACTCCTGCCTCTGATTTTCCTGTAATACTGGATATACCCCAGAAAACGTGGGCAGAGCAAGGATACATAACTCACCAACTGCAAGGGCAGCCCACACGGAGATGGCCAGGACAAGGACGGCATTCGAGAAAACCTCCTTCATGGTGGCAGAAGAGCTATGAAAATATGCAGCCTTTGATGTTGGAGAGAGCAAGTTCCACGTGAAGTACGCATTCTCGCAGAGATCCTGCATTGACCAGGAAGTGAAGTCTAAATCCTTCAAGTATGTTCTTTCCTCAGGCCATTTGGAATGAATTTTGTCTGATGCAATTAAGTGGCTTCATTTATTTCTCTAGAACAATTGGACATTAGAAGAAAATGATCTCAAAAATGGAATTTTAGAAGATGCCAGAAAAAGAGCTTGTAAAGACTATCTGCAGGGGATCATTTGATAAAGAATAGGCACCAAGAACTTTGCGATTAAATGTTTAAAAGTTGATCTTTATCTCTGAGGTAAGAAGGGCAGTCACTAGGAAGTTCAGTGACACGTGTTAAATCAACAGAAGGAACAAAACAACATTTCTTAATCCTTTCTTAATCTTCCATATTATTACTTTGGTGTTAATATTTAGTAATCAATATCAGTACTGAAGGGAAAACTATAGAGTATTTACCAACAGCTTACTTGCATTATTGAAAATATTATAGTACAAGGCAGTTGACATTATTTATATGGTTTTGATACATTTTCCAGGCAAATTATATATCTAGGTAATTTCTGCCCAAGACCCTCCCTGAGTAAAAACAAATAATAAATAATATAACCCTTTCCTACTCAAAAGTTTGCAGATTAGTATGTCCACTTTATCTGCTGGGACTCCCATAGTTGCTGTGAAAAACAGGCTGGACGAGATATTTTTTATTTCCAGTTTGTTGATAATGAAATTACAACGTGTGTGGGAGTGGGTGGGTGAGGGAGGAAATGTCTTTTCAAGGCTGAGATGGCTGGCAGCAGAAGAGAGTGAACTTTGTTTTTAAAGATTTTTTTTATTATTTTTGAGTGAACTCTACACACAATGGGAGGCTCGAACCCACAACTTGGAGATCAAGAGTCACACACGCCACTGACTGAGCCAGCCAGGCGCCCTGAAGGAAGGGAACTCTGAAGTTAGGAATGTGGTCACAACTCATACCTATTTCTTCCAACTCCAAATTCTGTCATGCCTAAATCTTGTGAGTTTCTATTTCAGTTTTTTAAGGGTGGTATGTACTGTCCATTACCACTCCAGAATTTAGTCGTTCTTGCCAAACCTGGACCTAGCAATGTAGAGATGTATCCTACCCAAATATTGAATTCTTGTATTTTTATCTGTATAGCAATCATTGTATCTAGGACAGCTTTGGGTATGTAGATAGTACTATAAATTGCCACAGCTTCATATGCAGTTACTTCTTTCATCAGTAGTCAAAACTCTGTAGTCAGTTTATCGAAACCTTTAATTTAGAAGGTTTCTAATACTAACTCACAGAATCTTAAAGTGGAAAGTTATCTTATATGGAATCCGCCAGGTTCAGCCTTGTTGAGTGGAGTTGAGGAATCCTGGGATGGAGTGCTCTTTCCATGAGCACTAAACGATAGCTCTTTCTACCACTTGGAACAAAAGTCCCTCAAAATACCAACTTTTGGGGTGCCTGGGTGGCTCAGTCATTAAGTGTCTGCCTTTGGCTCAGGTCATGATCCCAGGGTCCTGGGATCGAGCCCCACATCCGGCTCCCTGCTTGGCGGGAAGCCTGCTTCTCCCTCTCCCACTCCCCCTGCTTGTGTTCCTGCTCTCGCTACCTCTCTCTTTGTCAAATAAATATATAAAATCTTAAAACAAAACAAAACACACACCAACTTTAAAGGAAAAGTTCAGAGGTTATTGGGTATCATAACTTCTGTAGGTCCCAGTGCTTGATGAATGGCCTTAAATAGGGACATGCCGCATAGTTCTGGGAGGTGGAGTATACTTTCTCAGTACTGTTTTTAGTTTGTTTGTTTGTTTATTTTTTAAGTAGGCTCCACACTTAGCATGGAGCCCAATGTGGAGCCCAACCTGGGACTTGAATTCAAGACCCTGAGATCAAGATCTGAGCTGATATCAAGAGTTAGAGGCTTAACCAACTGAGCCACCCAGGTGCCTCTGCTTTCTCAGTACTGTTCTGATTGACCACAGCGTGTACCATAATAGTCTCCAAAATTTTTGCTTTCAATCCCTCTAAATTTGATGCCCACTTAGATTTTTTTAAAAAGATTTTATTTATTTATTTCATTTGAGAGAGAGAGCGGGAGGAGCAGAGGGGGAGGGAGAAGGAGAGGGCAAGAACCCCAAACAGACTCCGCACTGAACACGGAGCCCGACGTGGGGCTTGATCCCACAACCTTGAGACAATAACCTGAGCTCAAACCAAGAGTCGGACACCCAACCTACTGAGCTACCCAGGCACCCACACCCCACTTAGATATTTTTTTAAAACTCTCTCTCTCTTTTTTAAAGATTTTATTTATTTATTTGACAGAGAGAGAGAAACAGAGAGAGAGAAAGACAGAGCACAAGCAGGGGGAACGGCAGGCAGAGGGAGAAGTAGACTCCCCGCTGAGCAGGGAGCCCGATGCAGGACTCGATCCCAGGACCCCGGGATCATGACCTGAGCTGAAAGCAGATGCTTAACCAACTGAGCCACCCAGGCGCCCCCACTTAGATATTTTTTAAGTGGCATGTAAAATGTTTCACCCTAAGTTTAAATGGTTACAAATGACTAAATGCACACGTTTTAAAATAAAAATGTTGAAAGTGAAAGTCATTCTTTAAGATGTATCCAGTGGAATCTACATTCTATGGTGATTTGACGCAACCAAACATATGGATGAGCTCGCAGTTTGAAATTTTACATACTTTTCTTCCTTGAATGAGTAGAATTTTCATTCTACTTTCCCTACAATTTTATACACAATGTTATGTTACAAATTTTTACTGGTCAGGCTTTTCTAATTTTCTTCAACAGAAATCTGCAATGAATTGATGTTTTCAATTTCCTGTGACCATAGGATATAAAGTGTTAATAAAATTCTTTTGGGTTGAGTTATCACAAACAGTAGTACATATTGATCAAAACAGCATATATTATAAATTTTGATAGTTATTTAACATAGAAGTAAATTTTTATTAAATCTCTCTCTCTCTTTTTTTTTAAGTTTATTTATTTAAGTAATCTCTATACCCAATGTGGGCCTCTAACTCACGACTCCAAGATCAAAAGTCGTAACGCTCCTCCAACTGAGCCAGCCAGGTGCTCCTAAGTATACATCTCTTAATGAGATGCATGGTGCTGATGTTTTTCAGTTATTTGTGTATATACCTCGAATATTACTTGTTGCTGGAATTACTCGGGATCCAGCATCAGTTCTATATTTACCCTTTGTTTTCACAGATACACACTGAAAAATCATGTTCACATCAAATAAGTAGATGGGGGTGGGGTACCTGGGTGCCTCAGTGGGTTAAGATCTATTTTAATTATCAAAACAAACTCATGAGTTAGATACAGTGTTATCCTCATGTCACTGATCTGGAAAATGCAACACTGTCAGATTAAATAACATGCCAATATGCACATATCTGATGAGTAGCACAGCTGAGATTTGAATTGGCTCTGGGGTCTTTCACTTTTACACTCCACAGTCTCCAATATTAGTAGCCTCATTATATTTTTTACTGAGTATATAAGAACTTGGATGTTTGCTGATTGCAGCTTTGTAGCAAGCTTATTCTTGTTTCTTTATTCTTATGGCAGATTCAGACTCACAGGAGTGGGATGCTGCTTTAGAGAAAGGAAAGAGGGAGAGAAGGAAGACTGGGAGAAATGGAGAAGGGGGAGGGAGACGAGGGAAGAGGACGAGGATCATGGATTTCCAGGTAGGTTGAAACAAATCAGAGTTCTACCAGCAAAGTAGGAGTGTGCATTAGTAATTTCAGTGTTTCCCTCAGTTTGGCCAGTAGAAAGTGATATGGCATTGTTATTTTATTCTTATTTTTAAAGATCTTATTTATTTGAAAGAGACAGAGAGCACGGGGGTTGGGGAAGAGGCAGAGGGAGAGGGAGAAACAGACTTCTGGCTGAACACAGAGCCCAACATGGGGCTGCACGCAGGGCTGGATCCTTGGGCCCCAAGATCATGACCTGAGCCAAATTCAGATGCTTAACTGACTGAGCCACCCAGGCGCCCTGCCATTGTTACTTTAATTTGCATTTCTTCACCCAAATGTATGTGAATATTTTTCTAGGAGGTTGTGTCTTTTTGGGTTGGTCTTTGTGAACTGAAAATTCATACCTTTTCTGTTTTCCCTTAGTCTTTCCTCAGAAATTCATAAGAGTTATTACTTCTGTGTAACTAATCAAATTTTATAATCTGCAAAGTACATTTTTACTAGATCGATTATTTATGTGCTAATTGTGTATTAATTGTGTTTATGGAACATATTATCACACAAATATTTTTACATGGTATTTAATCAAGTAATTCCATTTTATTATTACATAGTTTCTGCTTTCTTATCTTCTTTGATATGGTTGTCCCTGCCCCTAAATTTTAGATGTAGTCATGTAGATTTTTTTTGCAAAATTTTATTGCTTTATATTTTTAATTTAAATATTTAAGTTGTCTGGATATTTTAAATTTAAATATTTAAGCTCAGATTTAAATATGGAGTAAAATAGGACTTATGAAAAATATTTTACACATACAGAGCTATGATGATGAAGCTCTTGTCACCAGCTGTCTCAGTCAGTGGAGCATGTGACTCTTGATCTGGCGTTGTGAGTTCGAGCCCCACGTTGGGTAGAGATTACTTAAAAATAAAATCTTAAAAAAAGAAAGAAAAGAAGTAAATAGATCTTTATAAGCCAACAAATAGCTTTAATAGTTTTGAGAATGAATTAGGAAATAGGAAAACAGATCAATAAAACGAAGGTGAGAGTCCAATATTGGGAATTTTATTTTCTAAGACAAGGAAGCAAGTACATGGCTTAGTCTCCTCCTGGGACGGTGTGTCAGATGGTGCGTATAGAAGTCTGCTGTAGGCTAACTGAACATTAAAAAAGAAAATGTTGGGGCGCCTGGGTGGCTCAGATGGTTAAGCGTCTGCCTTCGGCTCAGGTCATGATCCCAGAATCCTGGGATCGAGTCCCGCAACGGGCTCCCTGCTCGTTGGGAGCCTGCTTCTCCCTCTGCCTCTCTCTTTCTGTCTCTCATGAATAAATAAATAAAATCTTAAAAAAAAAAAGAAAATGTTATAAAGAAAAAAAAAAAAAGAAGTCCGCTGTAGGGAGCCATGCAGGAGGCTGTTTGACCAGGCAAGGTGGCAGAAGAGGGAGCTCCAGACCAAAGCCAAGAGGATGGAAAAGCTGAATCACAGCACTTCCACGAAGTAGGGGGACATGGGTGACGCCCAAGCAAAGCACAGAAACACGTGTTATGTATCCAGAAAGTGAAAGATAACATAAGCAACCATATATGGGTTATTTTAGTAAACCAAGCAATAGAAAGAGACCAATTCTCAGCTCAGTCACAAAATAGCCTCTCCATTCAGGCTTCCTTCTGGGATAAGTGATTGTCACCATTAAATACTTCCCTGGATCACCCACCCACCCGCTACCCAAGTCAACTCTTTACTTCCATTTAACAATCAACTTGTTCATACCACCTGAAGGAGTTGATGAAAAAACAGAATAAAAAACAAGAATAAAAAAATAATAGCAGGGGTAGGAAAATATGTTTAGGGGCAGAAATAACAATTAAAAATTATCCAAAAGGATCATTTGAATCTCTGAAACCTCCAGACTTACACTGTTACGTGTCCAATTATATACTGAAGTAAAGAACATGGGCAGCTTCTCAATGATCACAAGCACTTTGGGTGAGAGAGACGCTTATTGTCTCCTTGATTGTACTGGGCTCTGAGATAGAAACAAATGAGAATCTCCCAGCATATGCCATCAGAGTATGGGAACTCAAAGATTTTATTCCTTTTATATAAGCTGAAAAATTATAATGTTCCTAATATTTGTGTATAAAACCAGACATTTTTATAAAAGATGACACAGGAAAATGTAGAATTCTAAAATACTTTTAAAACAGGTATCCTGGGCACCTGGGTGGCTCAGTCGGTTAAGCATCTGCCTTCGGCTCAGGTCATGATCCTGGAGTCCCAGGATCAAGACCCACATCAGGCTCCCTGCTCAGCGGGGAGTCTGCTTCTCCCTCTCCCTCTGACCCTCCCCGCTGCTCGTGCTCTCGTTCACGCATGCTCTCTCTCTCAAAAGTAAATAAAAATCTTTAATTAAGAAAAAATAAAATAAAACAGGTATCCTTAGAAGATTACCCTAAATGAAATCAAAGTAGTTAGGAACAGAAGGGTCCAGCGTATCTGAACTCCTTTCCGAGTATAACCCATCCTGCAGAATATCTCATTCTCTCTGGGTTCTCAGAAAGTGATAGTGATGTAGGAAAGACGTTATTAGGGTTCAAAGCCGACAGCCAAGAAAGAATTCTTGAGACGTCTTTGGTGCAAAAAGGTGGTTTTATTAAAGCACAGGGACAGGACCCGTGGGCAGAAAGAGCTGCACCAGGGTCATGAGGGGTGGCCCGTTATATACTTTCAGGTTGGGAGGGGGTTAGGGAGAGCGTAAGTCTCTAAGGAATTCTGGAAGCAAGGTTTTCAAGACCTTGAGGGGGCTAGCTCTTCTGGGGAAAGGTCATTTATTACCATCTAATAAAACCTTAGTCATGAGACCCTTCAGGTGTATATCAGTAGGCCATATGCTTGGAGGATGATTACCAACATGTATCTTAGGGGGTTTAGAGATAAAGGAAGTTTCCAAAGGAATTTTTATATGTTAAAGTAGACTTACAGGATCCTGAGGTGGGGGGCGGGTGGGGGAGTCGGGCTAGGATTATCTTTTGCCCTTTACAAAGTATTAACATCGAGGCAGCTGAGTCCCTAGAGGAATGTCACTCTGCCTGTTTCAAGGACTTGTCAGTGGTCTCTAGGTAGTAAGGAAATTCAATAATTTTTCTTCTGCCTTTGTTTCCCACATCAATAGGACACGGAATGCCCAAATGTGTGTGTGTGCTTATTGAAAGGAATTTATCCCAGTCCCAAACCACACATTTAATGGAATATTTAACATGATGAGAGATTCTGGATCAGAAAATTGTTGAAGTTTGGGACATAGAACACAGAGGCACAGAGCTAAGAAGCCAATAGTTTAAGATATTTGAAGACCCAAATATTTAAGCTATTCAAAGAAGTGGGTGAGAGGTTGGGGAGAAGACAGAGAGGAAATGAGCAAATGGATAGTTGGAACGGGACAGGCTACTAATAATAGAATCAGAATATGAAGAAGTCCTGGTTTTCTGTCAAAGAGAGATACTTGTTATATGTGTCTGAAAGAGGACTTCAAGCACCTCCATTTTGACCTCAGTCCTCCTTTCTAATTGATTCAGTTCTTTCTAGCATTATCTCTTAACTCAGGCCAAAGACGCTGTGGGCAAAGCATCCCCCATGAGAACTGAAACTACCCCCTCAAGCAATAAGAACCACCCTGAGCCAGCAAGACAATGATGGTGACTGACCCCAAGACGAGATCCACCTGACCTTCACTATCCACCTGCACGTACCCACCGAACTTATATAAACCTGGAAGTATTTTCGGCACTTTGGAGACCGTCTTTGAGATGCTAGTCTGCTGTCTTCTAGGTGTCGGCCTCCCTGAAATAAATTCCTTTCTTGTTTCACCACCGCTGGTCTCTCTGCCTTTGGATTTTGTCAGCAGTGAGTGGCCACACTTGGTCTGTTTGGGAGCCCGGAGCCAGGTGCTCATGCACCCCTGTGGCCCGGTTACACTTCTGTTGAAGGATGCTTTTTCCCGTGAATCAATGCTTCACTAACGCTACATGAAAGACTAAGTAATAAATAATGATAGGGACGCCTGGGTGGCTCAGTCGGTTAAGCGTCTGCCTTCAGCTCAGGTCATGATCCCAGGGTCCTGGGATCGAGTCCCGCATCGGGCTCCCCGCTCTGCGGGGAGCCTGCTTCTCCCTCTGCCTCTGCCTCTCTCTCTATCTCTCATGAATAAATAAATAAAATCTTTAAAAAAAAATTTTAAAAATTAAAATAAATAAATAAATAATGATAAATAGCGAAATAGTGATAAGACTATCTAAAAAGTATAAGAGAAGCCTATAGAAATATCTATATTGAAGAAAGAGAGAGAACAAACTGAGGGCTGCTGGAGGGGAGTTGGGTGGGCAATGGGCTAAATGGGTGATGGGTATTAAGGAGGGCACTTGTGATGATGAGCCCTGGGTATTATATGTAAGTGATGAATCACTGAATTCTACTTCTGAAATCAATATTACATGACATGTTAACTAACTAAAATTTAAATAAAAATTTAGAAGGAAGAAAGAAAGCAGGGTAGCAGCCCTTGAATAAGAGGAAAGGAGCTGAAGAAAAATCAACAAGCAAGGAATGTATAGACAGGAATCCGAAACCAAAAAAGTGAAATATAACAAAATATCAAATTATCATTAAATGAAAGATAATGGCTCACCATGTAAGTTTAACTTCCAAAGGAATTGGTTTGGTTAAAGTGCTCCCAGGGAAATGACGTGTGTGTGCTTATTACAGAAAACATGTATTTGTCTAAGGCAGTGAGTCATTGAACGCATGTTGAGAGCCGAGGCGATGGCAGATTGCTCGAGAAAGCACAATACAGCATAAACACACCAGCCCACGTGAAGCCTGCGTGAACACGGTGCCGTCCATATGGCCTCTGGACTTAATTAAAAATTGAGGAGACAGTCTCCCTGAAATCTATATACACTGTCATTCTCCAAAACTTGACAAATTTCTTGTGCAAACAACACAGCTCCAGCCACTGTGATTGGCATGACTCTGACTGGGCACGGCTTTTTTTTTTTTTTTTTAGCTTCTGAAGCTTTAATGTAGATATGATTTCCGATAGGCTTTTACAAATACTGAAAGTAGCTTCCAGGCCCTTTTCTTTTAAGGATCTTTGGAGATTCATAAGAACTACAGATTTGAAGATTGCAGTTGCCATCCAAGGAGGACGAAAATTCAGTGACTTCCCCAAGATAATTAACATGAAATTACAAGTACTGATTATCCTTATTTACTTTTTCACAAAATTCTCCCTAGAGTTACCCTGGTAATCGGGTAAGCTCCTTATCTATATCCAACAGCCCTCAATAGATCTGGGTATCCTTCTTTTTCCAGTGTGGAGGGACTTGGGCCCATGGCCATAGGTCCCATTGGTAAAAGGCTCCATGAATATATGTTTATTTATACGTACAGAGGCTCCGTTGGTTCCATTCTCAAGGACACCAGGTCCCCAGGTCCCCATCCAAGCAATGGGCTCTGTGAACTGGTTTAGATGTCAAAGTTGCGTAAGGGCTCACAGTTAATCTGCTAGGCTGCTGACATAAGTCTTCTGCAATCCCATTCTTTCTCACTTCATCTGTAGAAGGTAAGCAGTGCCATCCGGGGCTGCCCATCCAATCTCATACCTAGGAACAAGGCTGATTTGCCAGTGACACAAATCCCGGTGGATAGAGGCCCCCAGGTTGCAAAGCCAGACTTTTTTCTCGTCATAGCAGTCACACCCATCTTGCTTCTGACAGTGAGCTCTTACCATCTCGCTCGTATTATATGGAATCCTATTGTCCCCACTCACACTAGGGAGCCCACTTTCTTAGTCACATTCCTGTCCTCACCAGGACCTTCAGAGGACAAAAGCTCACCACTGAGCTTCTCAGTGATGCTGGTGCCTATCTGACTAAAGCATCCTGTATTGCTTTTGTGAAAGGAGTAATCTCTAGGTCCTCTCCAGGACCATACTCAGCTGGGTTATAGTAATCATAATCAGCTGCAGGACCATTCTAGTGGCTTCTCTGGAATCACATAATAATTCAATTATTCTTTTTTAAGTTTTATTTATTTAAGTAATCTCTACACCCAATATGGGGCTCAAACTCATGACCCCAAGATCAAGACTCGCATGCTTTTCTGACTGAGTCAGCTAGGCGCCCCTAGTAATTCAATTCTTTTTTTTTTTTTTTAAGATTTTTTGTTTATTCCTTTGAGCGAGAGAGAGCAAGCAAGAGTATGAGCAGTGGGGAGGGGCCGAGAGAGAGGGAGAAGTAGACTCCCTACTGAGCAGGGAGCCTGACGTGGGGCTCGATCCCAGGACCCCGACGTGGGGCTCGATCCCAGGACCCCGAGATCATGACCCGAGCCGAAGGCAGATGTTTAACCGACTGAACCAACCAGGCGCCCCTAATAAATCAATTCTTGTCTGTCCTTTTGCTAGAACTCTGACCCTCACAATTTGCCACAGCAGTTCCAGCATTTCTGCCTCATTTACTGTGGCGTCATCATGTCACATTTTCAAAGAGCTCTCCCAGCAGGGTCAAGGGCCAGGGTCATGTGTCTTTACAAGATGTCAAGTCCTGAGTCAATGTGAGTGCCCTCATATCAACAAACACTTCCGTGCCCGGCCTTTACCATGGCAAGTGAAAACCCGCACAATGCCCTTCTGCTCCTATTCCCCCGGTGCCCATCAATACAAATGAGACACAGCATACCACTCATTTGGTAAATCAGCTACTTCCTCACCAAGGCCCTGCTGAGACCTGAACTTAGTTACAGGCCTGGGGGTCATGAAGGGGGCAGAAGTGGAATTTGAGGTGGGCAGACAGCATCTTGGGAGGAAGCCACTTCAGGAGGCCTTTGTATGACCAGAGGATAATGGGACCCTGCTCTCCCCTTGCAAAGGTAAGGCGACTGCTTCCATAGACCTAGAGATTTTTTAGGGGGAATTTAGGGGTTCATTGGTCTCCAGAAGATCCAAATATATGTTCCTGTCCTTGGTATCAGGGTCTTACTCCTTCAGCTTTAGTGTCCTAATTTAGCAGAGAAGACCTGCAAGGTCTGCGCATTGACATCCTTTTAATTCCACTATGCTTATAATGAAATCCTGGCCTTAATTTTGCCTTCTTGCTACAAGAAATGAAGGTCCATGGGGCGTCTGGGTGGCTCAGTTGGTTAAGTGTCTGCCTTCGGCTCAGGTCATAATCTCAGGGTCCTGGGATCGAGCCAGGTGTCAGGCTCCCTGCTCAGTGGGTAGTCTGCTTCTCCCTCTCCCTCTGCCTCTTCCCCCCATCCCCCACTCATGCTCTTTCTCTCTCTCAAATAAATAAATAAAATCTAAAAAGAAAAAAGGAAAGAAACGAGGGTGTATTTAAATGCTGCCATGGCGGGATTCTGGCTCTCAGAACATGTCCATAGGTTATGATTGACCACACACCCAACTCTAGGACCTTCCAATCACTTTCCCCACATATAGTTCAAATTCTAGGACTAATGCATAAGTTAGTGCTTCACTTTCCATCTGTACCTCATCCCAATCCACCACAGGTCTTTCCAACATTCCCCATGTGGCACTTAACACTAGCAAAACAGTCCTCACTGTCACCTGACCAACAGTTGACTTGTCACTATACCAATGGTCTTAGAATTGGTTCCCCCAAAGAAGATCCTGAGACAAGGACTTAAATGGCATGCTTTATTTTGAAGATAGTCCCCAGAAAAAAAAAAAGAGGAAGTGGGGAAATGAGACAAGGAAGGTAGAAAAGCCATCCACTGTGGCATTAATGAGCAGGTCTATGCTCACTGCCACTGAGGGACTCTGAGATGCTGTG
Source organism: Leptonychotes weddellii (assembly GCF_054177405.1). NCBI lineage: Eukaryota > Metazoa > Chordata > Mammalia > Carnivora > Phocidae > Leptonychotes > Leptonychotes weddellii. Next base: position 14,536,175 of record NC_138369.1, read on the forward strand.
TGGAACAAACTCAGAATCACCCTGGTTCAGTATGGGAGGCTGCAGCATTTCCCCACCAACTCCCATGCCCCACTGTTTGAGGGGGACCCTCAGAAACTTTATTCCCCTATCTCTGGTGCCTGTCTATGCAGCCAAGCAAGTTCATGTGGTACCCACATATCGTACCCATGTGGTTCATGTCAGGTGCAGAAAGCCTCAGGCAGAGACAAGACACCCAAACCTGGGATGTAAAGATGACAGCACACTGGGGAAGCCCTCTTGCTTTACAGTTGCAGGTGAACTTGGGTGGGCCAAGGGGGTATGGAGGGGGTGACAACAGTGTATGTATGATACACATCTCAGTGCGATCAGTGGACAAATCAGAGGTTTCCATCTCCAAAAGGACCATCAATGGAACTGCTCTATTCCTCTTACCGGGGACCTGAGAAACTTGCCATATTGCTTAGAGCAAGTTCAGAAAATCACATTTTCTCCAAATCCTTATTGATTTTAGGAAAAGATATTTTCTCATTGGGAAGTGTCCAACAGGATTCTTTCCAAGATCATGAGATCATATACGTTAGCCACGGGCATTTCCACCCACATGGTGTAAGAGTTGCTGATTTGCTTTCACCAGGAAGGTGAAACTGACCAAACTGAGATGAGAGAAACAGCTAATTATGACGAGAAAAGTATGGGTTCTCCTAAATTAGTTTTCTGTATGAAAGAAAGTATATCAACCATAAAGTACAATTATAAATTTTTTAAAGGCTGATATTAAGAAAAAAGACCTTGGAAAATCGTAAGTAGCCAAAAGACAGTTTAAATACCAGTTTGCTATGGGTGGGCAGAATTTTCCACCAGAAAAACAGTGAAATTAAATTTCAATGGCGGAGTAGATGCCACATGGAGAAATATGGCAAAACCGTCTTCCTCTTCCATAGCATAGAGGCATCACTTCCCTTTGCACCCAGATGGGCTCACCTGAGTGCCCATGGACTGCCACACACACCATGTCCTGCGTGTGACCCTGGGCCAAAGAAAGTCACGAAGCCCAGGGGCACCCAGGTGGCTCAGTCGTTAAGCGTCTGCCTTCAGCTCAGGTCATGATTCCAGGTCCTGGGATCGAGCCCCGCATCGGGCTCCCTGCTTAGTGGGAGGCCTGCTTCTCCCTCTCCCACTCCCCCTGCTTGTGTTCCCTCTCTCGCTGTGTCTCTCTCTGTCAAATAAATAAAATCTTAAAAAAAAAAAAGTCACGAAGCCCAGTGAAACAGGCCCATCTTGATGGGCGGAGCTAGCGAGTCTCACTGTATAGGAGTCATACATAATCGTCCCTGTTTCACCAAACTTAGACTTTTCTCTTTCTCTCCCCAGAAACAACTACTGATGAGCACTCATATTTTTACGGGTCGTCTATAATTAAGCACTTTCCTAATTTGCCCAGAACAGAAAAAGGCCATTTTCTTTTCTAAGGCTGTTCAGTAATGGGTGGTAGTCACTTGGGAAAGCCCCATGGAGGCGCCATCTTGAACTCCATGTGATCATCAGATATTTTTCTGGAAACTGTAGATCTGTTCAGAAAAAGACAGGAAATAGGTGGGGATTGCACAGCAATAAATACTATACATTCTTCGATATTTTGTCTATCGAGAAAAAAATATCTAGTTCTACTGTATTTTTTCTCATGAAAAGATGGGAAAATATGAAGCACAACTAAACCTCTTCCAATTTATAGATCTCGACCTCCAGCTGTTACTTCATTCTTCGTTTATGTTGGATGCGACTCATGTTTATCTGGCCCTTTGGCTTATTGCTTCTGAGACAAATGAGCGTGTTTGGAATATGTCTAAAATTCACGTACCCTCAAGAGAAGTAATTTTTCCCTACCTTTGTCAGCATCAGAGAAATGTAATTAAAAACAAAATCTCCCAGGGGCATCTGGCTGGCTCAGTCGGAAGAGCATGTGACTCTTGATTTCAGGGTCGTGGGTTTGAGCTCCACATTCGTTGTAGAGATTACTTAAAAATAAAAATCTTAAAAAAAAAAAAATCTCCCAACCCAGGAAACCTCTCCACTAAGGTAGAAGAAAAAGAAATTTCATTATTGAATAGGCATCAAGCCAGAATGTGATGTGGATCATAAGCAGTCACAAAGAGATTACAAAGACAGAAAGGAATCTCACCCTTTTATATGGTCAAGTGGATACAACCCATTACGTACATGTTCCTAAGATAGACAATAAATGACTAGCCAACCAGAAAGAAGACTTGACAGCACCATTTATTACATAGTTCATCCTAACTTCACCTGGTAATGGGGTGACCATCTGTGTTAGTTCACTGATTTTATACAAAGGAAAAATAAACTCTTATCTTCATGACAGGAGATAGTTTTTCAACTGGGAACAAGGTATCCACTGAAGGTAGGCTCCTGCCCTCCCACAGAAACTTCGAGAGAGGGGTGCTATCTCCCTAGTTTACATTTTATTTATTTATTTTTTTAAAGAGTTTTTATTTATTTATGTGACAGAGAGAGACACAGCGAGAGAGGGAACACAAGCAGGGGGAGTGGGAGAGGGAGAAGCGGGCTTCCTGCGGAGATGGGAGCCCGATGCAGGGCTCGATCCCAGGACCCTGGGATTACGACCTGAGCTGAAGGCAGATGCTTAACGACTGAGCCACCCAGGCGCCCCCCTAGTTTGCATTTTAAAGGGATGGCTCCCAGGGTTTGAGAAAGACATTCCTGGGTCATAGAGCTGACAAGAGTCTTATTTATTTGTTTGTTTGTTTGTTTTCCAGTATAGTTAACATACAGTGTTCTATTAGTCTCAGGTGTACAATAGAGTGATTCAACAATTCTATACATTATTCAGTGCTCATCACGGTAAGTATACTCTGGCAAGAGTCTTATTTAGCTTCTAAGAAGATTTTATACACTTCAAAGAGACAGAGAAAGAACTTAAAATTGCAAAATTTCTCAACTGAATGCTCTAAAAAAAGGGAAGGGAAGGAAATTTCTTTCTTTATTTTCAACAGGGAAAATTAAGCCTCATTTCTCATTCGTATTTGTCCTTACATCAGGCAGGAGCCCTTCTGTGTAAGCCCGTGATTGTTAGCAACCGTGGTGTTCCGGGTACTTGCCGTTCTCATCAGCTTAAAATGGATTCATCCATTCCTTCGTTCACCTGATTATAATTAAATCTTATGTTTCCAGAAACAAGCCTGGACTTTGTTGGTTCAGAAGTGAGTTAGACAGATTCCTTTCATCAAAGAAATTATATTCCTTTGAGGGGGAGAGACAATAAATACATAAACAAATAAATTTACTTAATTTATTTACAAGTGAATTACAGGGGCTGTTAAGGGTATGAAGACAAAATAACGAAAAGGACCACACTTGTTGGAAAGTGTTATTTTAGGAAAAGTTTTTTTTTTAAATTTTAGGAAAAACTTTATGTGGAGGTAGTATTTGAGCTAAATGTGAAGGAAGAGATGGGGTTCTATAAGAGAAGAAGAGGGTCACAAGCAAAGAGAAATCGAGAAAAACTTTGAGATTTTGGGCCTGAGCAAGAGAATGAATGTAAGTGACAGTTACTATGCATGGGGACACAGGGAAAATGTACATTGGAAGCTTGAGATGCCTTTTAAACATCAAAGTATAAATGTTAAGAAGACAACAGGCTACGTAGTTTTAAACTAGCATTAGATGCCTGGGAAGGATATATAATTGTGGGAGTCATCAGGATATAGACATCATTTATTTATTTATTTATTTATTTATTTATTTATTTTAAAGATTTTATTTATTTATTCATGAGAGACAGAGAGAGAGAGAGAGGCAGAGGGAGAAGCAGGCTCCCAAGGAGCAGGAAGCCCGATGCGGGACTCGATCCCAGGACCCCGAGATCATGACCTGAGCCGAAGGCAGACGCTTAACCATCTGAGCCACCCAGGCGCCCTATAGACATCATTTAAACCAGGAATCCAGATATCCTTTTCTGCCTATGATAGAGTGGATGGGGAAAGCCTCATGCTCCCACAAAAACCAGATTAAAAGGGAAATAAGATTTTAAGAAATGAATCTGTATGACATCATCAGAGAGCCGCCTAGGGAACTAGGATTTGAGTGGGCAGATGGCAAAAGGAAGTGAACCAGAACGAGAGGCAAAATTCTTTATCTGACTTTTGCCTATTGGCACTGGGCTGTTAATAGCAGGAGGGAGCCTGAAAACCCAGGCCCACGAAGGTCTGGGCAGCATGGTTGCTAAGGGTCAGGGAAGTAAGCAAAACAAAGTGGCAAGATTGAACTTTGTGGATGGCAAGGAAGCCAGGATTCGGGTGGCCAATATTCCAGGGGGGCAGGGTTAACCATGTGAACTCACTAGCTCTTGGGCAGAGAAACGCTGGCTGTGCTAGGGGAGGAAAGGGATTGTACCCCAAAGAAGCCCCAGATCCTAGTTGGCTTGTACCATCAGGATCAGGAGGCTGAATATTCAACACACCTCAGCTCTCTGAGCCTCAGTGTTTCCTTCTTCTAGGAAGGAAATAGAATAGAAATGTCTTCATTGGTCACTGGGAGGATTTAATGCTTAGAACAGTGGCAGGCAGGTGGGAAGTTTCCAAAAACTGTGGAAGCTCCTGGAACATCTGATGGATGAATGAAGTGACAGACCATGAGCTCTCTTTGTGCGGTCCTGGGCTCTTCTGAGCAGGAGAGTCCCAGCCCCACCACGGGGCCCACAGTTCTCCTGGTAGACTACCATAGCTCTGCCTCGGCTGTCCCTCTCCCTGCCTGGGTCCGCGCTGGGCGCCCAGGTGTACATAGCAGATGCCACGGAACCACCTGCCTTCCACGTGCCCAGCACCTCACCTGAGACGGTGGCTCTGACATGTGAGGACCTCGAGGTCTGTGGGCCACGCGCCTTCTCCTGAACCCACCCAAGGGCACCAAACACATGATTATTTAATGAACACAAGAAGTTTCCGTTTCTGCAGCCCTCCATGCAGCTCCTAAACTCAATGCATGCAGAACCAATGTCTTATTGCCCAGACCCATGTCTCTTGCAGAACACCTGATCTCATCACCTCGCCTTCTACCTGCCCAGCCTCAGCACCTGTGTGTGGACCTCTGCGTGTGGACCCAGTGCTCTGCACAAAAGTGTTGGAACCTGTAGATCTGTCTCCCCCTCTGCTATGACTCTTGGTCCCGAACCTTGCTCCCCATTCCCAGTATTCCTGCCTCGGTCCACTGCAGCCCTGTCGTGCCCCCAGGATCATTGCGGGGCCCACCCCAATCCTCTGGCCATTCTTTTTTTTAAAGATTTTATTCACTTATTTGACAGATAGAGAGCACAAGTAGGCAGAGAGGCAGGCAGAGGGAGAGGGAGAAGCAGACTCTCCACTGAGCAGGGAGCCCGACGTGGGGCTCGATCCCAGCACCCTGGGATCATGACCTGAGCCAAAGGCAGCCGCTTAACCGACTGAGCCACCCAGGCGCCCCTCCTCTGGCCCTTCTACATACTGCTCAGCATGCACATGATCACCCTGTGCAGTGCCGCCTTTGAGATCTCCTGCCCAGACTTCACTCCAATCCCGTGTTTCCAGGTGCTCCTATTGCTCCCCCTGTGTCTTCCCCACTGGCTCCTGTGTGGCCTTAGGAGATCCATGACCATCCTGTAAAATGAGTTTCAGTATAGGAGGTTCTTCCCATGCTTGGGTGGAGTGCAAGGTGGCAAAGGAGCCTGGGGTGGCTCAGGGCTTGGTAAGACAGAGTGCAAGGACGAAGACATGTTCATAGGGTGTTGGGGAAGGGAGGGAGTAGCGGTCCTCATGCCCTGGATGCTGACTCTGAACCTGCTAAGGCCCATTCTGGCATGAAACAGCCCTAGATTCCTCACATGGATGAGGAGGAGACTCTCATGTTGCATGACCTCCCCAGGACATAACTGGGTTGGGCAGGGCTCCTTGCTGAACCGAGGCTTCCAAACTTTCTTGATCCTCGCAGATGGCCCCACAGGCTGCCAGGCAGGCAGCCTGCCACTGCCCACCCATGCTAATGTCTCCTCCACTATCTTTGTCCCCCTTTAGGGGCTTTCCCTGAGCACCATCTGTGGCACTGCCCAAGCAAGGACACGTGTGGTGCTTCTTCCTGATATTCAGGATGGATGGGTTCTCTTCTGGGACAAAGATAGGCAAAACCAACCAATGGCCACTGGGGGAATAAACTTTTCCTTTTATTCCACTCAAATCCCTATAATGCAGAACAATGAGCAGGGGATCTGCTCAGGCTCCTGAGTTGCTTTGCCTCCAACTTTCTGCTTCTCTTTCTCTCTCTCTCGGACTTTCTTTTTGTCTCTCATATTCTTTCTGTAGGCATCTCTCTCTCTCTCTGAATTTGTCCTCTTCTTATCTTTACAACCTTTCTCATGTACATATTCATTCATTCACGCAAGCAGTAAAACAAATACTTACTAAATACCTCCTAGGCGCCGGGCACTGTGCCAGGTCTCTGGACTGATCAGACAAAACTTCAAGAGAGCAAGAGAGTCTCTGCCCTTGCCTCCCTGGAGCATGCCAACCTAACCTTACTTCTACTTTCTGTCTCGCTCTCTCTTCTAGGCGAGTCAGGGAGATCAGGGAAAGTGAAGCCTGAGTCCTCCGCCTGGTGAGCCCCAGTGCTCAGAAAAGGGACTACAAAGAGTAAGCACACATTCTGTATTTGCTGAGTAAATGATGCATTACGGACCTGAACCTGTGACCAGAGGGATGCAGTTGAAAGACACAGGAGACTGTGACTTTAGAGGTTTGGGGAAGCATGGGTCTCAGGGGCATAAAACATGAATTGCAAATCTTGGGTGCCATCTGTTCTCTCCCTCTGCCCCACCCCAGATCCGTGCTGTCTCTGAGAAAAGAGATTTTGTACATGCCTGGTACGCTGGCTTTTGTGCCTGCTGCCCAGAGGACACATCTCTCTCTCTCTCTTTCTTTTTTTAAGATTTTATTTATTCATTTGAGAGAGAGAGATCACAAGCAGAGGGAGGGGCAGAGGGAGAGGGAGAAGCAGGTTCCCCGCTGAGCAGGAGGGCCCGATGCGGGGCTTGATCCCAGGACCCTGAGACCAGGACCCGAGCCGAAGGCAGACACTTAACCGACTGAGCCACCCAGGCGTCACCAGAGGATACATCTCTTGATAGCCTGGCTCTGGTGGCCAGTGGGGCTTGTGTTCACAGTTTCAACAGGAAAGAAGAGAAGAAAGAACCAGTTCTCAGTGGGCTGGCACCCCAAGGCTCAGCACAGAGGAAGCAGATGGAAACATCCATATTATCCTGAAAGAGATATATTTGTACATGTTGGGTTTTTTAAAAATATTTATTTATTTATTTATTGAGAGAGAGAGTGCTGGAGCACAAGCAGGAATGGCAGGGGCAGAGGGAGAGAGAATCTCAAGCAGACTTTGCGCTGAGAGCTGAGCCCGACGTGAGGCTTGATTTCATGACCCTGAGATCACAACCAGAGCCCAACTGCACCAGGCAGGCGCCCCTATTTGTACATGTTTAAAAGCTCCTGCCTAAGGGTCAGAAACTTCCAATCAGCCTGAATCTAGTGCTGACTGAGATCCTCCCCTCTGGGACACTGACACGTCTTCGCACACCCTCCAACTACTAGGAACCACTAAAAAGAAAGTAGGCTACTTGGACAATCACCAGGGTTTGAGAGACAACCAAGAGATAGGGCAGGGTGAACTGATAAGCTTTATCTCCCACACTAGGCCACTCGCCAAGACTGGGAGAGGTGGCTGTTTTATCTAATGCAGAAAAACCAACACAGAGTCAAGGAACATGAAGAAACAGAAGGATGTGTTCCAAATGAAAGAACAAGACAAAACCTCAGAAAAAGACCTTAATGAAATAAAGATAAGTGATTTCCCTGATTCGGAGAAGAAAGGATGAACAGAGTGAGAATGCCTTGCTTACTTTCAATGTCAATTTAATGCACATTTGTTGTATAAACACAGGGACCCATAGGCTGGAGGCAGGTAGAATGAAGAACCCTGAAGTAATTCTAGGAATACTTAATCAGAGAGAAAATAAGAAACCGAGAGAGAGAGAGAGATCTCGAGACACAGTCAGTTTGAAATCACCATTCTCACCCTAAAGAGGGTTAAGAGTAGGCAACAGCCTGAAAATCAGTTCTAACATTCAATGTCCTGGACCATGAGAGCCGGAAGAAGCTTATCACCAAATTCCAGTCCCGTGTGTTGTTTTGTTTTGTGGATATTTTGTCCTTTTATTGATTCCACATTGGACAGGTTTTTAAAATTTTAGAGAGGGTAAGACAAAGGCTGTATTAGAATTGAGTACCTTTGGGCACATCTAATTGACATAAATATATTCAAATCATTTGTGCATAGAGTTATGTATACTATATATATATGTATATACACTATATATGTAACTGTAACTCATCCTGGGACACTTAAGGTTTTTCCCACAAGTGCTGTAGATATTTACTTAGTTTTCGTTTTTCTTTAGGAATTTTCTGAATTTGAGGTTTTTAAAAAATACTCCAGTATAATTAACAGTGTTAGATTAGTTTCAGGTGTACAGGGCGCCTGGGTGGCTCAGTTGGTTAAGCGACTGCCTTCAGCTCAGGTCATGATCCTGGAGTCCCTGGATCGAGTCCCGCATCGGGCTCCCTGCTCGGCAGGGAGTCTGCTTCTCCCTCTGACCCTCCCCCCTCTCATGTGCTCTCTCTCTCAAATAAATAAATAAAAATCTTTAAAAAAAAAGATTAGTTTCAGGTGTACATTATAATCATTCAACAATTCTAAACATTACTCAGTGCCCATCATGATAAGTGTCCTCTTGATCCCCATCACCTATTTCACCCATCCCCCCACCCATCTCCCCTCTGGTAATCATCAGTTTGTTCTCTCTGCTTTTTGGTATCTTTTTTTCTTTTTTCTTTTTTTTTAAGATTTTATTTATTTATTTTAGAGAGAGAGAGTGAGAAAGAGCATGAGAGGGGAGACAGTCAGAGTGTGAAGCAGACTCCCCATTGAGCAGGGAGCCCGATGAGGGACTCGATCCTGGGACTCCAGGATCATGACCTGAGCCGAAGGCAGTTGCTTAACCAACTGAGCCACCCAGGCGCCCGGTATCTTTTTTTCCTTTGTTCATTTGTTTTGTTTCTTAAATTCCACATATGAGTGAAATCATATGGTATTTGTCTTTCTCTGACTTACTTCACTTAGCATGATACCCTCTAGATCCATTCATGTTGTTGCAAATGACAAGATTTCATTCTTTTTTTTTTTTACAGCCAAGTAATATTCCATTGTGTGCATAAATATTCTCTCTATATATGTATATATACATATCTTCTTTATCCATTTGTCTGTTGATGGACATTTGGTCTGCTTCCATATCTTGGCTACTGTAAATAATGCTGCAATAAACATAGGGATGCACATATCTTTTTGAATTAGTAGAATTACTGGATCATAGGGTAGTCTATTTTTAATTTTTTGAGGAACCTTCATGCTGTTCTCCAGTGGCATGCTGTTCTCCATTCCCACCAGCAGGGCACGAGGGTTCCCCTTTCTCCACATCCTTGCCCACACTTGTTGTTTCTTGTGTTTTTTATTTTATTTTATTTTATTTTTTAAAGATTTTATTTATTTATTTGAGAGAGAATGAGAGAGAGAGCACATGAGAGGGGGGAGGGTCAAAGAGAGAAGCAGACGCCCTGCTGAGCAGGGAGCCTGATGCGGGACTCGATCCAGGGACTCCAGGATCATGACCTGAGCTGAAGGCATTGCTTAACCAACTGAGCCACCCAGGCGCCCTTGTGTTTTTTATTTTAGGTGTTCTGACAGGTGTGCAGTCCCATGTGTTATTTGCCCATACATGAATATATTTGAAGAAAAGTTTAGGATGTATATCAAGGTCTAATAAATTTGAACATACATTTTTGTTGGTATTAAAGGTAGTGAATAGTCAGTCAAGAGCTTGCTCATTCATTTGAATTAGGTAAACCAAAAAACAGGTTTTAATTTTATAATTAGTAAAATGGCATACATAGTTCAGGGAAACTGACTTAGAAAGGACTAGAATTACTGATATGAAAGATACTGGAAGACTCCCTTTATCTCTCTTGAAACCAGAATTTTTTTCCTTTATGGCAATTTCTTTCTCTTTAAAGCACATTCTCTTCAAACCTAATGAACCTAATTCAACAGAATGAAAAATGTGTCCTCCCATAGTTGTCAGGCTTGTACTTGACGGGCCTGTCAATGTGAAAGGTTTTCCACTGCAAATTCTGAGGAAGAGGACATTTACCCCTGAAAAGCCCAACTGGTTTTGGATAATGGAGTAGATAACGTTGTAGGGAAAACGGGGCTTCCAAGAACCACTACTGCGGGTCAGGCTGGAGGCAGCAGTTCAAGGAAGGGGTTGTCCCCACTGAGCCTCACAGAGGAACTCATAGAAAATAGTGGAATCAGTTGTCACGTTCTTGGAAGAAAAGAATTGGGTCACAAGAGAAAGGCACCTCCTGTGGGAGCCAGGTCCCACGGGCCCTGTGCCCTTAGCAGGGCCTCTGTGGGGAAATCTGTGTGGCCCATGCTTCCTCCTTCCGCCGGAAGTGAAATGCACAAGGTGGAAACCCAGGAGCTGCGTTGGTGCTAAGAGATAGGCCGTGCCCGCGGATTCCACGTCCCAAAGTAGACATATAAACATGCCAAGCAGGGCGCCTGGGTGGCTCAGTGGGTTCAGCGTCTGCCTTCAGCTCAGGTCCTGATCCTCAGGTCCTGGTATCGAGCCCTGCATCAGGCTCCCTGCTCAGTGGGAAACCTGCTTCTCCCTCTGCCTGCCGCTCCCCCTGCTTGTGCTCTCTCACTCTCTCTAATAAATAAATAAAATCTTAAAAAAAAAAAGTGCCAAGCTGATTCCCTACACCGGTGATTTGGAACTTAAAGGATGTCCCACAGAGACTTGATTTGATGACTGTGAGTGTGTGAGTCGAAATTTCCTAGAGTTTTGACAAGTTCATCAGTTCCTAGAACGGCCCCAGATCCTGCACTTTCAGTTCCCAGCACCAAAGAAGGTCTTGTGGAACACGTTTAAGCAATGAACACTAACGTGCAAGCACTGGGAGGGATGCCCTCAGCTGCGGGGATCTGGCCCCGGGGAGGAGGCTGAAGCGTGCACACCTGTGGCCTGTTTCTATCGGAGCCAGATGAGCAATGGGTGGAAATCGCCCCGAGTGCTGCAGACGTGGGCCAAGCCTTTAAATTCAGAGCAATGGGAGAGGAGCCTGGATGGAGGTGCAGCCCGTGCAAGATGGAGTTCCTCGTGCCTGATGTGCCGCTGTTGAAAATCTTCTCCTTCCTGGACGCATTCAGCTTGCTCCAGGCTTCCCAAGTGAACAGGGTAAATGCTCTCCACAGGCCGTTCTCTGTCGGACCCGCCCCACTCCCCTCCACAAGTCCTCGCACAGACCCCCTTCACTGCAGCGCCTCCGCGTTGGGATCTTGGCGACCCCAGCCTTAGACCCGCACCGCCTCCCTCACTGCTTACATTTACCCTGCTCAGGCCCATTCCTTCAGCTCCCATAGGCCCAGGTCCCTGGATTGCAGCTGCCTCTCTTGACCAGGTTGAGCACCAATTCGCGGAATAGCCGAGTGCTGCCCTGGGTATTGGGGAGTTAACATCCCTCGCTCTGAGGCCCTCACGTTTTGTTAAGCGAAAAGGACTCTGTGCTGACTACATGGTCCTTGTGACTCCCGTTTCAAGCCCCGGGAAACCCACGTTTCTCCCGCAAGAATTCCTGAGTGCCTGTCCTAGTGGCGATAGGCCTCTGAGGTTACTGTGTCCGGGTCTCCTTAGACTGGGAGGGCTTTGAGAGCCCAGATGGTGGCTGCTTAACCCATGAGGGCCTTGCTCCCAGAACAAAGGAGAGCCGAGGAGGAGCCAACGTCTGGGTACTGACTGCCTGCTTACCTCTTCCTTTCTCCCCCTCAGTGCTGGAATAGGGTTGCAGAGAATGATCAGCTGTGGAGGTGAGCAAGGGAAGGGTAAGGTGGGAAGGCAGGTGTTTCTCATGGGAGGAAGAGGACATCCGAGTGTGTATCAAGGCGGCCTGTGTGGGGCTGCGTTGGGAGAGGCACAAGTGAGGCTTACGGTGAGGAAAGGGTTCATGAGCCCAGTCCTACTGAGGAGAACTGACCAGGGGCAGCCTGGGGGGCTGATGACTCTGTTTCCAGAAACCTGTGTCTGAGGAAATGGAGCTTCTGCAACTTCTCCCTGTGCCTGGGCTCACAGAGCTGGAAGCAGTTCTTCCTCAAACAAACAAGGCTGGAATACCGGATGGCATCGGTGAAGCCAGAGGACTTTATCTTCAAAGAAGCAAGTGGGAACCTTGGTATGGGGATAGGGGTCCCCTAGAGGAACATGACAAATGAGATTTAGGAAACTTTTTTTTTCCCCCCTGTGTCTTCATTCAGTGAAGAGAAAGAAAATGAAAGCTTAGTGGGACTGGGTTGCTATGGTAGAAGTCATGGTCTCCCTGCGTCTTCTCTTGTCCCCCACGCTCTGTGGTGCATGGAGAGACCAGAGTGATCTTATCATGAGCTAAAATCAGGCCCTGTGACTCCCTTTCTCCAAAGGCTTCCTGTCCCTCCTAGAATAAAAATGTTAGACAAAAGGGAAACTTAACAGTGCTTCTACCGTTCACTCTATTCCTAGTACCTCTTTTAACACTCAGAACAGTTCTCTGATGGAGGCCTCTTTATCCCCATTTTATGGATGGGGATTATGTATGTATGTATTTATGTATGGAAACTGAAACAAAGGCGGGAAAAACAAGTCGGCCAGTGTCTCCCAAATGGCCAATCTGCAATGGGAACCCATGTTTGGATGACTCTGGAGCCAGCTTCTTCTCTTCTCCATAATTGTTTCCCAAACCCTCCTGAGAGGTGCAGCAAAACTTAGTTATCTTTCCAGAGTCCTCTTTATTTGATTGGATCATCCCTCAATTATCTGGTGGCCCAGTATTGTCTGTTTCCTTCTAGGAATCTTAGGACCTATGGCTTATCTGTCAGGACATGGCCATCCAATGGGTGGACAGGAGAAGTCAGTCGTTTGTACGGTGTCGTCAAAGCACATGCTTTATGCCTGGGACGTGCAGGAGGTGAGTCTGGCCAGTGAGGAGCACAAATAAAGCCTCGCTCTGTCCATCCTGTTCCACACAGGCAAGTGCTGGGGGGAAATGCTACTTGGAAGTGATGACAGAAATGGAGTTTCAAATCGAGTCTTCTAATTGGTAATCTGTGACCTTTCCATTTAGACTGTAGACACACAGAAAATTCACTTTTTAATGTGTGTGTGTTTTTTTTTTAAGATTTTATTTGTCAGAGAGTGTGTGCGCACACAAGCAGAGGGAGAGGCACGCAGGCAGGGGGAGAAGCAGGGTGCCCGATGCAGGACTCCAGGATCATGACCTGGGCTGAAGGCAGTCACTTAACCAACTGAGCCACCCAGGCATCCCTAACGTGTATTTCTATATATAAATTTGTACAAGGACTTATTTTCTATTGGTAACGTGGAATGGCTGTGAAATAAACTTTGGGTGTTGTGGATCTTCATGACCTATTCTACCGCCTCTCCGTCAACGTTGGCATTTGTTACATTGACTTTTTCAGGAAGTGGTCTCTAACTCTGATCACTTCCAAGGCGGACAAAGGTCATCTACATCAGGACCAGTATATGTAGTGCAAGAATCACTAGATAGGAAATTGGAAGACCCCAAAGTGGGTCCCAAGTTACTGTATTTCTCCCTGTGAAAAGTATATGATGACACTTTTTCACACAGGGTCTTCTGAAGAAAACCCTTTATGAATATATGAGTTGGCAGGAGAATGATAAAAGTCTAGAAGGGACTCCTAAAATTATACGATGCTTTTTAAAAAAGATTTTATTTATTTGACAGAAGAGAGCGCAAGCAGGGGGAAGAACAGAGGGAGAGGGAGAAGCAGGCTCCCTGCTGAGCAAGGAGCCCAATGCAGGGCTCAATCCCAGGGTCCTGGGATCATGACATGAGCTGAAGGCAGACACTTAACCCACTGAGCCACCCAGGCACCCCTAAAGTTATACAGTGTTATATGTCAATTATATTTCACTAAAGCTGAGAAAATCAGAAAGATACTCTCTTGGATAATTTGCTCTAGGGGAAACCAGTCACCATGTCCCTGAGGACATCCAAGCAGCTCAGTGGATGATCTACTTGGCAAAGATCTCAGGCTTTCTGCCAACAGCCAACACCATCTTTGCAGTCATGTGAGTGAGCCACCTTGGAAGCTAACCTTCGGTCCTTCAGATTATTGTGTCCCCAGTCAACATGCTGCAACCTAGTGAGGAACCCGAAACCAGAGCCACTCAAGGAATCGCCTCCTGAATTTTGGACCAGCAGAAGCTGTGTGGGATAAGTGTTTATGGCTTTGAGTTGCTATGGCATTTGTTAGGCAGCAACAGATAACAGTTTTTAGTACAACTTTTCTTAAAATTTAAGATGTGGAAGCAGCTTTGGAACCAGGCAGTGGGAAGAAGCTAGAAAAACTCAGGAGAGTTTGGGACTTTGAGGAGACCTAGCAAAAACCTAGTGGCCTGCCATGAGGCTGCCAGTGAAGACTTAAAGGGAAATGTAAACAAAGATATTGGACACTGGAGGAAACAGTGTTCTTGTTACAGAGCTCCAGAAATTTTTAACAACATTGTCACCCCGGGTAATGTGAAAACTAGCAAACATGTCCAAGGAATGGAGTGTTCTTGCTAAGGAGAATTCTAGGCAGAATGCTGAGTGCTGACTGCTGCTTGCTGTTTGTGGTAAAACAAGAGAAGAGGGGAGGATACAGTGACTGTCAGAGAAAAGAGAGCCAAGGATTGCTGGTTCTGAAAATTTGCAGCCTTTCAGAGGGCAAATGATGCTAAAATTTAAGACGTAGACTCCAAGCAAGATCAATCCAGGGCAGTGTCAATAAACCATATTATAAAGGTGAAGGCAAAGAGTGACTGCAAAATTCTTTATTAGACCACAGAAAGATCTAAGGGGATGCCTCAGAACTGAGGTCAAGCAATGGACCTCAAAGTTTAAAGCCTTGTCCTCACCAGCCCCAGCAGCAGCCCAGGGTGTCAGGGGATTTATCTCAAAGACTTGTGGGTGCGGCTTTTGTCTAATGACATCAACTCCAATAAGTTTCTTGGGAGACCCACAAAGTTTTTTCAGGGAATCATGTTGGCAGAAATGCTGCCAGCTTGAATGTTAAGGGGTTGAAATATCACAACAGGAAAAGAGGCCTTTGAATCCTGAACTTTTACAGGGAAGAAGCAGCCTGTGAAACTACTCAGCTACGGAATTGGGCCACCGTATATGGACAGGGCAGGATAACTCAGAAGGCAGAACCCAGAGCCAGTGAGTGGAGCCACGAGTCCTGAAGAATCTTTCCCAGGCCTTAAATCCTGATCAACATACTACCAGCATGTTCTCTGTTGGAGCTCAAATTTTCTGTGTAGCACTGACTCCCACTCTTCTACTGCCATTTTCCTTTTTTTTTTTTTTTTGGATGAGAGTGTCTATAATGTTATCCTTATCTGTGCTATAATCTCCTAGCCTTCTATTTTGGGGTTGGGGGTCAGACAACTTGTATATTTAGTTCTGAGGTTTTCACATCAAGATGAGCTGAATCTAAAGAGCCTCATCTCATTAAACGATGAGATCCTAGATTTTGAGATGATGCTGTAATGGTGAGACATTTGGGAGCATGGGAGATGGTGAGTGTATTTTGCATGTGGGAGGGAGGTGAGTTATTAAGGTCTGCAGGGTGGAGTGTGTCAGCCAGTCTGGAAGATGGCCTCAGTATTCCTTGTCCCATATTCATGATCCTAGGTAGTCCACTGGACATTGTCACCAACTGGACATTGTGGAAATGATGGTGTGTAACTTATGAAGATATGTCATAAAAGACACTTCCTCTCTCTTGAGTCATTGGCTCCTAGAAAGCCAGCCACAGTGTTATGAGGACCCTTAAGAAGCCCTACAGGGAAGGTCTGTGTGGTGAAGTCCTGAGGGCTGCCGGGAGCCAGCACCAACTTGCCAGCCTTATGAGTCAGCCATCTTGGCCTCATCCTCATGAAGCCAACTTCAACCTCATAAGAGACCCTGAGCCACAAACCACCTAGCCAAGCTGTACCTGAATTTCTAACAGAAACTGAGATAACAAAAACTTCTGCTTTAACCACCCAGTCTTTATGGAGAGGGTTTATTTTTATTTTTAATTTTTTTTGAAGATTTTATTTATTTGACAGAGAAATAGTGAGAGCAGGAACACAAGCGGGGGAGTGGGAGAGGGAGAAGCAGGCTTCCCGCCGAGCAGGGAGCCCGATGCGGGGCTCGATCCCAGGACCCTGGGATCATGACCTGAGCCGAAGGCAGACGCCTGACAATCTGAGCCAGCCAGGTGCCCCTGGAGAGGGTTTATTTTTATTTATTTTGCTTATTTAAAGAAAAAGTCCAGTGTAGTTAACATACAACATTATATTAGCTTCAGGTGTACAATATAGTGATTCAGCAATTCTGTACATCACCTGGTGCTCATCATGACACGTGCACTCCTTAATCCCCATCACCTGTTTTCCCCATCACCTGTTTCCCCCATCACCCACCCCCACCTTCTGGTAACTGTTCTCTATAGTTAAGAGTTTGTTTTTTGGTTTGCCTCTTTTCTGTTTGTTTTGTTTCTTAAATTCCACATATGAGTGAAATCATATGGTATTTGTCTTTCTCTGACTATTTCACTTAGCATTATACCCTCTAGATCCATCCATGTTGTTGCAAATGGCAAGATTTCATTCTTTTTCATGGCCAAGTAGTATTCCATTGTGTGGGTGTGGATGTGTGTGTGGGTGAGGACACCCACACACACACCAGTCTTCTTTATCCATTCATGTATCGATGGACCCTTGGGTTGCTTCTGTATCTTGGCTATTGTAAATAATGCTGCAATGAACATAAGGATGCATATATCTTTTCAAATTAGTGTTTTCCTTTTTTTCAGCTAAATACCCAGTAGAGGACTTGCTGGCTCATGTGGTAGTTCTGTTTTTAATTTTTTCATACTGCTTTCCACAGCAGCTGCCCCAGTTTGCATTCCCACCAACAGGGCACAAGTGTTCCTTTTACTCTGCACCCTTTCAGACACTTGTTGGTCATTGCATTTTTTATTTTAGCCATTCTGACCGGTGTGAGGTGATATCTCGTTGTGGTTTTGATTTTAAGCCACCCAATTTGGGGATGATTTATTGCACAGCAATAGATAACACTGCACAGGCAATCTGAGTGTTACAATCAACATGGTGATTACATCTGGGGAGTGTGCAGAAGTTAAGAGAGCAAGCGCTACAAGTGGGCTTAGAAGTAGTTATTATGATCAATTTATAATAACTAAAATTCTACATTTATTTTGTGTTCTTTTCTCTTTGTATGATATACTTCACAATTTTTTAAAGGCTAAAGAAAATCTAGAAGGGAAACGTTCTTCTGTCTTATTTGCAATGTACAAAATTGATGATGGAATAACAATTATGAGAGTTGATATTCTTTGAATTCCTACTGTGGACAAGGCAGAATTCTTTTTTTTCTCTTTTTAAGATTTATTTATTTATTCTTTAAAGATTTTATTTATTTATTTGAGAGAGAGAGCACATGAGAGGGCGGAGGGTCAGAGGGAGAAGCAGACTCCCCGCTGAGCAGGGAGCCCGATGCGGGACTCGATCCCGGGACTCCAGGATCATGACCTGAGCCGAAGGCAGTCGCTTAACCAACTGAGCCACCCAGGCGCCCCTCAGATTTAGTTATTTATTTTGGAGGGAAGGGAGAAGGAGACAGAAATCCAAGCAGACTCTCTACTGAGCATGGAGCCCAACGTGGGACTCAATCTCACAATCCTGAGCTCATGACCTGAGCCAAAATCCAGTTAGATGCCTAACTGGCTACACCACCCAGGTGTCCCTAGGCAGAATTCTAAGAATGTTTCATGTGCTGTGAAATGTATTATGACAGCCCTGTAAGAAGCCACAACGGTAAGTAACTTGCTGAATGTAACACTGTTAGTTAGAGGCAGAACTGACTTGAGCCCAGAAGCGTGATCATTCTTTATGCTCATCACATAGTGAGATCTTGTCTTGGAATATACTGCATTGTTTCTTTTCTGTGTTCACTACCCCTCCAATAATCGAGATGTTTAGAATTTTCTTATTCTTTTCCCAGAAGCGAGAAACGGATCTGATTTGGAGGAGGCTTCCAAAAAAACACTGGCCGGAAGAAAGCCCAGTAGGTGTGAAGAGTTCCTTGCACACCGACAGTGTTCCTCTCATTTCCTAGGGCACTATGATCTGGTCCAGCCCAGTCCAGCAGTCTAGTATCATGCGTCTGGCAACCCTCCCTCAGATGCATCTTGCATTCACTGCGGATTTGGAGGGAACTGTCAAAGTGTGGAATTGTCAGGATGAGGATGCCCTGGCTACCCTCACCATGCCTCGGGCCTGTTTTTCCTTGGAAATCTGTCTCACAAATGATGGCCCATTCCTGATGGTAAGTGAGCCCTGCACCTAGAGAGGGCCCACAAAACAAAATGCCTGCTGCCTTGACAGGCGTTGTGGCCCCCATGACTGTCACATCACGGTCTGTCTTCTTGGAGTCATCCCTACCACATACCCTGAGAGTCCAAACATATCCACGAACGTTGGCCAAACAAACCTCACTACCATCTTGGCCCTTGATCTACCACAAGTACGTTTCCCTAGTCATTCTTCCAGAAAAGAAAAAAAAAAAAAAAGCCTCCCTGAATGAGTTCCTCTCTATGTCTCTTCTTTCAAGTGTGTATTGTATAGTATTTGACCTCGGACAGGGATTAGGGAGAGCGAGCTGTGGGTTTGGGAAGACATTGAGAAAAGAACAGTGTTGATGTGCTATGAGTAACTATTCTGGAGAAGAGTGCTTTGGGGCTTAGAAAGTTTTATTCCTTGGGATCATTCTCACAACGCTGAGGCAGCTTTTCATCTCCGTTATGGGATCGAAGAAACCATAGTATGTTTTGCAGCTGACAATCCTGCTTTCTGTGTGCTCTAGGACTTCCTGTCTCCTTCCATTGACGTGGTGGTGGTGTTTGGTTTCAGGTAGGCAACTCTGAAGGTGACATCTACACACTGACAGTGCCTGAGCTAAGGGGTGTCTCTAAAGTCAGTGCATTTAAATATAGTGTTGACCTCCTACACTGCTCTCCCGACAAGAAATGGATCTTTGCATCTGGGACACATCAGAATATCTTGCCAGTGGTACGTGTCGCTCTGTGCTTTAACTTTGGGAGCAGAGGGTCAAGCATTAGGAAGGTGGGGTTTAGGAAGTGTTGGAGAACCTGCAGAACTCAGGGAGGACCACACATAGTGCTCCCTCCTCTCAAAGGCCATATTGCATGTAGAATCCATTTTTGTAGCCAAGAAAAAAATGTTCTGGGATTCCTGGGTGGCTCAGTCAGTTGAGCATCTGCCTTCAGCTCAGGTCAGGATCCTGGGGTCCTGGGATCGAGAGTCCTGCATCGGGCACCCTGCTCAGCAGGGAGCCTGCTTCCCCCTCTGCCGGCCACTTCCCCCTGCTTGTGCTCGCATGTCCCCCCTCTCTCTGACAAATAAATAATATCTTAAAAAAAAAAAAAAGAAAAAAGAAACAGTGTTCTTTGAAGTGATAGTGTCAAGTTGCAAGAAAAAAAAAAAAGTTTGTTAATGAAAATTTGTTCATGAAGCCTGAATCAGCCAAAGAGCTAGAGGAAGGTGAGAGAGGTCTCAAGAAAGGAGGATCTTTGGTAACCTTGTTCGTTTTAGCTTTCCTTGCTTTACTTTTATCCACCTTGGCTGGAAGGGACAAAGAAGTCCAGAAGTAACTAAGAACGTATCAGCCTCCGAATGTCCCTCTGAGAAAGTCTGTGGCCGTTGAGTCTGCCATTTTTACTATGTGGCTCGTGTGGACCGTGCACCAGAGAGCAAGGAGCTGAGAGGAGGCAGCGAAAACCAAACCGCCCTAGACGAGTTCCCCAAGCAGGGAAAAATTTATCCAACCAATGGCAGCTTGATCTGGGCTCCACTGTGGCCAGATGGTTTTGTAACTCCTGGGCGTGCCAGAAGAGCAGCTTCGGGGACTTTGCTCTCTGCATGACCGTGACAGACAGGAGAGGAAGATGGTCCTTGGATGTCAGATGACAAGCGGGGACTACTTAATGCTCCCTAAGATTCAGAATAAAGCTTTGGCCACAAAACAAGGCTTTTTTTTTTTTTTTTTTTTTTAAATCAGGCTCCATGCCCAATGTAGGGCTTGAACTCACGACCCTGAGATCAAGAGTCACATGCTCTACCGACTGAGCCAGCCAGGCGCCCCCACAAAACAAGGACTTGTAAGGAGGCTTTTCTGGAGTCGCTCCTGTCCTGACGTGCTGTAACTTCTCCCTTCACCTGACTACATGTGCACTGATCTCTCCCCAGGTGTTCCTCACAGAGAGCTTACTGAAACCGTCAGAAGGCAAAAGCCCTCTGTCTCTCTCCATCCCATTTTCATCCTGCTGCAGAGCCTGCTGGGCCCCAAGGAGGACAAGCAGGATAACAGTGATGTACCGAAGAGGCTCTTTCAAAAAGACAGGATTTACCACCTTTGAGCTAATGGCTGAGAGGACGGGGGACAGAACAGACATCCAAGGTAGGCTGTGCCCCATCAGAGACACGGTTTCTAGTCCCTTCCATGCGTGCATTCTTTGGGAGCCATAACTCTGTGGAAAGGGGGCAGGGGGCTGCTTTAGCTGGAGGGGATTTCTTTACCCCGGGCCTGCCTGCCTCTCATGCCTGTGCTCTGACCTCTACTGTGCTCCACCCCGCTATCGGGCAGGTCTGTTTAGATTCCCATCCTGCTTTAGGGCCTGGATCCCAATGCCTCCTCCATGCCTGAGCTGTTACCGTCCACCGCCCCCTGTTCCTGGGTCCGGGCACCTGTCACCGTGGTCTGTGACATGTGTTTGTCACCGGCCTGCCCTTCATTTTCCTCACCAGACCGAGGTCCCCTGAAAAGAGCGAGTGGGTTTTTTCATTCCGCGTAAAGCTAGTGTGCGGACTGAAGGAGCCCAGCTTGCCTGCCCGTGTGTGTATGTTTTGCATGAAAACAGCCCATCAGATTGCAACTTTCCTGTTGCCGCTTCATATGGAGAGTCCTATTTGGATGGGTGTCGGAGACGGAAATATGATTGTCTTTGAGAGTGGGCCGTCCCTATTCCTCTTCACCATCAGTGGCCACCTGCTGCAACGATTTGAGGACCACCAGAGGACCATCGGCAACTTATGGGTGGTAGGTATGAGCCTCCTCTGCCCGCCGCTCGCGGCTCTGACTCTGGGCCGCTCATCCCGGTATCCTTTGAAGGATTCTGTGCACGTCCTCACCACATCCATGGATGACTCTCTGCACCTGTACACGTGGGAAGAGGAAGGCCGTTATCCGTACCTCAGGAGCTGCTGTCACCTGGAGCACCTAGGGAGCGACCCAGCACCGAGCTGGTAAGCCCTGCCTTGTGATTTACCTTGCCTTAAAGATTGCAACTTCTGATCTAAAAAAATGAAGGGATAATAAGAGAGGTTTTTTTTTTTTATAAAGATTTTATTTATTTATTTATTTGAGAGAGAGAATGAGAGAGAGAGCATGAGATGGGGGAGGGTCAGAGGGAGAAGCAGACTCCCCCCTGAGCAGGGAGCCCGATGCGGGACTCGATCCCGGGACTCCAGGATTATGACCTGAGCCGAAGGCAGTCGCTTAACCAACTGAGCCACCCAGGCGCCCAAGAGAGGTTTTTTAAAAGAGTTTTTGAGGATGTATTTAAATAAACTTATGTCCAGAAAGAGAATTGCTAGTTCTTGGAATGTGTTCACAGCCCTTGCAGTACATTTCAAAAGGCTTTCCAAAAGGGCTCCCATTTGTTTGCCCACAGCAGAACATGCAACATTTATATCCTCAATATCCTGTCTTTACTTGCAAGGTGTATACTTTTTTGAGTTCGTGAGTCGTTTGGGTTGTTTTTTTTTTAAAGATTTTATTTATTTATCTGAGAGAGAGAGAAAGAGCGAGCACGAGCAGGGGGCAGAGGCAGAGGGAGACGCAGGCTTCCCGCCGAGCAGGGAGCCTGATGTGGGATCCTAGGACCCTGAGATCATGACCTGAGCCGAAACCAAGAGTTGAAGGCTTAACCGACCGAGCCACCCAGGCGCCCCTGGGGTGCTTCTTTAGCCAGCTGTTTTTATCTCCATTTTAGTTTTCTTGTAGATTGCCTTCATCTAAATTGTTTTTCTTGAGATTTTACATACCATACATAGAGGTCTTGTCTTTTATATACATTGTTGCTTGTCCTTATGTTTATTTTTGGCAATATCTAACAAAGCACAGATACATGTATTCTTTTTTTTTTTTTTAAGATTTTATTTATTTATTTGAGA
>NC_138369.1:14559223-14578692 GCF_054177405.1 Leptonychotes weddellii
AAGCAAGCAAGCAAGAAGCAAGCAAGCAAGCAAGAAAGAATGAAAATATTCTCTCTCAGGGCACCTGGGTGGCTCAGTCGGTTAAGCATCTGCCTGCAGCTCAGGTCATGATCTTGGGGTCCTGGGATCGAGTCCTGAAATGGGCACCCTGCTCGGCAGGGAGTCTGCTTCTCCCTCTGCTCCTCCCCCTGCTTGTGCTCTTGCTAGCACTCTCTCTAATGAATAAAAAAATCTTTAAAAGATATTCTCTCTCTCATTATTAAATAGTATCTCTGATTTGCTAGGTTATCTTGAGAATTCCGGCAGGTGCTATCTCAGAGCAGGTTGGGATTGCTACTCTTGCAATTAATAATCAGCATAACTGTGTCAGATCTGTGCAGTCAAAACCAAATCTAGGAATAACTTCAGTGATCAAAGGACGAACTGATTTGGGAAGAATATTCATATCTTTGTCAGGTTCAAATTTAGTCTTCTCAACAATGGATATAATTACTTTGCCGTTTGTCCACTGATGATCTTGTTTTTTCTGTTGGCAGCTACGTCTCCAAAGCAATATGTGATGATATGAGCATAGTATGTGTGGTGTCCAGAATTCGTGAATCCAGCATTCTGGTGATGTATTCTTTGCATATGTAATGTGGAAACTAATGGAATTAGCCTTGCATCATCTCCCTCATTGTAGTAAAGAGAATTCTGTTCGCAAACCCAGAATGATTGTTTTAGTGATATTAGGAAAGAAGCCATGATTTAACTACCTATAGTAAATCAGACACTGTAACAGACAGTACAGATCCGGCACTATGCAAACAGAAGGCAGAGCAACATAGCCTTTGTCCTTGCCAGCAGGGAGAGTATAGAATACAAAGGGAGTAAAATATAACTGGTCGCAGATCAATTCAAAGGGAGCCTATATCAGGGGAAAGCATGACTTCAGACTGAGGCTGGTTTAAAGGGGGCACCTGGCTCAGTCGGTAGGGAATGCAACTTTTTTTTTTTAAAGATTTTATTTATTTGACAGAGCGAGTGAATGCACAGAGGGAGCAGCAAAGGGAGAGAGAGAAACAGACTCCCCACTGAGCGGGGAGCCCAATGTGGGGCTTGATCCCAGGATTCTGGGATCACGATCTGAGCTGAAGATCTGTTTAACTGACTGAGCCACCCAGGCACCCGACCATGCAACTCTTGATCTCAGGGTTGTGAGTTTGAGCCCTGTGTTGGGCGTGGAGCCTACTTAAAAAAAAAATTGTAAAAGTGAAGGTCATCTGTATCAGTCAGTGTTCTCTAAAATGTAAGCAAAACCTAAATGTGTTATAAAAACATAGACGTTAATATTTAACGGCGGCTAGAAGTGACTCAGGATATAGATGGTAATAAAAAAATGCCCAAGAGGACTAGGATATAGGACATACAGCAAAAGCTAAATCACATGGAAATTTCAATTTGCATAATTTCACGGCCACTGTAGTGGACATGATAAAGAACTGCCCCCTAAGTTTATCACTGGTTCAGGATCCGGAGTTCAGGGAGAGAGTACTAATACATCAAGCCTGAGCCCCACGGGTGTGCTGTCCTGGCTGTGAGAGGAGGGGAGGACTGGAAGAAACAGGACGTGAGAGGGGGACACAGTACTCTCATGAGAATGTAATCTCAATGGGGGATTTCTCCAAGGAGCAGTGTGGGTTTCTAGGCTGTTAAAGTGCCCACCATTCCCTCTTCCTCAAAATGAAGCTGTGACCAGGAGGATAAAGGAAAGGAAGTCAATGGAGGGTGGCTGGAGATGGACAAGGCTGGGTGGAGAAGCTGACAGGAGATGCATTGTACACAGCACCTGGCAGTTCTGGGACAGCCACATGTTTGGCTTAGGTCCGAATCAAAGTCCGCGAGGAGGAATACATACTAACATGGGGTGGAAAGTCAGGAAGTGTCAAGTCACACAGCTGCAGGATCTAACCCAAATATTTTGTTTAACAAAGGAGAAAAAAAGACCTGTATTTTATAGATCTGTGTTTTTTTAAAGCTTCTTTTCATTGGCATTTAGAAAAGTGAGTTAGAAGTAGCCCTAGCATACACCTGTAATGAGTATCATGTCCTATGCCAATTTTACCTCTGTTAAAAAAAATGTGGCCATCGTGACTAAGGAAAGCCCGTGAGGCTGTTTTCTTTCTTTTTTTTTTTTTTAAAGATTTTATTTATTTGAGAGAGAATGAGAGAGAACACATGAGAGGGGATAGGGTCAGAGGGCAAAGCAGACTCCCTGCTGAGCAGGGAGCCCGATGCGGGACTCGATCCAGGGACTCCAGGATCATGACCTGAGCCGAAGGCAGTCGCTTAACCAACTGAGCCACCCAGGCGCCCGGCTGTTTTCTTTATTAGAATCTGTTATAAAGGGAATATGTGGCAGAGGACATGGAGGTGGAAGATGAGATAGAGGCAAAAATCTGTGGACTATATGTGCATGAGCACAAAGAATGTAATTTGTCAGAGGAAACAGGAGTAAATAGGATCCCACAGTGCCTGTGATTTGTGAATAACTTAGAGACAAAACTGAATTGCTGTTGGGCTTTCATTTTCCAGGAAAAGGTGGTCAAGATAGGCAGAGAAAATTTTCTACACACGGCACCAAACAGTGTTCAAAACTGCAAATGCAAAAGAAAACCTTAAAATCTATGGTGCAGGGGGCCGGAATTGAAGAGAAACCTTCTAAGCTGGGAATGAAGAAAATGGGTAAATCCAGAAAAATCAAGAAATGCTGCATGCCTTATTCATAGGATTTTAAAGGACTCCACAATGGAACACAGGGCCTCTGCCAAAGTGGAGGTCAGTTCACAGATCTGCAAGGTCCGGGACCCTCAGAAAAGTAACAGTGCTTTCCTTGTAGGTAAACTGAAGGGAAGTCTACCCATTGGAGAAGGATGATGGGGAGAGCTGCCTCTCTCAGCTTCAGGTATGGGTGGAATAAAAACAGGGAAACCGTTCCCTCCAGAGAATTCCTAACCATAACCATACTCTCGTTGGAGGTGGAGTTGACATCAGTCAAGGTCCCAAGACTAGGCAGAGGTCACACACATTAAGGTGATTTGACCAAAGTTTAATAAAGGAACCACTCTAATTTGGGTTTGTGGTGAAAAGAATTCAAGAAGCCACAGAAATAATACACCTAGTGGCATTTTAGCCCCTCTTTTTTGTAAACATCCCTCCAGGGTGCTGGCAGTCCACTGCTGACCTATGCTCGCTAATCCAGGCCAGGTTTTGTTTCTGTCTCAGCCACAGGAAGCTCCGTGCGCAGGCACCAGCTGCTGGGAAGAGTTAATCTTCCCCTACCTGTACCCAGAGGGTGCTGGCCTAGCCTAGCTGACTTAGACTCCCCCGGCCCCACCTCTTCTTTCGGTGCCCTGGGCTGGCCTGTGTTAAAAGCCACCGCTACTAGGTGGGGGCTTATTATAGCTACAGAGAATTAAACAGGGCTGTTCCTCTAATTAGAACACCTCTACCAGATATCATTGCTTGAATGGATACATTCAGGTGGTCTATAGATTTGACTAACACGTTCTATTGAGTAAAGACTTCACCAGAGAGAGTGAGGCATCCTTTCTAGCACCCGTGTACTTCGCTCTGCTACAAGCACTGCAGCCAGCTGGACCTGCTCCTGACACCCGGGGGGTTGGAACTGTGAAAAAGGAAACCATACACGGTGTCCCTTAGGTTAGGTATTAGATCTTGGTTGGCGGACTTGGGGCCTTAACGTAGCTGCAGTTTCAGCCCCACCCCCGCCAAAATGTCACCAGTCTACATGGGACTTTCCTGGTCAGCACTAGATTTGCTGCTCGACCCCTGCTGTTCCCCTTAGGAGTGCAGCCTTGCCTAAAACAATGGGTTCTTTGCTAATAATCCCCTTTTCCCCCACTCCCTATCTTTAAAAACTTTTCCTTTTCTGTAGCCCTCTGGAGCTCCCCTTTACTTGCTAAACAGAGATGCTGCCCAATTCACAAATGGATGAATAAAGCCCCTTGGATCTTTAAAATGTACTCGGTTGACTGTTTGTTATTTAACAGAATTAATTGCCCCACATGGGGCAGCACCATAGGGGTGATTCCCAGGAGACCAACAGATGCCCTGTAGATGACCTCCAACTTTAACCCCCTACTCTGTGATTCTGATCAGAATCTTCTCCTTTTTGGATCAATTCTCCTGGCTCTCTACTACCAAATGGGCAGACTGGCTGGAAAAAAAAAAAGTTTTGAAATCCTAGTTTTTGACTTTATAGGATTCTGGATCCTAAGGATGCTTTATCACTGGCTCCAAAAACAGGCATGAGACCTATTACCTCAAAAGCCAACTGGTGCCAAATTCAAATTTTAACACATTATTTTTGAAAAGGCCCAAACAAGCAGAGTTTTAGCCAGCTAGAGCCTGTCTGCTTTTCATATCCCCACTGAAACCTTACCTAACAGCTCCTACCCACTGCTAAGCCAGAGACCTATGGCTGTAAGCCCCAGGCTGCTGCAGTCATCGGGGGCTATTTGACCCAGAGCCTCCCCACCCCACACGCACACCTAGGTACAGAAGTCCCCAGCTCCCATCTCCTTCTCTCTCCCAGAGTACCCTTGCCATCGTCCCATCTGGATGCACCACAAGCTTCCAGTCTCATGAGATGAGGACCTTCCCCTCCACGCAACACCCTCCAAGCACCTCTCAGTAAAGTTTGTGTAACTGCCTCTTGTTCTTTTTCCTTGATGAGCCCCCACATCCTTTGAGGCCTTACAGACCTACATCCTAAATATATAAAAGAACTCTTAAAACTCAACAAGAAAACAACCCAATTAAAAATGGGCAAAAGACTTGAACAGCTACCTCACCAAAGAGGATACACAAGAGGCAAACAAGTTCATGAAAAGGTGCTCAACATCACTAGTCATTAAAGAAATCTAAATTAAAACCGCAATGAGAGAATAGTGTACACCTATTAGATTGGAGGGGGCAGGTGGGGAGACGGACAATGCCAAAAGCTAGAGGATGCGGAGCAACCAGAACTCAACGACACTGCTGGCGGAAACGCAAAATGCTATGGCCATTTTTGTAAAGAGTTGGGCAATTTCTTATGAAATAAAACATGCACTTAGCATATCACCCAGCAATCCCACTTCTAAGTATTTACCCAAGAGAAATGAAAACTTCTGATCACACAAAAGCCTGTATATAAATGCTTATAGCAACTCTATTCGTAATCACCCAAAACTGGAAACAACCCAAATGTCCTTCAACTGGTGAAAAGATCTACTCGGGTGAATCCATACAATGAGATACTACCCAGAAATAAATGTACATCAACTGCTGATGCACACAAATCTCTTGGACATCAGCCTTAGCAACATTTTTCTAGATCTGTCTCCTCAGGCCAGGGAAACAAAAGCAAAAATAAACAACTGAGGCTACCTCAAACTAAAAAGCTTTTGCACAGTGAAGAAAACCATCAACAAGATAAAAAGGCAGCCTACCAAATGAGAGAAGATGCTTGCAAATGATATATCTGATAAGGGGTTAATATTCAAAATATTAAAATTTATAAGCTATCCAAATAATACCCAAAATAAAAGAAGTTCTACAACTCAACACCAAAAAAACGATCCAATTTAAAAAACGGGCAGAGGACCTGAATAGACATTTTTCCAAAGAAGACACCCAGATGGCCAAAAGACACATGAAAAGATGCTCAACATCATTATTCATCAAGCAAGTGCAAATCAAAACCACAGTAAGATATCCCCTCACGCATGTCAGAATGGCTAGAATCAAAAAGACAAGAAACAAGTGTTGGTGAGGATGTGAGGAAAGGGAACCCTCGTGCACTGTCGGTGGGAAGGTAATCTGGAAGACAGTCTGAAGCTTCCTCAAAAAATTGGAAATAGAAATACTATATGACCCAGTAATTCCACTTCTGGGTACTTACCTGAAGAAAACGAAAGTCGTAATTCAGAAAGATATGCACCCCTATGTTTACTGCAGCATGATTTATTTTTTTTTATTTTTTTTATTTTTTTAAAGATTTTATTTATTTATCTGAGAGAGAGAATGAGATAGAGAGAGCATGAGAGGGGGGAGGGTCAGAGGGAGAAGCAGACTCCCTGCCGAGCAGGGAGCCCGATGTGGGACTCGATCCCGGGACTCCAGGATCATGACCTGAGCCGAAGGCAGTCGCTTAACCAACTGAGCCACCCAGGCGCCCTGCAGCATGATTTATAATAGCCAAGACATGGAAGCAGCCTAACTGTCCATCGGTGGATGAACAGATCAAGATGTGTGTGTGGGGGGGGTGTGCACAGAGATACACAGACACATATACACACAGTGGATTATTAGCCATAAAATCTTGCCATTTGCCACAACAGGGATGGATCTAGAGGGTATTATGCTTGGTGAAATAAGTCAGATAAAGACAAATACCGCATGATTCCACTTACATGTGCAATCTAAGAAATGAACAAAAATGAGAAACACTCATAAACACAGAGAACAAACTGGTGGTTGCCTAATAAGGGGAAGGGGGTGGGGAAGAGGGGCAAAATGGGTGAAGGGGAGTAAGAGGTACAAACTTCCAATTATAAGTCATGGGGATGAAAAGTATGGCACAGGAAATAGTTAATAATGTAACACACTTACCGTGGTGAGCATTTCATAATGTGCACAATTGAATCACTATGTTGCACACCTGAAATTAACATGTCCACTATGCTTCAATTAAAAATTTAAAAAAACTTTAACACAGAGATTTAAAAATCCTAAATATGACTCCCTTCAAATATAGGAACAAAACAAAACAAAACAAAAATACAGGAGAAATGGACACAACCACTGGAGGCAAGAAGGAGGGGAGCAGATGAGAAACCAAGACTGAATGAGGTACAAGAAACAGAGAAGAACCAGGGCCTGGCAGGTCCCCCAAGAGACCCAAGGACCTGGTCCAGTAATAGAGCTGGGGACACAGGGGTGCAGGAGGTGGCACAGGGAACCTGAGCACTGCTCCCCGCCGGGCAAGGGCGGGGTCAGAGGTTGAACCTGGGCGGCATGGAGCAGGAGTCCAAGGTTCCATCTGGGAGTCAGAAGCTGGTTCTAGTCCTTCTCGCTGGGTGATCTTGAGCAAGTCGCTCCCTCTGGATGGATTCAACCTCCCCCCCCCCCAGGAAAAGACACCCTCTGTGCCTCCCCCAGCCTAGCCCCCAACCGAGGGACAGTGCCACAGCGGCACCTCTCATTATGAGGGTAAAAGAGGGGGTGCCGGCAAGACAGAGGGCAAAGGCAGGGCCTTCCTGCATCGCCTGGAGCCTAAGACCCATTCTGCAGGCAGGGAGACCCCAGGCAGGAACCTGGGCATGAGTCACTGAGAAACCTCTTTTAGGCTGGGCTGCCTGGGAGTCAGGGTGAGGAGGGCAGGCCAAGGAGTGGTCCACCTTCCCCTTTTGCATAAGGGGTCGGGCGGCCTCCCAGCTTACCCCGCACCAAGGTCAGGCCCGGCTCTCTGGGCCACAGACGGCTAGCTCGTGCCCAGCAGGCTCTCGTAGCCCTCAGTGTCTCCAGGGGCCTACCTTCTCCAGTGACGCTTTTCACAAGACGCCCACATCTTACAGAACCTGAGGCCACTGTCCCAAGGTGGTCCCCAGGGCCAGGCCCTAGCCCAGTCCTGGAGCTCCAAGTCCATGGGGCTTTCCACCAGGGCATCTTTCCTTGGGCCAGAGCTTCTGTCTGTCCCCAATGCCAGACAGACAGACAGACACACACACACACACACTCTCTGATGAGCACTGCTTCCTTGACTCCAGGTCAGCAAGCGAGGCTGGGAGCAGGGAGGAAAGAGGTTGAAGTGCCCATACACATTTCGGTGGGTGTAAGGACACAGATATGCCGGCTTCCTGCATCCCTGGGTGGGTCTATGCCCTGCCCGGGCTGGATTCTTCTGCCCTGGGACAAATGCATCTTACACAGCCTGCAGCTCGAGTCTCCCTTGGGTCCCCATTTGCACACCCAACATCCCCCCCCAGCCTGCAGGGGCAAGGAAGCCAATCAGCCCTAAGGAGTTGAGGTTTCTGAGGCCCTTCAGGTGGAATGTGCAAGCGCCTCCCAAGGGGCAGCAGGTCATGGGGTGTGGGGGGAATCCCTGGGAGCTGGGAACCAAGTCCCACTGTGGCCTTAACCCTGTGGCCCTGAATGACAAAACACCTGCTATGCGCCTCCCAGGGCAAAGAGGTGCTCGTGCTGGATGCGCTGTTTGCCCACCAGGCCTGTCCTACCTGATTTTTCACCCCGCTCTGCACTCAGAAGCCAACTGCCCCGATCTGCACCTGCCAGGCTCCCCTGCCCTCTGGTTCTCAGGGGGCTTGGCCAACAAGGGGAGCTGACAGGAGCCTGGGAAGTGGGCAGAGCAAGGGGCCAGGGTAATGACTCCACCAGTGTCCTTCCTGCCCTGGGGCAGGCTGGCAGGCACCACCCTCCTCCTCCCAAGGCCTCCGTCCCTGGGGCGGCCCCTCCTCCAGCTTCAGCTCCCCGTGCTCCTGGCGGCTGGTGGCGGCTCCGTCCCCGCCCCTCATGACAGGGCCAGTATCCGCTGTGCTTCACCCTGGAAGGCTTCCCCGAGGCCGCAGCTCTGCAAGTAGTTCTCTCGCTAAGCCCACTTCCGTGACCTCTTCTCTGGTTTATGCCATCAGTTTCCCACTGGGAGCTGGACGGATCTGGCCCTTGACAAACATTTCCTCATTAAATCCGGCCAGCTGCCAACTTGGGGTCCCATGCGGCGACACAGGGTGGCTCCTGCCACGTACCAGAACATTTCTGCCCTTCTCCCCAGAGGCCCAGCAAGTCGGGGGGTGGGGGGGCGGAGGCGAAACTTAAACTAGAATCCAGGTCTCCAGCCTTCCTGGCCTGAGATCTTGGGGAGGAGATGAATTTGGGAGTGGTGACGTTTTCACAGGAGGTGCCTGGCGGGGAAGTCAGGTCCCCGGGTTCCTGCAGCATCAGTGAGCACCCAGCCCCGGCGCGTCCCACGGGCCCGTTACAGGGCTGTGCCCCTGCCAGTTTCGGGGTGAAAAGCTTCAGTGGTCACTAGCCTCTGCTTTGGCCTCCCAACACTTTGGTGATCGATCTTCTGTGTGAAACACTGGGTTTGTTTTCTGCCCTGGACCACTCACTGTTACAGGACTCAACTACTTCCTTAGATGTATCTCACATCTAAACCAGAGGTCAGGGTAGAGACGAGGCAAGGTCACCCCCTGAGCCCCAGCACTACTGAATTCTCATTGTTGTGATTTTCTAAAGAGCTCCAGACACAGAAATAGCCATAGCAGCCTCGGATCAAATTCCACACTGTGACCAGAAGGTGGCACCATGCCACCATCCCAAGTCCCCAGCTCCCCAGGGGTCCGCCCCCCACCCCAGGCTCCTAGACCTGTGGCCGCTGGGACAGCCCAAAGATCATTCTGCTTCAAGTGCACATATCAGCTAGGTAATCCAGACACTTATAAATAAAACCCCCAAATTGAGATCATGGAACAAATTCCTTTCAAATACCAAGATGTTATCTTTGCCTTAGATTTCTGGTAAATATTTGCAATGGGATAAGCCATCATCCTAAATTAGAACAGGACACTTTTAAAGGGAGATCCATAGAGCAGCACCAGATGGTTTGGGTCTGAATTTGTTCCGCAATGTGTTATCCTAAGGAAAAGCTGGGGGGTGAAAGGGAACCGGATACACCAGTGTCAGCGCCCAACGAGAAGCCTGGGGCAGCCAGGCCCACCCTGTGACTCCCAGCATAGCCGACAGCCATCTGTCAGCCCTGGCCCAGAGGCTCTGGAGTCCTTCTAACCACTCCCAAAGTTTCAAGTGGCTTCCAAGATGATACCACCATTTATTAGCACAAATTCAGCTGTTACACCGATTAGCACAGTACTTTAAATACCAAAAATATTAACAAAAACACAAAACTCCCGGACCTTGTCTGGACAACTCTTCCAATATGTAAATTGGAGAAAGTTCATTTACGAAGGCAAGTCACTTCCTAAACCCCTGAAGGCGCCCCCAGCAAGAAACAAGGTCCTTTGTACTCTAACACGATTGTGGGAAATACCAAGCCACGAGAGCCCACTTTTGCCACCTCGATTGGAAAAATTAGGAAGAGACTGGTCAGTCTAGATGAAACTGTGGCCAGACCCAAGTAAGCAATCACAAAGAGCTCTTGGAGCTGGACTCTGTTCTCAGCTGTGGCGTTTGAGGGAGGACTTAGAAATTCCTACGTTATCATGGTAGATTTTCATTCCTCACCTTTATCAGAAGGCTGAGACGTGAAAGTGAACAACTCATAGCACATCCAACACTCAGCCCTCCTGGGCACGCAGGGACCTGGTTTCTTCCTTTTGAAGCACTAAAGCTCCCAGCCTCCCAAATGATGGTGGCTGACTGCTGACCTCTCTGACTCTGGTCCCGACAAGGGTCAGCAATGGCGGGGGGGGGGGGCCCTTCGGTGCAGAGAATAGCAGCTGTGACCACAGTGGGCACAGACAGACCAGCGTGCCTCCTGCTGTCTTAGGGCCATTGGGAAGGAAGGAAGGGGCTCCTCTTGGAATCCATCAGCCTCGGTCTCTTCAAACCATGAAGACCCCTGAGTGGGGGGTGGGGCCTCTGGTTAGAACGGAAGGGAGGCTGGGGGTCTCTGGGCTTGGGGAGTTAAGCAGAGAGCCACAGGGGAGAGCCTTGTCCAGATTCAAGGGCATTTCTATCCGGCAGGCTGGCCTCCTACTGAGGCCAAGGGTGGTCTCAGTCAAAGGGGCATCGACCCCCAGCCCTTTAGGCCCAGCCAGCAACACAAGACCCGACGGAGACAGTCTCGGCGCTCACCTCCGGCTACGAATCAGGAACCACCACCCAAGGTGGCCTTCACACAGGCAGACAGTTGGGTCGGGCCCCCGGCCCCGGACGCCTGGAGTATCCAGGAGCCCCTTCAAATGTCCCAGGCGTGGGGAGCCCGGAAACAGGAGCATGGAAAAGGGCCCCAAGACCCACTGTGCCTGGAGTCACCTGCACTAGCGTCCTCCTCTCCCAGTTCCTCCCAGACGACAGGACACGGACGGCGGTCTGAGAACACTTGCGCTGCAAACAAGGCAGGGCCCCTGAAGGGACTCCAACCCCTCCGCCTCGGGTTGCAGGCTCCCCAGCCCATCCTGGATGGGGTCCTTGCCGCAGCCTCTTGTGAGGGTCACGAGAACCCCCCCTCCCCAGCACACACACACAGACACGACCCAGGGTACAGATCCCACTGCCCCCAGTGCCTGCCAGGCACGGCTGCCACCCTCCTACCAAGGGAGGGGCCGGGCCAAGCCCATACATCAGACGCCATGCGGTGTGTTATCCTTTAATGAAGAGCTGGGTCAGTGGGGCCTCCACTCTCCCCCCGGCGCCTGCAGCAGGTGCCCCTCACCACGGGCTGCCTCTGAGGCACGGTGAGACCCGCTGAGGGGTCAGTCTGCAGCGGCCTAGCAAAGGCATTCCTCTCTCGGACCCAGGATCGGGGCAGCAGCTAAGGCCAGAGGCAGCTAAACTGAGGTCAGGGACGACCGAGGAGGACAGGACAGGAAGTGGGGCTCTCCTCCTCCCCCTCTGCATCCCAGTGGGGTAAAGGCCAGTGTTCAGGAACAGTACAGTCTCTCCAGGGGCCGGAGGCCCTTCCAGCCACTCTCTGGAAGCCCTTAGTCCCTGACTCCCCACAGACTGACGTCACACACAAAATAGCCCACGGGGTCACTGGGCTCAGGGAGCAGGCTGGGCACCGCCCGATCAGCCTCAAGGCCCCAGGCCTGCGAGGTAGGTCCAGCAGGGCCCAGGCCAGAGGCCCCAGGGGACTGGGAGCCACCTTCCACTAACTCTGCTTGTCGGGCACTACAGGCATCTAAGAAGGTCGCTTCTCCCCCACGGTTCCAGGGCCGCCCGGGCAGGGCTGAGGCAATGGCAGGCCAGGGCTGGCCAGGTCCCTACAGGTCTGTGACCTTGTTCTCCACAGCAGCTGCGACCTGCTGGAGCCGGTAGCCCAGCTGCATCTTCTGAGCCGTGCCGTCCTCCTCCAGGGCAGTGATGATCTGCAACGGAGACCGCCGGTCAGGGGCGCCCGCCTCCTTCACCTGCCGCCTTCACCCGCACACGTGGACCGGCCTCCTCAGGTACTGCAGCACAGCTGGGGCGGTACCCCAGAAGCCCAGCGAGCCCCCCCACTTCCTCAGGGCCTGGCTGGTGAGGTCAGCACAGGGTTTTAAGGATTCGAGAGGTGAGAATGAGGTACTTTACTCCATACTTAGCACTCACAGCAACAAGCATCCACCTCCGCCGGCAAGATCATTTTGAGCGGAGGCCACCTGCACCCGCCATGCTGGCCTTTTCGCCACGAACCCCCTAGAAGCCGTGTTCCAGCCATCATGGCTCCCCTTGCCCACCGGGGAAGAAGCATTTCCTAATTTCCTACTGCCAGGTGCTGGGCAAGGAGGAGAGACCCCGCAAGGATGGGACCCAAGTGATCCTGTCCTCATGGAGCTCACCCACCCAACACCCGTCTGTGGGCTGCCACAGGGGGCATGGCGGGACCCGGGAGGGGTCTCCACCCTGTCTGCACGAGGGCACGTGACGCCTCACACCCCCCCCCGCCTCCCTCACGCAGGGGCTCGCACTGCTGGGGCAAGGTGCCAGGAATTCACATCCGTGCGCCGCTCGTTTGTGAAATGACTGTCCTCACTCCGGGCCTGGGCCACGAGGCAGGCTCCGCATCCCTGAACAGCAACAGCCATGCCTCGGGAGCCACAGACAGCTAGGCGCACGATTCTGGTAGGCACTTAGCAGGCTGCCTCCTAGGTGCTCTGATCGCGAGGCCCAGTCCAGGAATCGCCCAGACAGCCCCCTCGCTGTCTCTGTTGTGCCCGTACCCACCCCCGGCGGGACCCCCTCTCTGGCAGCTCAGGCCTCCCGAAGACGTGGCCGTGCACAGCACACAGCCACTGTGGACTCCGGGAGGGATGCGAGCTGGGGCAAGGTGGGGGTACAGGTGGCAGCTCTGTGTCCTCCCAGCATGTCCCCGCACCACCTCCAGGCCCTGGCAGATCCCCCAGCAGCCCTGCCCCAACGCCTGGGATCCCTGCTGCTCCCGAGGAGCACAGATGGAGAGGGCGAGGCCAGGTTAGAGCACAGCCAGTACCAGGGCGCACCCTGCTCCGGGCCCGGGGTTCTGAGCGGTTCTGCCCACCTGGTCATAGTACTTGTTGATGTACTTGTAGAGTTCATGCAGGGCCACTCGTGCCCCGAGGTCCCCAGAGTAGTTCTAGGGAGGAGAGGAGACAAGAGATGAGAGATGAGGGGTGTTACCAGTCACAGGATCCCTGGCAAACGGGGCAGGAGGTGGCGGAAGGGCCAGGCCCCGCAGCAGGAAGCCCCATCAACACACCAGGGCTTCCGGGTCTGCAGTGTGAACAGGGCCCTGCCTCTCTCCCCTCGAGGCACCAGCTGGGAGCCCAGGGTCCCGGACGGTGGCAGGGCCCCGCGGGACAGGTGCCGCTCACGGGCTGTGACCCAGCATTGGTCTGCTCTGATCTCCCTCACGTCTCCCGTGAGGTCACACCAGGCCCCTCCACGGGGCCATCTGGGAGTCTGCACCTCCTCGTCAGGACAACGTCAGGGGCTGAGATCACCTGACTTGTGGAGCTCCTATGGGGGTCAGGAGCGTGGCCAAAGCACCCCCCCCCAAGCAACACCACCAAATCGCAGCTGCTGTTGTTACTGGGTGTGGTCTGTGGTCCGCATCATTGTTTCAGAAACACTGCTTGTTAAGTTGCCTGCAGTTTACATTTGGGGGCTGTTTTAGGAGCAGGTGGGGGTGCATCTACACCCCTGAGGGAAGCAGAGAGGTACAGAGCCAAGGGCAGGCCGACCTGGGCAGTCCTGGGGCTGAATGCCAGCCAGCTCACTGCCTTGGATGCACCATCCCCAGACCCCGGTCCCGGGCCGCAGGCACCCAAGCACCTGGCTGGGTCAGGTTAGGTGGGAGCTGCCAGGACAAGGCCCTACTGCTCTGTACTGAGACATTGGGAGCCCCGGTCTTTTACAGTGGCCACTGGAACATTCTGAATTTATGATGATGGTCTGTGTCCTGCCCCAACCAGCTCACAGGATTGCTGAGGTCCCCAGGGCTTCCTTGCAAAAGAGCAGGATCCTCATGGCCGGAGACCTGTGCCCCACCCAAGAAGCAGAGGGAGGGCCATACCCGAGACAGCTCAGCCAGGATAGAGTTCATCTCTTGATCACTGGCAGGGACGGTCTGCCTGATGTCTGCGTAGTACCTGTCAGAGACCATGCGTACGGCAGCTGCTGCGTAAACGAGCCACGCCTCACCCCACCAGGGCCCACCCCTGGGCTACAGCCATAAACATCCATCCATCTGTCCACCCATCCCCCTTCCAGACCCACTGCCTCACCCTCATACCTTTCCACCATCCGTTTGTAACGGGGAATATCTCGAGCATATAGAAGTTTGTTGATGGGGGAGTCCTGGGCACCAGCAGGAAAGAAAGAGGAGAGCTCCCTTAGGGTGACCAACTGCCCCGGTTTTCCCAGCACCATTTCAGTTTTAAATATCCCAGGAACCCCTCAGTCCCAGGAAACTGGGATTGTTGGTGCCCCTGGCCCATTTCCTTCTGCAAGGACCTCCTCTGCCCGTCCCGTCCACCGATGTCCAGCCTCCGCTTCTGTCACCTCAAGCTTCTCCCCGAATTATTCTAAGGTCACTTCTCAGCTCCAACTGCCTTGACCTGCATCCAGCAGGGAGACGACACGCAGGGTGGGAGGGTGCAGTGGCGTGTGGGGCTCATTCCCCATGTAATCGTTTTAAAAATCAGGAAACTGACCCAGAAATTTAGTAAACTGCCCCACACCACCTAACCCGGAGTGGCTGAGCTGGCACCTGAAGCAGGTCTCTCAGGTCAGAACCCACAATTTTAACACACCCAGACGCGTCCTCCACCACCGAAGTGGGTTCCAATCCCAGCCCTGCCCCCGCAGCCGTGGGCTCTGGGCAGCACACTTCCGTTCTCGGCACCTGCTGCCTCATCCTAGAGCTGCTGGGAGGGTGAGGCAAGATGGCACCACCCCACGTGGGCAGCGATGCCGTCCCTGGGCCTGAGTCAGCATGCA
Source organism: Leptonychotes weddellii (assembly GCF_054177405.1). Classification (NCBI taxonomy): domain Eukaryota; kingdom Metazoa; phylum Chordata; class Mammalia; order Carnivora; family Phocidae; genus Leptonychotes; species Leptonychotes weddellii. Next base: position 14,574,431 of record NC_138369.1, read on the forward strand.
TGCCTTCTCATCAACTCTCCGTGGGGGGACCCTTGGCATTCCTGGTTTGCACTATTCCTGAGCTACCCAGCAAGCATTTGCACTTTTGCTGGGAAGGGAAGACAGTGTGAAGGTTGGGCAAAAACCCAGCCACCACACAGCATCCGCCCACCGTGGCCCCCGGGTCCAGGTGGGGGCCTGTGGTTTCTCAGTTCCTTGTAGACAGAGTGACGGGAACACAGAGAACAAAAATGGGCCCCAAAAGACAGCACTACAGAGTAGAATTTAACATTCTGTTTCCCCACAGAGGTCTAGAGATCCATCTCCCAAGAGGTACCAGGCTCCCTTCATGGGCCTGAGGAGCCACGGGCCCCGCCTGCTGGGTGGCTGAACAGTTGCAGCAGTGACCCCTTATCTGTCATGGGACTTCCCTGGCTCTTACTACTGTGACAACAGCCCGCCATGGCCACGTGCTGCCAGCCAGCCCCGGCCCCTCCCGTCCGCTTCTCAGCTCCCCCCACCAGCACCTCGCTCCACGCCTGGCGCTCGCTGCCCTGGACTCTCCTGTCTACACCGCACTGGCAGGCAGACAGCGCCTCCGCCCGTGTACAAGCAGGGGTCACTCTGATCCCTGGGCCTCTGGTGAGCCCAGACTGGGAGGAGGGGAGCCTGGGGTGACGGGGGTCGGGGGGTGGCCCACCAGGTGGTTTCCAGATGCACAGGTGGCTTCTACAATCCCAGAACAGCTCCAGGCTGCCTGCTGGTTTTGGTTCCCGAGGGGTCGTCTCTGAAGACTGAGGCATTGCCACCTCCCAGGGACAAAGCCCGGCCTGGGGCTGGAGTCACAGGCCTCCCCTAGCCCTCCTCCTTGACCTTCTCGGCCAAGCCCAGAATCTGTGTGCACACAGCACTGCCCACCCCTGGCCCCGGACCCCCCCACCCCCGAGGCGTGCCCTCCGTGTCCACCCGGACCCACTCACCCGGCCCAGCTTGTGGTCGGCCAGGGTGCAGGCATCCATGAAAGTCTGTGCGATGACCAAGAGCACCGCATCCATGTTATCAGACGTCTGCACGTCGAACACAAACTGCGGGTTTTTTATTATATTGATCCAGAACCTCAGGGGCAGGCTGTGGGTGGGGCAGGCGTGGCCGATGAGTGTGCTGGGGAGGCAGGAGAGAAGACCCCACGCACACCTGGCCCACCGGGCTCCAGCCCCACCCCCACCTGTTGGTCTTCCAGATGTGGACAGTGTCCTGGTCGGAGATGCCGTGCTGCTGGGCCTGCTCATCCAGCAGGTCAAAGAAGTACTTGATAGCAAGCGGCACGGGGCGGCTGGTGCTAAGAATCACCTGGAATAGGTCATCCACAAACTTCTGCAGGGTGCCCTGTGGGGGAGGGGAAGCCCAAGAGGAAGTATAGTCAGCAAGGGGACCTCAGCCCCAGCCCGGCCTCGAAAGCCTCATGGCACTATGCCCGTGTGAGCCCCACACCACCCCCAAATCCCATAAGTAGCCGTCCTCCCCCACAGCCCAGACCCCACTGCCTGTCCTGTCCCTGACCCCAGCCTCCAACCCCATCCTTCCTGCCCCACCTTCATGGACAGCAGGCGAGTCAGGTAGATCTCAGGGATGGCCTTGGCTCGCTCGCGCTCCCCGCCCCGAAGGCTGCCCCTCCGAGGCCTGGGGGGTTCCGGCTCCTCACTTGGCTTCACTAGGTGCCAGGGCCGGATGCCCCCCTCATCCACATCCTCCAGCATTGGGGTCCCTGTGCCAAGACCCCACAGCTCGTCACCCCTCATCAGGTACCACCTTCCCTGGGCCCCCAGGGTCCTGCCAACTTCCAGGTGTGGAAGCATGGGTTGAGGGCTTCTCTAGGTGGAAGGGAAGTAGACACAAGCCCACCCTAAGGTCCAGAGGACTTTGCCCATTACTGGGGACTGGGCAAAGCGAGGGCAGAGGACAGTGACTGGGTGGAGGCTGGATGGGGGTGGGGGAGAGTACTCACGCTCTCCAGGGACATAATCCTGGTTTTCCCGGAGAACGTGCTTGGTGAGGCAGGGAACCAGGGCCACAGTTGCTCCGTCTGGGACCTGATGATCACAGCTGGTGACCCCTCCACCAGCCCCACCCCACCATACCCCTCCTCCTGCTCTTACCCCTCCCACCTTGTAATGCTGCAGGGTGTTCAAACGCCTCCACAGACCCTGGACCTCCGACGTCACATCCTCGTCAGAGAGAATGAGATGCCCTGCTACCCCAGACCGCCACTCTGCAAGAGCAAGGGGGGACTTGAGGGCTCCTGGGACACTCTTCCTGCAGGTGGAGCCCTCCTCCTCCTCCACAGGGACACGGGCCCACCATCAGGGGGCAGCCCCACCCAACCTCTGCAAAGACTAGGATGGGGCCCCTCACCACGTGAGAGGTTGTCCGTGTAGAGGGATTCCACAGCCCACCGCTGCCCCGTGCCCACTGAGCGATATGCGGCTCCTGCAAGGCTGGGCCAGGGCCCGCTCAGCCTTCACTCTGGCTCAGGCCCCCAGGCTACCCTTCCCCTCCACCCTCACCGACATCCAGGGTGCGGGGGTCTGGCCGCTGGGCAAGAGGTACTCCTTTATAAAGCTGGTCCAACATCTTCTCTTTGGTCTGGGAAATGGTGTCACAGTCCAGGACCTTCACAGGCACACCCTGGGCCTCTCCCACGCCAGGCCCCACAGCTAACAGTGCATTCAGGGTCTACCAAGGTAGACATGGGAGCAGTCAGGGCTTGTGCCCCACATGGGATGACCAAGATGCAGGGACAGGGACAACCCATGAGGAAGCCACTGCCTCCAACCTTCAGGCACCAAAGAGTCCCTGATTCTTGTCTCTTCACCGGCCCGCCCCCCCTTGGGACAGCGGCTCCCTCCACTATGACCCCAGCACCTAGCACAGTGCACTAGGGAAACAGGTGAATGGCAGAAAAAACAAGTGAACACAAGGCCCTCTTAACTCAGGTCTCTGGGTTCCTGGCTCAACTGGTCAGGCTGAGGCCTGAGAGAAGCCTTCATGAGAAGTGACGAGTCCCTACCAGCCTGGGAGATGAGCAGGTCTGGTGGAGCCTGCATGAGATTTTACCCAAAGGCACCCCGTGTGGGTCGCCGGGGAAAGGACTCCACTAAGGGGAAAACAACCCAAAGGAAGAGATGGCCAGGTCTGGCAGAACTGGCTCCCGGCTTGGTGGGCACATCACATCACTGGCATGACACTGGGCAGGCAAACACTCAGGCCCTGGCCCAGTCCAAGGACTTGGACTGCTCCCCAAACCTTGGCTGTGTCCACACTGACCCCACTCCAAGCCTGAGGCCCTATCCTCCAGGCCCTCTGCCTCAAGGACTGGCCCTCAAGCCTCTGTCCTGCTGCGCTAGTCTAAAGGCCTCTCTCCACAGCCAGAAGTCAGGCTAGCTGTAAACCAGACACAGACATTCATAACGACCACACATGCTCATCCTCACCAGGGGCTGACACCGCTGTGCACGAACATGTTCACACGATCTGTCCCTCCCTCCCTCCCTGTTCCCCTCCCTCACTTCCTGTCTCCCTATCCCCCTCCCTTCCTCCCTCCCTCACCAGGGGACGGTACTCCACATCCTCTCTGAGAAGGCGGTTGTCATTCAGGGTGTATTTGGCTTTGCCAGTCACGCTGTCCACTGGTCCCTTGTCCACTTGATGCTTAATTCCCCGGAAGAGCATGTATAGAGGCTCCCCGACTGAGTCCTAGGGAAGGGACAGGCAGTGAGGACCCCTGGGGCAGATAACAGGCATGAAACGGAGTTATATGGGACACGCTGGGGAAGGGGACAGGCTGCAGAGGGCCTACAGTGACGGAGACACGCTGGGCAGGAGCATATGAGCTGCCTGGGGGCTGGAAGCTGTGTGGTTTAGAGTCCTGCCCTGCCCTGGGGGGCAGCCCAAGCCCCCTCCACCTCTGCCTCCCTCACCCTCACGAAAGTGTACAGGCAGATGGACATCCAGTTGGTGAGCAGCTTCTCCACCACGGTCTCTGTCCTAGGAAGACAGGAAAGGGGAGGGGCGGGGGGGAGGGCTGTCTGTGATGCAGAACCCCAAGCCCCAGAGGGCCTGCCTCAGCTCCTGGCTCCAGCTCTTACAGCCACCCAGCCCCCATGGCTTCCAACAGCCGCACAGACCTGCGCAGCATCAGCTTGGGGTTCTTGGCCACATACTGGGCCACCAGGTCACTGAGCAGGGTGCGAAGGATGTCGGTGAAGTACTCGAGCTTCCCATGC
>NC_138369.1:14578792-14603045 GCF_054177405.1 Leptonychotes weddellii
CCCCCCCCCCCCCGCTCCACCGCCCCAAGGCCTGGGGCAGGGCGCCTGGCACCTTGGTGAGGAAGAGCTTGCTGTTGAGCAGGTTGGAGAGCTGCCCCAGCCCTTGTTCCACGGTGGGGCGCCTGCTCTCAGGGACACCCAGGTCCCGGTGCAAGGGCGACTCCTGGTGCCCAGGGAAGAAGACCCTCTCGGCATACACCTTATAGTCGAGGAAGGGGATGCCACTGCCCAGAAGGTCACTGGTGAGATCGGTCATCTCGGTCATGAGGTCTGTGGAGCAGAGGAGGCCAGGCTGGGGCATGGATCCCACGCCATGGGAGCAGACTTGGGCAGAGCCCTAGAGCATCTTCCAGGCCTCTGCTCTGCAGCCTCACCTGTGAACTCCTTCTTGCAGCGGTCCCGCACGCTGCTCTCCAGGTTCTCCAGCTGGATCTGGACCTTCTTGTAGTCCCTCAGGGCCTGCTTGCTCTTCCTCCTACTCAGCGCCAAGGTCAGGAAGCGGGAGGCCAGTCAAGGCCAGAGCCCTTTCTGGTGCCCCGGGCCCAGGCCTGTCTACCCCTGCCTCACCCTGGCCCAGGCTGGCAGCGTCTAACACGGCCATGCCCGGCCAAGCCAAGGCCTCGCCCAAAATAATTAACCTGTCCTGTCCTAAGCAAGTCACACTCCATCTCCAGTCTAGCCCAACAGTTTAGCCCTGGGATCAACAAACTACAACCAGGCCAAATCTGGCCCACGAGCTGTTGCTGCCAATAAAGATTTATTGGCACATGGCCACACCCATGTGTTTGCCTCTCAGTCTGTGGCTGCTTCTGCACGGTCACAGCAGAGTGGAACCATGGCAACTGAGGCCACTTGGCCCACAAAAGCCTAAAATCAGTACTCTCCGGCACCTTCCAGAAATGTTTGTTGACCCCTGGCCTCGTCTGCCCTTCCCATCCAGCCACAACCCCCTTGCGGCCCCAGCCCAGCCACATCCGGCTACACCCACCTGTATATGAGGACAATGATGATGACACCCAGAGCCAGAAGAGAGGTGCCCACCCCCAAGCCCACCTGGGCTGCCATGGGAAAAGCCACGGGGCTCTCGCCATCGTACTGCACGTGGCCCAGGGAAAAGCGCAGGTTCCCCATCTGCACCTACGTGGGAAGCCGCCTGTGAGCAAGGTTTCAGCGCGTGCCCGCGGCCCGGCCCGGCCCACGCCCACCTACTGACCGTGAACTCGGGCAAAGCGTCCGGTGCCTCTCGGAGGGCGTGGTGCCGGGGCAGGGGCTGCTCCAGGGGGGGCTCACAGTACAGGTGGTGGCGGGTCAGCGTCTTCACCACGCAGGGGCCATCCCCTATCATGGCCACCACCTCCTCCTTGGACATTGCAAGGTCCAGATTCTCCCCCTGGAACACGAGGTCACTGATGGATCACTCAGAACTCTTCCCTAAGGGGAGGAGCTGGTGGTCACTCAGATCCTATCCCCCCAAATGTGGGAAGGATGGTCCTGACACCCACCCCCAGGAGCAAGGCTGATGATGCCTCAACTCTTCCCCTGCAGGGGAAGCGACAGTCCATGGATATCTTCCAAGCTGCCCCCCCGACCCTCCTCTGCCCTTCCCATCCTTCTTCCCCACATTTTCACTTCTCCAGAGCTGAAACTCTGGACAATACACAGCTGCCCCCCAGTCCTCCCCACTTACTCACAAAGCCAGAGCCCCTACGGTGTCTGCTGGCCCACCAGGTGCGCGATGATGGGCTGTCCATCTACGGCCTTTCGGGATGCCCACCTACTGCACGTGTCAGAACCCATGCCAAGGGTTTGTCCACATTGAGCCAGGCTGCCAAATGGGCATCTGCCCAGGCGCCTACTGTGTACCATGCCCTCCAGCTACTGTGGGTGCCAGACCATTTACATGCTGTCATTCAGACTCCTGCCACGGAGTGTGTTGGGTCCCGGGCGAAGGACCTAAGCCCCGGCCAGACTCGGCAGGCTAGGCAGCCCCCGCCGGCCCCTCAGCCCTCACCACATGAAGGGTGAGGAACCAGATCCGTGCACTGGCCCTGGCTCAGCTGCTATGCCCCCTTCCCCCAGCAGCAACGTCCAGCAAAGCGGAGGGCCGTGCGGCCCCACGCGTGAGTGGGCACGGTACCTCAACAGACAGCACACTCCCGGGCTTGTGCCGGAACGGCGTGGTGGGGTCCTCGGGGTTGAGGGGCTGCAGAGTGGGGTTGGCCTCATAGGAGAAGGGTGTGGGGTTCAGCGTTGCAAAGTTGAAGACCAGGTTGTCGAGGATAAATTCCACCCGGACCCGGGGGTCCTCGGGCAGGCCTGGGAGGGCAGGCGTGTGGCACGTGATGAGCTGAGAGGAGTTCACGTGGCACGGCTCCTCAAACTGGGGCAGAGGGAGGAAAGACGGGGGACGACCGGTTGAGGGCCATGCAGGAAGGGGTCCGGCAAGGACAGGGAGATAGCCTCTTTGGTACCCGCCACCCACGGCTGTGCACAGGGTAGAGCATGGGGTGACGGGGGAGGCGGCTAGCCTGTGCAAGCAGGGGAGGCCCAGGGGTCCTACATGATGACCGCCGCAGGAAGCACCGGGGGAGCAAGCTGTTTCCGGGATCACACGGCGCCTCCGCCCAAACCCCTGGCTAGGCTGCGGGGCTCTTGGGGCCACAGTCACTCGGATTCTTGGTGTCTGTACCACATCCAAATTCTGGCCACGGACCCATATCTTACGTCCTCCACTGCAACACAGACCGTGAACCGCCGGTCGCTTAGGAGAACCAGCCTAACCCAGGCCCAAGCCACATGGCCCCTGGCCCCACCAGCCGCACGGGAGTCACAGCCTCCACCGAATGCCCTGCAACCTCCCCACATCCTAGAGCTGCAAAGACCACCCCTCCTCCCCCGGCCCCGACCCCCCGGCACATGCCACGCAGCTATGCCCTTGGCCCAGCACCTGAGGAAGCTCTTGGTGGGGCCAGCAGAGGTGACATTGGGGTCTGATGTGTACTCGAACTGGCTGTGTTGAAGCCTCCGCTCAGTGGCCCCAAACCACACAGCCACAGGGAGCGTGGCAGGCGTGGGGTTGGGGCTGGTCTCACACTGCAGCTGCTCGGCTTGCTGCTCCAGCAGCCTAGGGAAGGGAGGGACAAACGGAAGGCAGGTCAGGAAGGCGACCGGGATGATCCCAGCACACAGGACCCACTCAGGTCTCCGCTCACTCCCCTCAGAGCCGACTGAAAGCTCCACAGGTGACCCTGGAGGCCACCTTCCCATGACAGCCCCAGCTTAGGGAGAGTCTGGCCACTTTCTGATGGAGCAGACCTGGCCCTCTCCCCCGACTTTGGCTCTCCCCAGCATCCCACCCCTCTGTCTTCTCCTTGGAGCTGATGGATTTTTGCAGAATGAGGAAGCAGCCCTCACAGGTGACAAGGCTGGTCTCCAACTACTACTCGGATGTCCTCCAGACGCCCAGTCAGGAGCTTGGAGCCGTGCAGGGTAAGGCGGGTGCCCCCGGCTCTGGGGCCCCGGGTGGGGAAGATGGAGTGCACCTTCGGGTCCTGTGGGAAGGGGGATAGGGAGAGATAGGCAGGCATGAGGCCACAAACAGAGAAAGGGGAGCCTGCGGCAGACAAGAAGGCCCTAGGGTGGGAAGCCCCAGGAGGGCAAGCCAGATGGGCTGGGGGGAGCCACCATACCTGGTAGGCGAAGTCATGCTCTGAGACACCGTGTCCTCTTCCTGGCACCTCCACCGTCACCATGCCAGCCACCTCCCCCCCGCTGGCCTCAGTGATACACACGAAGCTGTGGGCACAGGGCAGGCTGGGGTGCCGGGCCGCACCAACGGTCCCCTCAAATGGGCCCGGCTGCCCCCTCCCTGCCCCAATGGTGTTCTTCCCGCTCCCGAGGTTGACAGAGATCCTCTTACTTTGGAGGGAATGCCTTTGGCGTGCCAGGGGGCTTTGGCACCTGAGAATTCATATTCACGGTTTCAGTCATTTCAGGTCCAACTCTAAGGCCCCCTGGCGAAGAGGAATTCACCTCTCTGTGTGGCACAAGTTTACAAGGAGCCCCCTGAGGCTGGCTGCGGGCACGAGGTGCTGAGCTAATGTGTGGCCTAACCACCACCACACATGCCACACCACTTGCAAAGTGGTGGCAACTTGATCTCCTCATGAAAAAAAGTCCCTGGAAGCCTCTAGTCAGGTCTGGAGAGGGATGGAAAGGGAAAGTGAGCCATCTAAGAAGATGCTGGTTCTCAGCCAGAAAACAGAAGCTCGGGGCAAATCACTGTCCCCAGTGTGAGGCTGGCCGTGGCGCCATCCCGTGACACGGCCACACTCACTGCCAGTGCTTTGGAAAACAGGACAAGTGGTATGTAAAGTACCCAGGGAATATTTTAAACTCTTTATAAATCACTTTGTAAGTCTCATGGTTCTAGAATCATTAACAGTCTAGACAATCACCTGAAGTTTTGGGTCATAACACACTGAGGGGAAAACCACGTGCTCTAACAAAGTCTGGTTTGTTTTTTCATTTTTTTTTTTTTTAAGATTCTATTTATTTATTTGAGAGAGAGAGCGAGAGAGAGAGCACAAGCCGAGGGGAGAGGCAAAGTGAGAGGGAGAAGCAGACTCCCCGCTGAGCAGGGAGCCCGATGCAGGGCTCGATCCCAGGAGCCTGGGATCATGACCTGAGCCGAAGGCAGACGCTTAACTGACCGAGCCACCTAGGCGCTCCCAAAGTCTGGTTTTAAAATAGATTACGAGGGGCGCCTGGGTGGCTCAGTCGGTTAGACTGTCTGACTCTCTATTTCAGCTCAGGTCATGATATTGGGGTCATGAGATCAAGCCCTGGGTCGGGCTCCCCACTCAGCATAGAGCCTGCTCAAGATTCTCTCTCCCTCTGCCCCTCTCCCCCACCCCACCCCACTGCCACTCACATACATGTGCGTGCTCACTCGCTCTCTAAAAATAAATAAATAGGGATGCCTGGGTGGCTCAGTCCGTTAAGTACCTTTGGCTCAGGTCATGATCCCAGGGTCCTGGGATCAAGCCCCACGTCGGGCTCCCTGCTCAACGGGGAGCCTGCTTTCTCCCTCTGCCTGCAGCTCCCCCAGCTTGTGCTCAAGCATGCTCTCTGACAAATAAATAAAATCTTCAAAAAAAAATTTAAAAATTAAAATAATAAATAAAATATTTAAAAATAAATAAATAAAATACAGATGACCAAAATAGATCAATAAGTTAAATGAGATACAGATTACGGGACCCCAGCACGAGCCTACTGAATCCAGATCCCTGAGGGTGGGCGCAAAGGGCCCATTCCATGGTGGCTTTGGACAGGCTCTCCAGGTAACCCTGATATTCAGCCAGTTTGGGATTTGCTGATTGTGGATATCTCCTTGGGAATGTCCCATATGGGCACCTTTGGGACCCTGCAACTGCCAGCCAGGCTACCGTGACCCAGAACCTCTATCAGCTACAGGCCCTGGGAGGCAGCCAGGGTCCCAAGGAGCGGACTGTGGCGTCTGGCACCCAGCAGGCGGGCCACGAGTCCGTCCTCCTGAGGCGCCCTCCCGAGGCAGTGCCTGGGGAAGAAAGAGCAGCTGGTGGAAGGCCAGCCCCTGAGCACAGCTATCTGGGATCTGAGAACCTTGTTACCACAACTACGTCCCTGGTCCCTGGAAAGCCAGCCGAGAACACCTGCACGGGGCCACCTGTCGGCTCAGGCAGGGACTGGGCTGGGCCCAGCAGTGATTCCCCAGCAGCCCAGGCCGGGAACATGCATGTCTGTGCACGAAGCGGAGGTGAGGGCTCCGGGGCCTCAAATGGCAACCCTAGCTCTGTGGCACTGGGGCCAGAACAGGGAAAGGGGGACAGGGAAGGACAGATGAGCAGTGGGTGGGCAGCCGTGAGCGGGAAAGCCAATCGGGGAGCTCATGCGGTGTGCCGAACTCCCGTTGGTCCGGCCAACTCACCTACTAGAGACCTCGTACTCCTGAGCGTCCACGGCACAGGGCACTCCGGCCACCCTGACCGTGTCCTGTACGTCCTGCACATGCTGGCCCAGGTTGGAGCCCCTGATGGTGACACGGGTGCCTCCGTCTACAGGCCCCGTCAGCGGCTGCACCTGTTCCAAGACACGGACTGCTCACCTCCGCCCACCAGTCAGGCCTTGGCAGCCCGGAGAGGCAGACCCAGCCTCCCACCTTTGGGCCCCCTGGACCCACAGCACCCCCGCCCTCCTCGAAAGGCAGTGGTGAGGAAGGGACACGCCAGCGTTTCAACACACCGAGTGGATGAGGGGTGCGGGGCACTGAGTGGCCACAGCTTCGGTCTCGCCACAAGCCTCCTGGGCCACGCAACGTGGATGCTCTCCCTTGCACCACACGCAGCCATACTGGGGCCTGGCGGTTTGGCAGCGGCTGCAGTCCCCGTGTCCCACAGAGCAGTCGTACAGTACCACTGGGGGTAGCAGAGACAAATGTGAGAGGCAGGCGTGGGGGAGGCCCCCGGCCCCAGAGGCCCCAACTAGCTCACCATGCAGCCCGTCACCACTGTCCACACGCAGACGGCCGGCCCGACGCAGAAACAGCCCCACACGGAGCTCTGGCTGCAGAGCCTCGTAGCTGAGCTGCAGAAATGGGAGTGGGGTCAGAGCCCGCGGCTGGGGGAGGCCAGGCCTGGGGAGGGGGTCCAGAAAGGACCAAGATGACCCAGTTGTGGGAGCACAAGGTCAGAGGTCAGAGTTGGGGTGCAGGGACCCCAAGGCATACAGGGTCAGAGGCCAGAGCCGGGGCACCCGGACTCCCAGGATGAACACAGTGCAGCCAGCTGAGGTCGGAGGCCTGCCTGTGGCCAGCGCACCCTCACCCACCCGGGCCCTCGTGACCCGCACCTGGTGCCGCCGGCAGGTCACATGACACTGGGCATCCGGAGGTGGCTCGCACTCAACCCGGGCCTCGACTGCCACTTCGCGGCCCTCCAGCTCCATCACGCACTCATTGTCCCCTGGGCTGTCCTGGGGGCAGAGGCCACAGCTGGTGGGGCAGCTGGAGGAGTGGGCCCCAGTGAGCCCCACACGGGCCCCTAGCAGAGCCCCCGGGTTGGGACTGAGGGCCAAGCCCTCTTCCTGCTCTCCAGGGCTTGTGTATAGCCGGTCGACAGCCCAGGAGGCCACAAGTCCACCTACAACAGCATACACTCACCTGGAAGAGACGCAGGTTCCTGCCCAGCAGTCGGACCTCTCGTTCCACGTGGACCGGCATCAGCGTGGAGCCCTGAACACTATCTACACAAGGGCAGGAGCTTGCCCCCCGGCTCACCTCCTCCTGCAGACACCAAGAGCAAGGCAGTCTATGGAGCCCACCCTGTCAACTCAGTGGTTCCCCGTGCAGAACCCAGGGCCCAAGGCCAGCGCGGAGCTGCAGAACCCACCCTGCCCCTCGATCCCTCCCGATGCAGGATCGCAAGGCAGGTAAGGGGCCAAGTCTGCCCTGTGTCCCCTCCCCTGAGGCCTCCTTCCTGGGCTGGGCCTCACCAGCTCCCAGAGCCCGGGGGTGTCGTATTGGTAGTCGAGGCTGGACAGGAGGATGAGGGGGGCGGGAGGGCCCTCGTGCTCAGCCGAGTCTCCATCACCTGAGAGGAGGGTGGAAGTGGAGAAGGCGGGCGTGTCACCCCCCGTCCACTCGTCCGCCTCAGGCAGCTCGCCGCCTTCTCTCATGAGCCAGTCCAGAGCGGGCTTCGCGGAGCCAGCGGCCCCTGGGAAAGTGGTGGCGGGAGCAGTGCCGGGGGGCTGGTCCAGGAGTGCCGCAGAGGGGTCGGCCTCGGGGCCGGGGTCTGCAGGGGCGGGGGGCAGTGCTGCTGCATCTGAGGGCGATGGGTGGGAGGCCGAGAGGTCCTTGGGTGTGGCCGTGGGTCCGGAGTCAGTGGGGGCGGGGACAGCGGTTCCAGGTCTGTGGGGGGGGTTGGGAGGGGGAGGTTCCTCATGGAGAGGTGACTCTGTGGAGGCTGAGGCGGGTATGGGACCAGGACCCGCCCCTGGCCCCCAGGGGCTGAGCAGGGAAGGCCTGTCCCCAGGTGGGACATCCGAGGCTGTGGCTGTGGAGGGGGCCCCAGGCTCCACGGGAAGGGTGTCGGGAGCAGGGGTGACCGGGGCCTGGGGGGCTTGCGGTGGGAAGGGGGTGGGTACATCTCTTGCCGGAGGGGCTGGGGAGAGAAGCGGGCTCTGAAGGGGGAGGCAGAGAGAGACAGGAGGGGTCACTCAGCAGGCAGGTGCGGGAGTGGGTGGCAGGCAGGCAAAGGGTGTGTTAAGAGGAAAGGAGACCAAGGGAAAGAGAAACAAAAACAGCCCGTTAATTCTCCAAAGGAGAGAGGGGAGGGCAGGCTCCAGGGGCATCTGTGCCGAGGTGGGGCCCGAGGCCCAGACCTCCCCTGCCGCTCAGCCACAAACGTCCTCTCCTGGAACTCCAGTGAGTCCGCCACACACAGCAGCTCAGGTGCTCACGACAGAGCTTCACGTGGGCGGGCAGGCACACAGACCCCGGGCCATCAGAGAAACCCGCACAACCCTGGGGGGCCCGGCTGGGGGTCCCGCTCACCTGCTGGCTGACCACCACCGGCCCGGCGTCACACGAGGCCTTGTGCGTGCACAGCTGCTGCCAGACACACCAGTTACACCCCCAGCGGCTGCTCACACAGGCCTGGCACCTGCACGGAGCACAGCCATGGGGCAGGCATCAGCGCGGGGGAGCCCGGGGCGCTGGGGGCCGGGGGGCGGGGGCGGGACTCACTGCGCAGACGGGCGGAGCTCAGTGACGGCTACACAGTCATAGACAGAGAGCCAAGCTTTGGCAATCACCACGGCACCAAACCTGAGCTCCACGCTCACGGACACGTGGTCTGCAAAGTGGGAGAGAGGGCCCGGGCTGAGGAGTGGGGTTAGCACCCTCAGCGGCGAGGAGCGCCCAGGGTCTGGGGAATATGGTCCCCAGGGCACAAAATGGGCACTTGAGGGGACCGGGGACTGGTCAGGGGACTCAGAGAAAGGTGCTACTTCAGGGCTCCCGGCCCGGATTCACACCTCACCCCAACCGCACCCCCTGGAGCAAGATGCGAGGAGCGTGGGGCTCCCAGGCCCCAGAGCTGGCCCCTTCTCTCACCCACCGGCTCCTCTCGGCAGTGCTGGGGCCTCGCTAGGGTCTGGAGAAGGGCACATCACACCAGAACTGGTCAGCAGGGCAGGACTCTGGTGATCCCCAAACTGGCAAGAATAGGACTCCCCTGGCCACAGAGGTGGCAGGTCAGGCACCGACAGGAAAACCTGCCAAGAGAGGCCAGGACAGGCCGTTGGAGCCACTGGGCAGCAAACCAGGGCCTGCTTCCGGGGCGCCCAAGATGAGCAGGCTCAGGGGCTGGTGGTTGCCGAGGGCTGGTGGCCCCGAGCCTTCACAAACGCCCTCTAGCCTGGGTGAAACAGAGAAAGCAAGGCCCCAAGAGAAGTGACTCGTAGAAGGCCATGTGGTATTTGGAGCATCTGACACTAAAATGCGAGGTCTTGACCCATCACCAGAGCCCTCCCCGTGAGAGACGCGCCTGCCCTGCTCATTCACCTCCCTCCGCTCCTCTCGGCTGATGTTGGCAGGACTTATAGCTGCCACTTGCAGACAGCCCAGCTCAGGCTGGAAGCTCCACAGCCACCGCTCTGGGCCCTGTCCCCGTGAGCACTCGGAATGGCGACTGCACCTGCATGAGAATGACGGGGATCCACCTTCATGGGGCAGGGACACCCCTAATACTGGGGACCTGAGCAGGATCCTCAGGTGGGCTGTGACACTAGGCTACGTCTGCCCTGGCAAGGCACTGAAGCCCAGGATGGAGGAAGGAGAGTGGGGCATCCAGGGGTCAGGGGTTGCAAGTCAAGGGTCAAGGACCAGGAATACTGGACAGGGCAATTATGCAGGTGCAGTGAGGGTAGGAGGCTGGGGTTGGGGTTGGGGAATGGGTCAAGGGTCAGGAGTCAGTGGAGCACTGACCTGCCAAGGAGCACACACCACCCACAGTATGGGTCCTTGTGAGCAAGACAAGATGCACAGTCCGGGTGCTGAGCACAGGAGGCCACGGGAACCTTGAGAAGCTATGACAGCAATCCAAACACCAGTAACTCATGGGTCCCTGGCCCGGCCCAAGGCCCCTCCCAGCAGCCAGGCCCCAGCTCTCGCCTGGCACTCACTGTGCTCTGGGTCATGACATACAGATGCTCGAAGGCCCCATCAAAGGTCAGGTCTCGGCTCACGGCAGACCCCTGCTGGATGTTCTGTGTGGAGTACGGGTGGCCATCACTCCCCGGACCCAAGTAGACCTGAGAACAGAGACAAGTTCTGGGACCCAAGTCCATGGCTATAGACCCAAGGCCCTCTCCTCTCCCCGAAACAAAGCAATTTACAAACTGAGATTTTCCTCGCTGGCAGTACAGGTCACACCACCCAGCCCTTGGGGAGGGGGCAGGGGAGGTCACAGGTAAATACCACCCAGCCCTGGGAAGAGAAGCATTAAGTCATCTCTCCCAGCCTTGGGGCCAGGGGCGTGTCACAGATCCCTCATCCTGGCCCCAGGGGTCACAGGCCCCAGGGGTCACAGGCGTAGCTCTGCCCAGGCTGGTCACCAGCAGCCCATTCCCTCTAGACCCTGGGGCAGAGCCCAGTACCTCCTGTGCACTCACCCTGTGCAGTTGCCCTTGACTGTCACCCAGGAAAGCAATGGTGTGTCCATCCTCCACAGTGACTGCCACAGCTGTTAGCTGAACCCCTGGCCACTCCAGAATGGGCGTGGCTTCCAGGGGGACACGGCTGGCCATGGGGCTGGGCGTGTGATCCGAGCCACAGGGATAAGCATCCAGGGTGTCCTACAGGCAGCAAGGCCAATAAGGCCCTCCCTGGACATCCCAATCCCCTGGCCCAGCCAGCTCTCCCTAAATGATTCTCTCTTCTCTGCCAGACCTCCTGGGACCACCTTATTCCCTCACCCTTCTCTTTGGGAGCCCCTATAAGCCTCATCCTCACCCCAGTCTCTCTGCTGGCCCTCCCCGACATCACCCACAGCTGCATCCTTAGCGTGGCCTTAGCTGCCTTGGACAGACTCCAGCAGCTCTTTACCCCACTCTTGATCCCCACCTGTCTGGGGCTCCACCTTCCTCCACCCATGGCTTTCCCCCGGTTTATGCGCTCAGTCTTGCCCTGGACCACTTGTCCGAAGCCTCCCGAAGCTTGCGTCCTCCTGGCCAGTCTGCTCCCCTGGGCCCCCGCCACCTCTCCCTCACTCAGTCCCCCTGGGTGTGGCTTCTTCCCTGTGTTATCCATCCAGAAGCTAGAGCCAAAAAAGTCTCAACCTCACCTGCCTCCCTTGCTCAGGAACTTAAAACAGGGCCCATCCCCCTACATTCTGGATCCCTGCCCCAAACCCTAGAATCCTCAGTCTACCCACACAAATACCCTCGGAATGGCTGGCTCTCTGACCTCTGGGCAGCACGATTTCAGTAAGGCAGCTCTCCATCGCCCAGGCACAAAGAAAGCACATTACCTCCACTGACCTGCTCAGGCCCCACACCACCGCCAGCTTCCCTTCAGACCCCTCGGGCAGCTGCCCAGCTGTGACTGCCAGGCGGGGAGGCGCCGGGACTCACCACGGGCAGCTGTGCGCAGTCCGAATTGACATCGTACTCGATGTAGGCCACCTCCACGCCATCCTCGGCGCGGCCCTCCCTAGTGTAGCAGGCATCTCGCGTGCGGTTTGCAAGGCGGTCCACCTCGTCCAGAGGGAAGGCACAGAGGGCAGAGGCTCCAGACGCTCCGGCAGCTGCTGACGGAGGCCGGCCCACGGTGGGGGGAGCGGCCGAAGAGAAGGCTGCAAAGAGCACCTCCCCCTGGGCCACCTCCAGGGACGTGGCCACAGCCGCAGCCTGGATCAGCCCATAGCGGCCACCCTGGCAAGCCAGAGGCAGCTCCACATAGGAGTAGTAGTGCTGGTCCCGGAGGCACACTCGGGACACATAGGCCCGGAAGGCTCTAGACTGAGCCTGCAGATCTCGCCGCAGGAACAGGAAGTAGGCACTGGCCCCGCGCGCAAAGGCGCTCACGAAGTGGTGGCTGTACTCGGAGAGGCGGCCCACGGCCAACTTGGCCGTCTCCTCATAGGAGAAGGCAGTTTGGGGGTCCAGCGGCCACAAGGTCCGGGTTGTGATGGGAGGGATGCCACCCCCCACCCCCCTGCTGGTGTAGCCCCGCCCCACGAAGAGAAGGGGCTCCCCAGCCAAGCCCTGGGCCACCAGTCCCACCGTGCTGACCGCGGGGTCATTGGCAGCCACATACTGGGTGTCCCCAGGGCGCTCAGGCCGCAGCAATAGCTGTTCCACCTGCCCTAGGCGCCGCAGCTCACAGACCCCCTGGTGCACGCTCCCGCACACCACCAGGGCCCCTGGGCTCACCAGGAGCAGCTGGTTCAGGTTGTTGGTAGGCTGGGCCTGGGGGCACTCATCGGACATCACGGGTGGCAGGCAGTCCCTGCTATCTGGCACAGGGCCAGTGGACACGGTAGCCTCCAGCTGCAGCCCAGGGCTCAGCTGGAACAGGAAGTTGGTGGCCCCTAGGTAGAGAGTGCCTGAGGTGGGATCCCGAGCCAGATGCTGCAGATGTGTGCCATTGGGAGTGAAAGCAGCCGGTTGAGGGGGCTGGAGGGTGAGGACCCACCCGGCCCAGAGCGCCTGGAGAAGAGCTGGGCCGAGGGCAGGCATGGTCACCTGGCAAGGAGAGAGATGGAGAGCTGAGGGGCCACTGGTGGGACAGGACCATCACATTGCCAAGACGATCCTCCTAACCCAGGGAGTGAGCAGAGGACGCCTAGGGTTAGATGGCACTATGGTCCAGGATGACCCCAGGACCACGCACCAGCAAGGGGTCAGGAGATCTTTCCTGGAAACTTCAACACTGTCCATTTTCTGCAAGCACTTTTGTCTCAGGAGACCTCAATCCCACCCCACCACCCCTTTGCTCTGCACTGCCTTGTGTCACCACAGGGTCCCAGGGGAAGGGGCCAGAGGGGCAGGGATGTGGGAAACACAGGTAAGGGGAAGGAGGGGTCCACAGCCCCCAGGAGGGAGAGGACCCCTCTGCACAGATGTCAGCTGCCTGGGGGGAAAGAGGGAGGGCAAGTTCCCATGGGCCATCTGCACATTAGAGCAGAGCAAGAATTGGATGGAGGGCCTTTTAGGCCAGGAATCCAGAAGGAATCTGCAGAACCAATGGCAGATTGAGGCTGCCAGGGCTGGGGCCTGAAAGACTGGATGCCACCTTGTAGAGCCCTAAGAAGAAGTGGGAGTCACGCTTTTCCCAGGTGCCTAGGTGTGAGGTCAGGCTCACCTGGCAGGGCCGGCTGGATCAGGAGACAACAGCATGACCTGTGTGGAAGTCACCTAGCCAGGGAGACAACAGAGCATGAAGCTGGGGGCCCGGGCTCCCCTTCCCGCTGCCTAGCCTGCCAGTGGAACTGGGCCCAGCCTGGCCCTCGGCCACCAAACACATTCCACAGGGGACGCCTCCTCAGAGCCCACACAGGGAGGGGGAGGGCAGCGGAACCAGGCACCCTCAGGGCCTGGGAAAGGGCAGCGAGGAAGGAGCCCCACGGTTGGCAGGGCCCAGCCCCCCCCCCCCCGCCCCCAGCACGGCCCTGTCCCTCTGCAGCCGCTTCTCCCTTCCTGGCACTCTCTCTGTCTCACCCTCCGCCCAGACTCTGTCAGGGCACCCAGGTCCACACCCTCCACACGGGCCAGGGGCTGTCCTGGCCCAGACTGACACCAGCACATAAGCAGACGCAGGCCTGCACACACCAGGAGGCACACATGCCACCAGCCCTGCGAATGCACACCCACACACAAGACACACGGGCACTTGCACACGTACAGATGCATGCAGACGCAACGTGTCCACATTGCACAGACGCATGGAGAAACACAGGCCATGCACCCCACACACTCAGACACCTGCACAAAGGCACAACCTCCTTACACAAACACACACTGCAAACAGGCATTCCACACAGCACATGTCACACCCACCCACACTCAGACACCCGCGCCCACAGATTCATGCACACTTCCCTGGTTCGAGCCCTAAGGCCTACAGGGCCGTGGAAACCAGCACATCTCTTGCTATTTCTTCTCCTGCAGGTCAGAGCAGAGCCAGGGCCCAGGGTTGTGGGGGAGGCTTGTCCCAGAGGAAGTCACCATGTCCAGCTGTGTTCCCCATCCCCAGGGCCTCCTCAGACCCTGGGTGCTTGCTCTCCTCCCAGATCCCTCCCTGTAGGCCCCAGCTAAAGCCTGCTGGGAGCAGAAAACCATGGCAACACCATCTTCCCTAGCCCCAGGTGGTCCCCAGCCAGGAACACCAGGTTGATGAAGTGCTGCTCCCAGGCCAGGAGATACTTTCCCTACTTGCCTCTGCCCAGGCCACGTTGCCCGGACCCTCCCGCCACCCATCTGCCAGGCTGCCTGAGGGAGAGCTTCCCTCAGCCCGGGGTCGGCTCCCCCCAGCCAAGACCCCACCAAGGTGCTGCTGAGACTGTCCCAGAGTGAGAAGGCTGGGCCTAAGTCTCGGAGGAGGGTCCAGCAGCCTGGTGGGAGCAGGGGAGCGGTGGCCACAGCCCAGCTGGGCACTGCTCCCGAAATAGCTTGGGGGTTTCCATTTTTAGTGTGCGGAGAACAGGGCAGCTCTATGGGAGCAGGAACAAGGCCGCCTCTGTTTGCTACCCGAGGGGGTGGGGGAAAAGGGATAGCAGGGAGAGTCGTGAACCCAGGACTATGGCAAGGCCAGGCTTCCAGGAGCCCCCCACCTTGTTTCCAAGGGATGGGGGAAGAGTTTCTTCCTCTGGGAAGACAGGGTCTGCCTGAGGATGGGCAGAGGCTATCTCCTGCACTCAGCTGCTGCTCACTCCCTCCGGCCACCTCCTGCCCAGGGATGCACTAGGGGCAGAAGGTCCATAGTTAGACCAAGAGTCACTCCATTCGCTTACAAACATTTGCTCAGAGCCTACTGCGTGCCAAGGTTTTCCAGCCCTCAAGGGGCAGCAACCAAGACACTCCCCAAATGTAAAATCACAACTGGGTCAAATGGCCCACAGGAAAATGGAAGGGATCAGAATAGCTCCTGGCCAGGCCCACAAAGGAGGCTGGAGGCTGAGCCACTCAGGGAAAAGTGACGGGCCTCTTCAATTACTGAAGCAGGACCCTCACCCTTCCCCACGTACTGCAGGTGGAGAAGGGGGAAAAGAGGGGCAGTGACCTCTCCTCCCTACTGGGCACTCAAATTCACCTAACCTCTGCCATAGGCCAGAGCAGCCCCCAGCCCCTCCAGGCTGCCCCTCCTACCTCACAGGATCTTCAAGCAGAATCAGAGCGTATCTCTCCCCTGTCTTTGGAGCAGCCCCAGGCCTGAAGAATAAAGGTCAAAGCTCTCGAGTCCCCGCCCTCTTCCATCTAATGCATGCCAGGGCTCCCCCACAGATCTATTAGCTCCTGCTGGTCTGAACTGTGGGCTGCTTCACACTGCTCCCTGCTTGGAATGCCCACTCCCTCTCCATCTGCCTAACTCTGACTGCCAACCATCTCCCAGGAGAGCCTCCCCTGTCTCCCCCAGGCTCCGTGTGGCAGATGGAATGGACATACCCAGCTACCATCCTGGTGTGGACGACAGCTCTGCTTTGGGCTGAGCCTTAGAGTTCCAGTTTGTAGAATGGGAAGCAGGACTGCTCCAGCCATTAAATATGGAATGGTGTGTGCCTGGCATGAGTGGCACCAACCAAGGCCACTTTTCTCTCTGTTCCACCCTCCCCATTCTAGACTTGAAGCTCCTTGCAGGCAAGGAGTGTGGCTTTTGATTCAGAGGTCCCAGCAACTAAGACAGCTATCAGCACAAAGCAAGTGCTCCTTACGTGTTGAAAGAACCCCCATTTCACAGCCAAGGAAATCCAGCCAGTAGGGGAGATGTGGGGCCCACACCCCTCTCCAGGCCACTTGGCCTCTCAAAGGGGCAAGGTGTCAGGCCCACTTTTATTAATAACCAGGCCAGAGCAGACTGAAAAGGCTGGTTTGGAGCCAGGCCTCGTGTCCTCAACTTGCAGGATCACCAGATCTCAGGCCTCATCCAAACTCACAGGCAAAGCCTAATAACTCTGCCTGTACTGGGGCCTCGGGCCTGCCTTGAGGTCTCTTCTGGGCCCACTTTTCTCTGGACTGCTTCAGCAGAGCCCACAGCTGCCTAACTTCTTTTTGCAAAGAGAAAGTAACTCCGGGCCGTCCGGAGGCTGTCCTCACCAACCAAAGGGGCTAACAAACTCTGCCCTTCCACCTCTGGATACCCCAGCCCTCATCTACCAAGCCACAGGGATTAGTGGGAAACTGGCCTTTCCTTCCCCTTCTCCTGCTCGGCTCCCAGGGTCCACCCAGGAGAGGAGATTCATTGACAGTGCTGTAGTGCACATTGTTCGCCCTGTTGTCTGTGTGTGGAGGTGGGGTGGAGGGGCCCACCATTTTTGCACCACCCGCGAGGGCTCAGGAGCGCTCATCAATCACCCACCGCCTGGGTCGTGTCGGGAGGTGGGGGGGGTCCCCCTCTGGGGATGCCTAACACAAGGCTCACAGTCCGCCTTTGTCAGTGCTGCCGAGCGTAGCCTGGAAAGGCTGTTAACGTACAGAGGGGAAGCCTCGACCTCCCCATCGGCTCTTCCTCCTTCCTCCCTCGGCCGCAGGGCAAGGACCCCACCAGTGGTCCTGGGAGGGCGGGGAAGGGGCCGGCCGGTCCCGGCTGAGGCGGCGGCGAGGAGGGGGCGCGGAGGAGCGGCTCCACCTCCTCTGTCTCCCAATCGCGTTACAGGCGGAGCCGCCAGAGTTTCCCTCAGTGCGGAGAAGTGTGGTCCCAACTCTCAGGACCGAAGCTGCCCACCACTCGCCCGGGCTGCCCCTGCCCGGCGGCATCAGGACCGAAGCTGCCCACCTCCCCCCAGGGGCCGCACCGCCACCCCCGGCCCCCCGCCCGGTCCCCGGGCCCCGCACTCACCACCCGGCCGGGCCCCGCGGGAGGAGCGCGCCGAGGCGGGCGCCGGCCGCTGCGGGCTCGGGATCTGCGCGCGGCGGTCTCGCTGCCCCCCGCCCCCCCCGCCCCGGAGGTGGCTCCGGCGGCGCCGCAGCTGTTACCCGGAGACCGAGGGGCGGAAAAGCGCGCCCGCTGCCCGCCCCTCCCGCCGCGCCGCTGCCACCACCGGGAACAAAGGAGACAAAGCCGCGTCGGCCGGGCCGGGCTTCGCTCCTTCCCCCCGCGCCCGCCGGGCCGCCCTCCCCCCGCCCGCCGCCCAGGCCAGGCCGGAAGCAGCCGCGAGAGCCGGGCGCGCGGCCCCGAGCCGCCCGGGACCCCGCATTCCAGCCCTACGGGCTCCGCACTTGCCGAGGGCGGGGACTCGACCCCTCCCTGTGGGGGCGCAGGCTGCACGGCGGCGGTAGCCACGGCAACGCGGGTCGCGGCCAGGCGAGCCGAGGGCGAGGAGCGAAGCCCGGAGCGCCGGCGGCCCGGCCCCACCCCGCCGGGCCTCACCTGCGCGCGGCGCAGGAACCGGAATCAGGAGCCCTCCTGGGATGGGCGGGGCGGGGGGCGCGCTCCGCACCCACAGGTGTGCAGGTCCCGCGCCCGGCCGCCTCCGTCTCCCCTCACCGGCCCCGCGGGCTCGCCAGCCACCACCCCCGCTCCAGCGCCGCGAGTTCCCTCCTTCCCTTCTGTGGCCGTCCTCCAACTTTCTTTACCTGAACTTCTCGGCGCCTGGTTTCTCCCCACCGCCCCTACTCTCCGGAATCCCTAACAGCCACCCCCTCCTTCCGGCCCCAACCTCTAGCTGTGCGAGAGGAGCACAGGCTTTGGGGTTGGGCCTGGGTTTGTGCCACCCCTAAGCCTAGTAACCTGACCGCCCCCCCACCCCCACGCCCCATACACGCCTATTTGCTCACCGGCAAGAGGGGATACCACACCTAGCCGGCTGTTAAAGTTGAGCGCAAGCGGGCTGCAAAGTGCACAAGCAAGGACACATTTACTTCTTTTCCTCCCAGGCCTGTACCTGGACCCACCCTAAGCTGAGAAGCCCTGGGCAAGTCTGGACTCCCTCACTGACAAAAATACCTGGGCCTTTCTAGGGAGGGACCGCTGGGCAGAGACCCAGTTGTGCCCTCTGCCGGGCCCTTCACACACAGGCTGGCCTGCCCACTGAGAACTCAGGTGCCAGGACATGGCCCATCCTGTTAGGACTTTGGCTCAAGACACATAGGGATAGCCTCCTGGGAGGCAAAATTTGTCACACATATCACCCTGGAAGCCCCCAGAGCCTCCACAGGCTAGGGAGAGCCTCAACCAGAAGGTCCAGGTCACCCACACTGGCTACTGTCCAAAGAGCCAACACCACAGGCACTCTCTTGCCACCTGCCACCCCCTCCCCCCAGTCAAGAGTCTGCCTTCACTCTCATCTACCCAACTCTGCCTTCAATTTCTCTCTCACCAACTTCTCAGGTCACTCCCTTTCCTCCATCCCCTCTTCTAGCACCTGGGTCCGTGCACCAGCATGGCACCCCCTTCCCATTTTCCTATTCCTGGCCTCTGGCATCAGACCCCAGGCCCTCCACCTCATTTTCTAACCTGTACTCCACCACTCCTCCACATCCATCACCACCTCAGCCCCCTTGGCTTTCCTGCCTGTGCAGCCTGCGGGGGGGGGGGGGCCCTCCCACATACCTGGAATCCTCCCCTCCTCAAATCCATTCACTTAAGTGCACACCCTTTAGGAATTACTTCACCCCAAAGGGGGACATGGGACTTCCAAACCCCACAGCATCCCTCATCTGTACACAGATATGGCACCTCCTACCCCATCAGGAGGGTGAACATCCCACAAGCAGAGGTCATTTCATCCCATGCTGTCCTGAGGAACCATGACACAAAGAAAACAAGGTCAAGAATGGAGTGACCAAATGACCAAGGGACCAGGCGCTCAGAGGCTCACAGAACCCGTGGGCCACTTGGGCTGTATTCACAGCCCAAGCCTGACCACAGGTTCCGAGGAGGGAGGGTACCTCATAGGAAACCCTACCGGCTCCACAGGCCCCTGCAGAAAGTGGGCTCCACACAGGCCCAGGCAAACAAGTCCCAGCCCACAGAAGCCCCTCCCCACAGATCTACATACCTCCACACACTCTGAAAGGAGTGGCTTTTCCAGACCTGCAGGGAGGACTGTGTACCTCCTGGCTGTTCCTGTTTACTCAAGGACACACAAGGCCACCCATAGCCAGTTAGCCCAGGTCAAAGGTTGCTGTTCTCTGAAAAGGGACAGGCTGGGAGTTTCCAGGCAGTCCATCCCCGGGGCCCCCCACTGCACCTCCTACCTCTGGGAGGCCCCTCCCCATCCTTGCCATTTAGTTCACACTGCTGATGGGCTGAGCTCTGCCCCTCCTGGCAGGCTGTCCCTAGGCTGCATATGGGAGGACACCTAGCTCTAGGGGCACACGGAGCTGCCCAAAGCTTTCTCTGCACAGGGACCCGGACTGGCTACCAATCTCTGTAATTATGTCCCCAGCAATATTTATCAACCATTCCCCTGATCCCTCTTCCCTGCTCTCTTCCGATCATCCCTCCAGTGTTAGAACCAGAAGGTTCTCCCCACCCTGACAAAGAAAGTAATCCAGAAACAGGGCAGTAACCATGGTCAACAGTGGGTGTGCAGGCTATACTCCACTCACTGGAACCCCCAGGCTATCTGACAGGGGAGGGTCAGGCAAGAAGAGGCCAGGCCAGGCAATCCAAAACAAAAACCCAGGCCTCAAGGGTAAGTACATCCAACATGGTCCTGAACTGAGGACAAGACCAAGAGGAGGTGAGAGAGGAACTAAAGGGAACGATGATTACCGTAATTCCAGGCCCAACCCTCGAATCCCAAATCTCAGTCTTCAACAAGAAAAACTCCATCTAATGTAAATTACTTTAAATAACACAAACCCAAAGACATTTTAATTGGACATTAGCACATAGTTTTGATAATATAAGTGAGCATTTTCTACAAAGCAAAGTATGCCTGCTGGTGAGCCACACAGACCCGAAGGCTCACTTCATCGTTGGGATTCTCTAACTAAATCCATAGCCACACCTATCCCCTCAGGGCCTCTGGAGGGGGGTCCAGGGGCTAGCTGGCCCTGAACAACATGTAGAGCACAGGCACTGCGGCCACAAATGTCACAGACGTGACCAGCGTGCTGTAGATGGTGTTCCTGTTGACCTGGGCTTCTAGCCTCCGCTCCATGTCCGACAGCGCCAGGATCATGCTCCCCTGCTCCAGCAAGGAGCCAGGCAGAGCCCCATCTGCTGGCTCCACCAGGCTCGGATGCACTGCAGCCTTTGCAAGCTGAACCACCTCGGCCGTTTGGCTGAAAGTCTTTTCCAAGCCATCAAGCCGCTCTCGTAAACCCTCTAGACAGGAACGGACCTGCCTGGAATGGCTGAGCTGCTCTTTCAAGGTGGCTGAAAGGACATCTGCGTCTCTGTCTCGGGTGGGGGAAGCACCTGCCCGGGCCCCAGAGCTCTGCCCTGGCCCAGCTTGTATCAGGCCCCTTAGGTCCACCATGAGGTCGTGGAGGTCCCTCTGCTGGACGGAGTAGCTGGATGCCTGTTCTCGGATGGCCTCCTGGAGGCTCACAGGCCCCTTCTGTGCCTCTAAGAGCAAGGCCTTCAGCTCCTGTAGCCGCACACGGTTCACATAGGTGGAGCCAGCCACACCAATCAGGGCCCCCAGGACTGACCCAATGAGGGACCAGTTCTTGGTCCTCTCAGCTCGAGTGCGCTCCTTCTCGTGACTTCCCCGCACAGCTGCAGAGAAGAGGGAGAACTTCTCTCGCTCCGAGTCTTCAGCACGCAGATAGGTTGCACGAAGCCTCTTCTCCTCCTGCAGAAGCAAAGCTGTGTTACACAGCAGGAACGTGGCTCTGCAGCGGTAGCCATGAGCAGACGCTCCTGGGGCTCAGCCTCAGCCCGGCCCAGACCACATGCTCTGTAAACCCGTTGGGTGAATGAAGAGAGTAAGCCCGGTCGGGACAGGGAGCAAAGGAATTGGGGCGGGGGGGGTCAAGATGAGCTGTACTACCTCCTACCCAAGCAGTGCTGGGTCTGATGAGACATGCATAATGACTACAGAATGTGTCCTCTCTGGGCCAGTCCTTCCTCCACGGTGCTCCCTCCTCAGCAATCTGGGACCCAGATTATACTGCCTTGGACTTCGAACTCCAGGAGGAAGTGGGTGGATAGGCTCCGGAAGCCTGGGGCCCAGTGTACCTTCTGGTTTACCTCCCTCACCAGACCTCTGACCACAGACCAGTGAGGGTTCCCACCTTGCCCCTCCCTGACCTGCCCAGACTAGGGTACCTCCCCAGTGAGGAAAGGCTGCCTCCCAAGGTGCCTACCTGCAGCATCCGGTGCTCCAGCGTAGCCAGTTCTAGGTACTGGTTATCCTCTCTGGAGACGCGGTCCAAGCGGTCCCTCACCTCCTTCAGCTTGGCCTGGTGAACTTCCAAGTCCTCCCGAGCCTCTCGGACAAGCCCTCGAGCCACCATGAACACTTTCTCTGCCTGCAGAGAGAATGATGGAGGCTGTCTGCCCTTCCCTCCACACCCACACAGGCTCAGCTCCATTCCCAACAAGGCTGTGGCTGAGGTGAGTGGGGTCTTGGTGCAAAACGGTGGAAGAGGAGTCCCTCAGACACAAAATCCTGGCTCACCCAGCAGGCCTCAGAGTGCAACTCCAGGCCACACCCATCAGAATCCCCGGATTTATCCATTCAAGTAGAAATAATGTGCCCCTGAGAAACTGGAAAATAGCTAATGCTGTACACAAAACCCAGGCAATTCTAGTCTGATACAAACCACAAAGAGGAACCCAGGTTCCGAAGCTGTTCACGTACATTACCTTAGCTACACCTCACAACAATACCATCAGCGGCATTGCTGTGGCCTCCATGTTACAGACCCAGAAACGCCAGCTCAGCCAAGGTCACGACCTCCAAAGGGAGGGACAGCACGGTGCCTCAAAACCTCCCGCCGAACCCCAGGTTCTTGTCACCTCACTAGCCTGGTCTGCGCTAGGCAGGAGCAGGAACAGAGATGACAGAATGCGTTTCTGTTGCCACCAAGGGCTTCACAGCCCCAGGCTGAGCTCTTTCCAGCTCAGCATAGGATGCTGCCCCGGCCCTGTGCCTCTACCTTCACCAGGGCTGTTTTAATTCCACACAGGGCTTTGAGGACGCTCTAACACTCTCACCGACCCCAAAGGGCCCACGTAGGAAGTGTCCACGGGTCTAACACAATGGATGTCGATGGCCGGGGACTGATCGGTACACAGAAACCTGTTTTTTGGGTAGGTGAGCACGGTTACACAGAGATCTTCACCCCAGGACTATCAAACCCAGGTTGTCATGTGAGAAGTGAGTCAAATCCCTCTATGAATAGTATTTGTTCAAGGAAAGGCAAATGTGGGCATGGCTGGTGGTGTGTGGCTGGTGATTTATTTGGCAGGAGCCTCCAGGCCACATTTCCCAAGTCAGAAGGCAGGGCCAACCACCCCGACTTCCCTCCTCACCTCAGTCACGTTTCCCTGGGCCTCTCGAACCTCACTGAGTCCGACAAACTCTTCATATCTGTCCCACCATGTCGTGGCCGTGGAGGACGCTCGCTGCCGAATGCTGTGCCCCAGGGCTCTTCCCAGAGCTGTGAGGCGGTGGTACAGCCCCAGGGCCACCTCCTTAGGTTCTTTCTCTCTGGGCTGGCTAGGGCCGGGGCTGCAGAGGGTCCTGATCATAAAGAGGTCCCTTCCAAGGAGGCCGCTCCGCACCAACACGCGGGGCACACCCATGACATGCTGCATAGTAAACGTGGTGCGGTGTCCTGTCATCAGGAGATCTGGGGCGGGGAGCGGAAACGCAAGACAGATCAGCTCATAGCTGAGAAACACTGGTCAGGAGTCAGGTTTTAGGGCCTAGGGACAGTTCTGAACTAATGTCCATGAAAAAGTCCAAACTGAGCGCTACTCTGTTGTACCCGGAGACAGTGGCCACTGCGGTCGGGCTTCCGAGGGCGCTCCCAGACAACTCGGGGAAGAACATACTGAGGAGATCATGCCTTCTACCTCCCTCCGCGAAGCTACCAGACCCTCCCATTCCAACCCACCTTCCCCACATCCCCCAGGTCTCTGCTGTGATTGGATGAGAATCCTGGTGCCCGGTTTTCTGATAATGCCAAAGAAAATTCTCAAACCTGAGTCGTGCCCATGCTGACAAAGCCCCACAAAGGTTCGTAAAGACCCCCCGGGAAACTGTGGAACTGAGGGGATTTCAGGGAAAGATTTCTGTAAAAGGCCATCAAAACCAACTACCCGGACTCTGAGGGCTGCTGCAGCCCTGGGCACGCAAAGTTTTGCTTATGTTCGAGGACGTAGGTCGTTCGCGTCCCAAGGCAGAAAATTCCCTCCTCGGCTGTCCTCTGAGAAGACAATTCCAGGAGAAAAAGGAAACAAAACAAAAAGCCTGGATCTCTTCACAGAGGACAGCTTTTCTTAGGTTCACACAAGCCCTTCTCCTCTGCGCTCCGAGCCCAGACTGTCCAGGCTCCCAGTACCGTGTCACAATCCTCACCTCCTGTAAGCTTTCTCCCGCCTCTCCAGCCTCAGTCGCACCCTACAGGTTAGGTTTCTTTAATCTTTCCCTTTTCAACCTTGCTTTGATGCTTGGGCCCCAACAACACCCACTTCTCATTACCTAAACAGCACAGGGAGGCACCCAGTCAGGCTTTGCCTGAATCCAAGAGCAGCGAGGACTTTGAGGACCCCAAGAGAGGGCCAGGTGACCCATGCTCCCCGCACACCTGGGCCAGCACTCCCTCCCCTGGCCGGCGCCCCCCTCCCCCCCAGGCCCTCAAATACTGACTTTGGCTGTCACAGTGACACCTGGAGGGACTGGAATAGAGGAACAACTTGAGTCATTTCCTCACAGCAAAGTCTCTGCTGTCACCAAGCTTATGTTCTAGTGAGGGGCCTGGCAACATGTAAAGAAGGCAAATATGTGTCTGATGGAGACAAATAAAGCAGGTGGCCCAGGAGGGGAATGGTCAAGGAAGGCCTTGACACCTGGTGGACAAACAACCAGGC